>NC_044306.2:148318607-148665292 GCF_007474595.2 Lynx canadensis | reverse complement strand
GTGAATTATTGGACCACATAACCAGGAATTTATACTTGATAATGGTGATCAGTTGTGATAGGATTTTGGTTGATGAAAATAAATTTTCTTCAGTGGTCTACAATGGAGAAATGGTTGTTTATCAGATGAAAGGCTGAAAGACATGTCAGTGGACAAGGAAAGGTCGGAAAGACTTATATGATAGTATTTGTATTCTAATCCCAGAACAGAGGGTATGTGTTGGTAGGTATTTTGAGGTATTTTTTGACAAACGTGATCTCTCTTGCTTCTGGGTCTTTGTACATGTCTTTGCCTAGAAAATTTCCCTTATCACCTCTCCTCCATTTGTTAATTCCTATTCATCTTTCAGTTTTTGGTGCAGTGTCACTTTCTCCGAGAAGCCTCTGCAGTACTAACCTAAGACTAGATTAAATGTCTCTTTTCCCTTAGGACCCTATACTTTCCCCATAAAATTATATTTTAATTTTCTGTTTGTGCCCACTGTCAGAGGACAACTCCATGAAAATAGGAGTTGTATATGTCTTACTTAACATTGTACCCTAGCACAGTGACTTTTACTCAGTAACTGTTGAATAAATGAATGAAAAATGACTAAAGGAAAGGGAAAAAAGCTTAAAAATAATAGCTGTCATTTATTGGATGTCTGTTAAGTGACTGGGGCTTTCTATAAGTTAATATTTAATCCTTGTAACAATCCAGACGGGGCAATTGAGTTCAGAGAACTTACGTGGTCAAAGTGATACTACTGAAATTTGAACCAGGATCTCTCTCTCTCTCTCTCTCTCTCTCTCTCTCTTTTAATGTTTATTTATTTTTGAGACAGAGAGAGACAGAGTGTGAACGGGGGAGGGTCAGAGAGAGAGGGAGACACAGAATCCAAAGCAGGCTCCAGGCTCTGAGCTGTCAGCACAGAGCCCAATGCAGGGCTCAAACTCACAGACCGTGAGATCATGACCTGAGCCGAAGTCCGACGCTCAACTGACTGAGCCACCCAGGGGCCCCGAACCAGGATCTCTTTGGATCTAAGCCTCTCTACTTTCCTCTTAATGCTGCCTGTCTCATACTTTACATTTGTATAGGTTGTTACAGGCTACAAAACTTTTTTCTCCTTATGACAGCGTTGTGAAGTCAGGTATTCTCTCCTATTTCATATTTCCTAAGTGGCAAAGCCATGGTTTTCAAATGAGATATTCTGGATCTAGGTTTAATTCCCTTTCCACAATAACACAGCTGTCTTTTTCTGGAGGATTCAAAGGTGTAAAGTCTTTACAAAAATGGTTAGATGATGAAAATATAAAAACTGATAAGGAGTTTTTGATTCATAAATAATAGAAACAATTTCAGGTAGATGTATTTTAGCAGGGCTGGAATAAATTTTGTATTTTCCTTGTCATTTTTTTTTTCAAAAAGAAAAATAAGTAAAGTTGGGAGTAATTGCTATTAATATTATCAAGTTCTTCTCTTTGATGTCTGATTATTTCTTGGCCTCCTATTGCTATGAGCTCAGAATTCATAGGATCCTTACAGAAGGTACTACTGCTGATGGGACAAAATGGTGCTGTTGGGTGAATTTGATGAGCACCTTCTTCCTACAGCAGCCTCCTTCTTTGTAGCAGTTTGTTTTGCAGTTACTTTGCTTATCCCACACCCCTCAAATTGTGGCTTCTGGTAGGAGGGAGCTTAGTGGGTATGCCCTGGAGGTCATTGACTTTGGTCACCCTTGGCCTATGACTTACTTTTGCTCTTTACTCTTCTGCCAAAATTTACTTCTTTTGAGAAGGGGAATGAGAATAGGGTAGTGGGGAGTGTTTTGGTTTTGACTGAAACAAACAGAGACCCAGTATTAAAGGAAGCAAATCACAACACCTTCCGAGAGTGGAGAAGTATTCCATACATGCAGAGAAAAGAAAACTTAGTGTGAAAAGGAATTAAACTTTATTTTCTTAGTCCCACTAGAGTGTTTGGCAGTTGTTCCTGGACTGTAGGGCAATGCAAATGCAAAAATCTCAGAACTGAGAAAGTGTTTTTCAAAAATTTTAAACAGTACTTTTTAAAGCATTAAAAGATTATAGTTTTCTAAACCCACAGTTTACCAAAATTTTATCGTAATCTCTTAACAAAATGTTAAGATTTAAATGAAGACTTTAAAACCAATTGCAAATTTGAAAATAAATTGCCCTAAAGCAAATATAATCTTAACATATATCTTGATTATCAGCTACTTTGTTGTGGCCCGTACTCTTCTGTAAATGTTTGATGAAGCCACAGTCACTATTTACTTTTTTTTGATCTCTCTGTCAGCTAAATATATTTGTGTTTCTGTTTTCCTTGTGACTTTGCATTTGTACTGTCTGGCATTGAAATTTTGCTGAATAGATTAGTTTTATTCTTTATGGGAGAGAAAGAGGAATGTGGATAACCCAGGCCCACGTAGGTTGTGGTCAAATAGAAGGATATCCTAAAAATTGGGGTACAGTTATATATAGTAAGCTTGCAAGTTTTAAGCAAACATTTTAAAGTATGTATATATTCATCTAACCACCATTCATCAAAATAGAGAACATTTCAGTACTATGAAAGGCTCTCGGATATGCCCTCCCTTATGTTACCTATTCCTAAGGATAACCACTATTCTGATTCCCACCACTATAAATGAGTTTCATCAGGACAGCTGTTTTTAACAGTGCTTTTCCCAGAAGACATCATGAGAATTGGGAGTATGTTCAGATTCCTTGGGATGACATATCTAACAGTTGTGGGGTATCCATTGCTTCTTAAAAACAAATTCCCAAATTGTTCCACTCAATTCTACATTGGTCAGGGGACAGAATTTTCCTTTAGCTATCTATCTCTACATAGGATGTCCAAAGTCACCACATTAAGTCCCACTTTCTCTTCAAGGGATGTTTTAAGAGTATCCAGGTTGGTAAAATAGTTAATGTCCACAGGCAAAGGATCAGTGTGAGGTCCACACTAAGAATAACTCATCACTGAGTCCTTTTCTTTGTTCCTGGAACTAAAAAGTTCCCACCCCCACTTTGAAAGGACCTCCAGTCCTGGACTCCATCCAAGTCTGTTCTCCATCTCCACTTGCCCTGATCTCAGCTTCAGGCATGTTTATTCTTCAGAAACAAACAAACAAAAAAAAACAACTGGAAGCATACATCCATACTTTTCTGTCTCACACTTAATCCATTGGGTTTTGGGGTCTCTGCTTCTGCTCCTGGGCTAAGGGAAGATAATTGTGATCTTGCAGATCATTCTTCAAATGTTCTTCAAATCATCCTCAATGATTCTTCAAATCATTCTTCTTGGAGCTCACTCTTCAAAGGTTGCATATAATTCCATTATATAGATATATCCCAATTGTTCCAATATTTTGATATTTTAAATAATACCTCATAAATATCTTTGGATATATTTTCTCACATGCATCAAATGAGATACAATCCTAGAAGGAATTTCTGAGTCGAAGATACATACACTTAAAAATTTAAGACTACCGGATTGCTCTCAATAGAGTTGGTACCAGTTTATACTTCCATCAGCAATGTATGGATATTTCTTTCTATACTTGTTGAAAATCTGTTGTGTGTGTGCTTTTTATTTTGCGAAAGTTTTTGCCATGCAGAAATTTTAAATTTTTATGTATCTGAATTTATCAGTTTTTAATGATTTCCAGGTTTGTGTTATACTTAGTAAGACCCTACCTACTTTTGCAAAATTCTTTCTTGTTTCTAGTGCTTTTTTTTAAGTTTAAAACTTTTACGTACCAAAAGTTTATTTTAGTATAAAGGGTATGACATACATTTTTTATAGATGACTAACCTAGTGGTTCTAAAATCATTTACTTAATAATCCATTTTATTCTCCCAGTGATGTGCAATGCCACCTTTTTACTCAATTCCCTAATATATTTATGTCTAATTCTAGACCTCCCATTATGTTTTATTCACCTGTCACTCATTCAGTGGCACCACACTATTTTATTTAAGTTTCAAAAGAAAAATAAAGTAGACTTGTTCCCCTTTTATTATTAATTTTATATTTTCAGATATAAAAATATTTCTAAAGTCTTTTGGCTTTCTTTCTTTTTGCATATGCACTTTAAATGTGCTTACCTATTTTTCCAACAAAAATTCTGATGGTATTTTCATTGGGATTGTATTAAATCTATATAAGTTAAGGAGAATTGCTATCTTCATGATGTTGAATCTTCCTAATCATGAGTTTGATACTAATTTTCATGTGTTCATGGTTGTTTGTACTTTTTAGTGGTGTTTTTCAAAATTTCCTTCATAGTTCTTGCACATTTTTTGGTCAAATTTATTCCTAAGTATTTGCCATCTTTTGTTTCTTATTGTAAATGGGGTTTATCTTCCTTTGTATTTTAGACTGGTTGTTTTGTATTAATACATGTGAAGGCAACTAAAGTCTGTATATTAATTTTGTAACTGTTCACACTGCTGAGTTCTCTTTTGGTTGTAATTGGTTCCCTACTGCCCTTCCTTTAAGTGAAGCAATTGATAGATAATCTACAAATTGTGATATTTACCTCCTCATTTGCTATGTTTATACCTAATTTCTAATGACCAGTTTCATTGGCTATTATCTCCTCTGGAACAATGTTAGATAATAATGGTGAGAGTGGTCATCTTTGAGCTAGCATATTTGAATTTATGTAAAGTGATCCACAGGCTGTAAAATGTTTCCTTTTTTTTTTTTTAATATATGAAATTTATTGTCAAATTGGTTTCCATACAACACCCAGTGCTTATCCCCAAAAGGTGCCCTCCTCAATACCCATCACCCACCCTCCCCTCCCTCCCACCCCCCATCAACCCTCAGTTTGTTCCCAGTTTTTAAGAGTCTCTTATGCTTTGGCTCTCTCCCACTCTAACCTCTTTTTTTTTTTCCTTCCCCTCCCCCATGGGTTTCTGTTAAGTTTCTCAGGATCCACATAAGAGTGAAAACATATGGTATCTGTCTTTCTCTGTATGGCTTATTTCACTTAGCATAACACTCTCCAGTTCCATCCACGTTGCTACAAAGGGCCATATTTCATTCTTTCTCATTGCCACGTAGTACTCCATTGTGTATATAAACCACAATTTCTTTATCCATTAATCAGTTGATGGACATTTAGGCTCTTTCCATAATTTGGCTATTGTTGAAAGTGCTGCTATAAACATTGGGGTACAAGTGCCCCTATGCATCAGTACTCCTGTATCCCTTGGGTAAATTCCTAGCAGTGCTATTGCTGGGTCATAGGGTAGGTCTATTTTTAATTTTTTGAGGAACCTCCACACTGTTTTCCAGAGTGGCTGCACCAATTTGCATTCCCACCAACAGTGCAAGAGGGTTCCCGTTTCTCCACATCCTCTCCAGCATCTCTAGTCTCCTGATTTGTTCATTTTGACCACTCTGACTGGCGTGAGGTGATATCTGAGTGTGGTTTTGATTTGTATTTCCCTGATGAGGAGCGACGTTGAGCATCTTCTCATGTGCCTGTTGGCCATCCGGATGTCTTCTTTAGAGAAGTGTGTATTCATGTTTTCTGCCCATTTCTTCACTGGGTTATCTGTTTTTCGGGTGTGGAGTTTGGTGAGCTCTTTATAGATTTTGGATACTAGCCCTTTGTCTGATATGTCATTTGCAAATATCTTTTCCCATTCCATTGGTTGCCTTTTAGTTTTGTTGGTTGTTTCCTTTGCTGTGCAGAAGCTTTTTATCTTAATAAGGTCCCAGTTGTTCATTTTTGCTTTTAATTCCCTTGCCTTTGGGGATGTGTCAAGTAAGAAATTGCTATGGCTGAGGTCAGAGAGGTCTTTTCCTGCTTTCTCCTCTAGGGTTTTGATGGTTTCCTGTCTCACATTCAAGTCCTTTATCCATTTTGAGTTTATTTTTGTGAATGGTGTGAGAAAGTGGTCTAGTTTCAATCTTCTGCATGTTGCTGTCCAGTTCTCCCAGCACCATTTGTTAAAGAGACTGTCTTTTTTCCATTGGATGTTCTTTCCTGCTTTGTCAAAGATTGGTTGGTCATACATTTGTGGGTCTAGTTCTGGGGTTTCTATTCTATTCCATTGGTCTATGTGTCTGTTTTTGTGCCAAAAATATGTTTCCTTAAAACCACCACAGAGAATATGTCTTTAGAGAAGAAATGACATGAAGTCAAAATGCTTCTGAAAGGGCATCTTATATGTATCTTCCAGTTTGTTCAAATGAATCTTTTCAGTGATGCCTTCCCTGACCACCTATTTAAAATTGCATCTACTTTTCCCCTTCTTATTTTTTTCTTTTTCTGGCTTATTTTTCTCCAACAACACAATTTCCTGAGCTATGTATTTCACTTATTTAATTTTATAATGTATGTTTCCCTCCACTGGAAACAATAGCAGGGATTTTTACCTTTTTTTTTGTTGTTGTTTACTGCTGTATCTTCAGCACCTAGAATAATACCTGGAACATAATAATGCTCAACAAATACTTGATAGAAAATCCAGGAAAGGTACTATTAGACAGATTTGCTTGCCTCCAAGTAGATGACAGTATAGGACAAGAATTTATTACCTGAAGAACTAGGTGGATTTTTGTTTTAACAATTTATTGTCATTAGCTAACATACAGTGTAGCCTTGGCTTCAGGAGTAGATTCCTGTGATTCACTTACATACAACACCCAGTGCTGATCCCAACAAGGGCCCTCCTCAATGCCCATCACCCATTTTCCCTACCCCCCAATGGGTGTGTGTGTGTGTGTGTATGTCTGTATACATCAGTTGATGGGCATTTAGGCTCTTTTCATACTTTGGCTGTTGTTGATAGTGCTGCTATAAACACTGAGGTTCGTGTGCCCCTATGAATCAGCACCCCTATATCCTTTGGATAAATTCCTAGTAGTGCTATTGCTGGGTCATAGGGTAATTCTATTTTTAATTTTTTGAGGAATTTTCACACTGTTTTCCAGAGTGGCTGCATCAGTTTGCATTCCCACCAAGAGTGCATGAGTATTCCCCTTTCTCCACATCCTCGCCAACATCTATTGTTTCTTGAGTTGTTCATTTTATCCACTCTGACCAGTGTGAGGTGGTATCTCAGTGTGGTTTTGATTTGTATTTCCCTGATGATGAGTGATGTTGAGTATCTTTTCATGTGTCTGTTGGCCATCTGGATGTCTTCTTTGGAAATGTGTCTATTCATGTCTTCTGCCCATTTCTTCACTGGATTATTTGTTTTTCGTGTGTGGAGTTTGGTAAGTTCTTTATAGATTTTGGATACTAACCCTTTATCTGATATGTCACTTGCAAATGTCTTCTCCCATTCCATCAGTTGCATTTTAGTTTTATTGATTGTTTCCTTTACTGTGCAGAAGCTTTTTATCTTGACATGGTCCCAATAGTTCATTTTTGCTTGTTTCCCTTGCCTTTGGAGAACATGTTAAGTAAGAAGTTGCTGTAACTGAGGTCAAAGACATTGCTGCCTATTTTCTCCTGTAGGATTTTGATGGTTTCCTGTCTCACATTTAGGTCTTTCATCCATTTTGAATTTATTTTTGTGTATGGTGTAAGAAAGTGGTCTAGTTTCATTCTTCTGCATGTTGCTGTCCAGTTTTCCCAGCACCATTTGCTGAAGAGACTGTCTTTATTCCATTGAATATTCTTTCCTGTTTTGTTGAAGATTAGTTAGCCATACATTTGTAGGTCCATTTCTGGGTTCTTTATTCTGTTCCATAGATCTCTGTGTCTGTCTTTGTGCCATTACCATACTGTCTTGATGATTACAGCTTTCTAATAAAGCTTGAAGTCTGGAATTGCGATATCTCCAGCTTTGGTTTTCTTTTTTAACACTTTGGCTATTTGGGATCTTTTGTGGTTGCATACAAATTTTAGGATTGTTTGTTCTAGCTCTGTGAAGAATGCTTGTGCTATTTTGATTAGGATTGCATTGAATGTATAGATTGCTTTGGGTAGTATCGACATTACAATATTTGTTCTTCCAATCCATGAGCATGGAATATTTTCCCATTTCTGTGTGTTTTCTTCTTCAATTTTTTCAGAAGTTTACTATAATTTTCAGTGTACAGATCTTTTACCTCTGTGGTTAGGTTTATTCCTAGGTATTTTGTGGTTCTTGGTACGATTGTAAATGGGATTAATTCCTTGATATTTCTTTTTGTTGCTTCATTATGGTGTATAGAAATGCAACCGATTATTGTGCATTGATTTTCTATCCTGTGACTTTGCTAAATTCGTGTATCAGTTCTAGCAGTTTTTGGTGGAGTCTTTTGGGTTTTCCATGTAGAGTATCATGACATCTGCAAAATGAAAGTTTGACTTCTTTGCCAATTTGGATGCCTTTTATTCATTTTGTTGTCTGATTGCTGAGGCTAAGAGAACTAGATGGAATTTAAAAATGTTTGTGACATCATCACATTTTAAATTTCTGTTACATTGTTTTCCTCAATAATTGTGAACAGTAAATGAGAGTCTTCATATCCCAATGAGTCTGGGAAGAAAAGGACCTGGTGGTAGTAGCTCTAAAGAGGATAGGCTGAGACTCGAGGCAGCAGGAACTCCCATTTAGCTCCTTGACTGGCATCCATTTTGAAGGACAAAATACTCTTCATCTGTTTTGTGGCAATGACCACAAAAGTATTTCACTAGAAAGAGAATTCACCAAGAAGACTTGAGCTGTACAGTGCAATCTTAATATTGCTCAAAACAGATGTTCTTTTGTGCCTAATTTACCATAAATTAAGCATGGTAAAGGTCTTGTGCTTTATTTTCACTAAGCAGTGAAAGACTTCTCTCTAAAGGAGACCATTTAGGCCAGGATTCTATGATTATTACGAGGGAAGGGAGGGGAGAGGGAAAAAGGAAGAAAGAAGGAGAGAGAGGGAGGGAGGAAGGAGGTGGAGGGAAAGGAGGCGAAGAACACAGAAAGAAGGAAGAAAGGAAGGGAGGCGATCAGGGAGAAGGGAGGAAGGGAGAACAGTAAAAGGTATGAGATTTTAAAAAAAATTAGCTGGACTTGTTGGGATGAGCACTGGGTGTTGTATGTAAACCAATTTGACAATAAATTATATTAAAAAATAAATTAAAAATAAATTAAAAAAATAAACTCGCTGGTAAAATTTTGTGCAAGTTCTGTGGGAAAATTGTTCTAGTAGCCTCAATATGGGAAAATGAGTTTGTCAGAAGTGATTGCTAAAAATACAGCAAATTTTTCTAGTGAATGATGAGATTACTACATACTGGCACATTTGCCTGGCTCGTGCTTGGTAGTTGTTCTGAGTTCCAGATCTCAGATAGTGTCAGTGCCTTTCCTTAAAATTTGCTCACAGTGGGATGGGGATTAACCTGAACCTGGAGGACATGTAACAAGGCTCAATTCAGAAGCAAAAATTGGGCATCTGTAGCTCAGAGATGCTTTTCACGTGTGTGCTATTATTAGCACCATGATTAGGCTGAATTTAGACTAGTGTTTCTATTTCACCTGATGGGAAAATAGAAGGTTACTGAATTTAGACTGAAGGAAATCGTGAATGTCACCCTGCTATTAACAATGTTTTCAGATAAAAAATTGCAGGAGCCACATGTTATGATCTTGAAGTAGGTTTCAAAGCAGTCTGTTGTTCATCAGGACTAGTCTGTTCCTTCCTTGGCATTGTGGTTCCTGTAATGTATTCCTTTCCTTCCTTCCACTTGATCCCAGATAGAAATAAAGGACTGACTTTTTCAGTGGGGTAGAGGAAGGGAAATCTCATCTTCTCTCATTTCAATCAGAGACAGGAAAAAAGACTACTGTGCTCCATAAGGTACTTCGTGATCTCCAACTTCACTTCTTACTACCTTCCTCCTTGCTCACTTTGCAGCTGACTGGCCTCAGCTGTTCCTTGAATTGGTCAAGTACACTCTTATCCCAGAGACCTTGCCCTTGCTGATCGCCTTTGCTTAGGGTACTTGTCCCCCAGATCTATTCATATAGGCTGTCTCCAGCAGTTCTTCAGGTCTGTGCTCAAATATCATCATATTAGAGGTGCCTGGGTGGCTCAGTCAGTTGAGCAGAGGGCTCTTGGTTTTGGCTCAGGTCATGATCCTGTGGTTTGTGAGTGTGAGCTCTGTGATGGGCTCCCCACTGACACCGCAGAGCCTCCTTCTGATTCTTTCTCCCTATCTCTGCCCCTCCCCTGTGCACTCCCTCTCTGAAGTAAATAAACTAAAAAACAAAAATCATCATATTAAGCAGACATCATCTGACTAACGTATCTACTAGCATCCCCTTCCTGTTTCCCACTATTCCCTTTTACCGGCTTCATGTTTGCTAATTGTTTCTATCCCACCTGTCAAATTATATATTTGTTTATAGTCTATCTTCTTTCACTAGAATGTAAACTCCAGGAGGGCAGGGGCTTGTTGTGTTTGCCGCAGTGTCCTCAGTGCTTAGAATAGCATCTAGAAAATGGAGCAGATGCCTGATAAATATTGTTTGAATGGATAAAAGAATCTGCTTTTCTCCTTGGCACTTCAACGTATAGGTTTTTTTTCCCCCCTGTAATATACTTAACTCTTCTGTGGCACATAAGAATGCGTTTGTCATTTAGCATTAGTAGTTATTTATATTTATATTTATTGATTTTAAAGATTTTATTTTAAGTAATCTCTACACCCAGTGTGGGGCTCAAACTCACAACCCTGAGATCAAGAGTTGCATGCTCCACCAACTGAGCCAGCCAGGTGTCCCAGTAGTTATTTATTTTTATAAAATGTTTTATAAGAGTGAACTTAAAAATATTAAATATAACAGCGTATGGTGAAAGTTCTGTATGAAGTTGGTTAATGAAAATTGGTCCTGGACTTTTCAGGGTATATACTTTTAATTTTGGTTTCTATCTTTTTCTACTCCTCATACTCTGTTAGCTAGACAAAGATAAGGATCAAAATAAGATACATACTTGGGGCGCCTGGGTGACTCACTTGGTTAAGTGCTGACTTCAGCTCAGGTCATGATCTTGCAGATTGTGAGTTCAAGTCCTGTGCCGGGCTCTCTGCTGACAGCTCAGAGCCTGGAGCCTGCTTCGGATTCTGTGCACCTCCCCTGCTGGTGCTCTGTCTCTCTCTGTCTCCAAAAAATGAATAAACGTTAAAAAAAATAAGATATATACTCAACTTTTCATTATCCACCCTAATGAGCAAGCTACTTGCTGGAACTGTTTTGCTTGTGTTTGTTTTTATACTTTCCTTGAGTTAAAGAGGATCAATGTTTTGGTTGGGAAAGTTTGGTTATGGGGGGGAAAAGTAAATAAGAAAAAAAATGGGCTTTGTAGCAGATGGTTTTGTTATTTTCTGTTCGGCTTAATGATGCCTAAGAATTTGAAAGCAAGATTTGCTAAGGATCATCCTTCTCTTATTTTTTTCTCACACTGCATTCCCTTGGTGTCTTCCAAAAAAAAAAAAAATAGATAATTAAGAGTTTTCTATACAATAACAGACAAAAGAATTACTATCCTGCAAATATACTTAATGACTATACATTATTTAGAAAAATCGGTACAAGCATATTTATGTTAACCAAGTATAAGTCTCAGGAAAATGCATGTTCAGATAGACTAGGACTTCTTTTCATCCCATTATTTGGAAAATCTGGTAAGAAAGATAAGATTCTATAAGAAACTAGAGAAACTAGGGGCGCCTGGGTGGCTCAGTCAGTTAAGTGTCCAACTTCTGCTCAGGGCATGGTCTTACGGTTCGTGGGTTCAAGCCCCGCATTGGGCTCTGTGCTATCTATATATCTATATCTATATCTATATCTATATCTATATATCTATATCATCTATATCTGTATCTATATACAGAGAGAGAGAGAGAGAGAGAGAGAGAGAGACAGCACGAGTCGGGGAGGGGCAGAAGAGAGGGAGACGTGGAATCCCAGGCAGGCTTCAGGCTCTGAGCTGTTAGCACAGAGCCTAACGTGGGGCTTGAACTCACAAGCCGTAAGATCATGACCTGATCCAAAGTCAGACGCTTAACCGACTGAGCCACCCAAGCATCCCTGTCCACTCATATTTAGAAGAGAGTTATAGATAAGATGATGAGAAGCTCGCAGGCTTGTATTCTGGTTGGTTTTAGCATACAATAATTGGACAGTGATCCAGCTTTTCTTTTAGGGAGCTCAGGAATGCCACCTGCTGTAGTTTTTTCAGAGAATTCTCCAACCTCTCGCAGAGACAACTAACTGTCAGCATCTGGAAGCTGAATGGAGGGAGGGGTCCTGGGTTCCACAATTCAGCATGTAGATTTTCATTTAATTCTCTCTATTTCAAACTGACCCTCATCCCTGACCATAGCTGAGACACACTCTTTCAATATCTCAAGTTAGTAAATCTGTCTTCAGTCAAGGAGTTCCCTGATTATATGGGTTGGGGAAGGGCATTGGGCTCTAACTTTCTAATAAAGACTCAGTTAATCTTTCTGTTTCAGCCACACTGAGGGACAAATACAAGATCAGTGGGGCATAAACTTGTAAAATTTAGGGACTCTCCTTTAAAAAAAAAAGAATGCAAAATTCGTTACTGGGCTTTGGTAGAGCCTGCGTAAAAGAGTAAAACTTGATTGACTTCACTGCTCACGTTTGCTTTCACAGGTGCCAGAGCCTTCAATTTTGCAGTGTTCTGGGTGGGGAGCTGAATGAATTCTGGGCGCTACTTAAATCTCTGCTCAGCCAAATCAGTTTCACTTGTCTGGGTGCTTTCTACCGCCAGTTATTCTGTTACCATCTCTTCATTTCCTATTATTTTTCTGTTGTCTCTTGTATGTGTGAGTTTTTAGGAGGCAGTAAAGAAAAACGAGAGTGTTAAATTTGTCAAGTCTAACCAGGGCTTCTGTAAACTCATGGTAGAGTTGGAAGAAATCTCAGAAACCATCTAGTTCAGGGGCGCTTAATCTGGATTTTAAGGTTTGTGAATTTCTCCTTTCCAAATTACATGCAAAATTGTATTTGGATGCATTTGTGTTTATTTTTTTGGTGGGGGAATGGAGATCTATAGCTTTTATCAGATTCTCAAAAAGTTTATATCCCTTTGATATTCACAGTTGGGGAAACTGTGGTTAAAAGGGATGAATGAAGGTCATACATCTCGTTGATGCTGTGTATCTGACTATAGAAAAGCCTTGATTCTTAGTAGAGAGGTCACCTAAGGGAAGAGTTTTTCAAACTATGAACTCTCTGACTCTGGTTTTCCTCAGTACACTCTAGTCCTCTCTCAGGTGTATAAATACGGACATGTGCAAGATCTTTGCTCTTGCCTAATTAAATGCCTTCTCCCTTGTTTAATGATAGTTTTGTCTTCCCTTGTGAGGAAGTGTCATTTTTCTTGATGGAACGATGTCCATGTTTGGAAATAAAGTAGGGGGATCTCAACTTGCACCCTAACTGTGTTTGTTCCAGGTTTGGCCATTCTGGGAGGTCTTTGTCTCAGGATCTCCTGAAATCACAGGGCCTCTACGAGCCCACCTACATGGCAACCTGAGCAGCCTGCTCAGCAGTGACTCATCCTAAAGGGATAAGAGCTACAGGCAGCCTTGTGTTGGGAGGGGTAATTTGGGGGCATATCAAGGCATTCTTCATTCAGCTCATGCTCTGTCCAGTTCCCACGGATCCTTGTCTGAATGCTAGGGAGAACCTGCAAGTAAAATCTCAAAGGGATATTTTCATGAAAACCTCGGGAACAATGGAAGAAGAAAGCATTGCTGCTTTAGGATTGTATTACACTTTTTAAAATTATTTTTATTTTTTTAATGCTTATTTATTCTTTTTTTTTAAATTTTTTTTTAACGTTTATTTATTTTTGAGACAGAGAGAGAGCATGAACAGGGGAGGGTCAGAGAGAGGGAGACACAGAATCGGAAACAGGCTCCAGGCTCTGAGCTGTCAGCACAGAGCCCAACATGGGGCTCGAACTCACGGACCGTGAGATCATGACCTGAGCCGAAGTCGGCCGCCCAACCGACTGAGCCACCCAGGCGCCCCAATGCTTATTTATTCTTGAGAGAGAGGGGGACAGAGCAGGGGAGGGGCAGAGAGAGAGGGAGACACAGAATCTGAAACAGGGTCCAGGCTCTGAACTGTCAGCACAGAGCCCGACGTGGGGCTCAAACTCACGAACAGTGGGATCATGACCTGAGCCAAAGTCGGACGCTTAACCAGCCAACTGAGCCACCCAGGTGCCCCGATTATATTACACTTTAAAACTGAAATCATGAAAAGTTATTCCCTGCTTTGGTGGAATTGTGACATAATGTTTATTTTTCAACAACTTCAGGGTATCCCTATGGCAAGGGTGAGAGTCTCAGAGGGCTTGGCAGTCATCTTAGGGAACCAGGAAAGCAGGAAAACAGTGTTTGTTGTTTGGTAGCTGAGAGAATTGTGATCATTGTTGCTTACAAGATCCTCCTGGGGAAGAGAGGGGGCATTTGGGGTGTTAAAAGTTTAGGCATTTCCACTGCAAGCCTCTTATTTGGTTGAGACAGGGGAAACATGAGACACAAGCAATGTGGTGGTAGGATACCTATAATAAAGGAAAGGGATATGTCTCCTTGTGCTTTGAATTTCAGGTATGCTATTTCTTTGAAAAATCCCTAGTCAGAATGATCTCCAATTATCACTGAACCGTCAAGTCCTAAGATGATAGGATTCAAATTTCACCAAAAAGGGAGTTCTTCAATTTGCATATGGATCGTATTCCACAGAGGGAAGGCTGACAAGACATCATGTGGCGCTTTCTGGAGGCAGACTCCTCTGTGGGCCCTCTAAGTCTGCAGTGGAGTCAGTGAGAAGGTGTAAGGTGTGAGAACTGTGGGGCTGTGTCCTTCACAACATATAAATGCTGACCGTCGGCCCTCCTGCCTCTACGATGCCAACATCGACCCTCTCTGGGAGGATTAATGTATTGATCGGCCCTCGGGATGGCGGTGACCTCCCCAGTGGGAGAAGTCTGGCTAATCCCTTAGTTTCTCTGACAGCAGGTCCGGAAGGATCCTGTTGCCAGGAATCGAAGGTAGTTGTTACCTTGACAGCAGGACGCAGCATGCTTGCGTCTCTCCTGGCCCCCATGTGATCCTTCTCTGTGACGCCTGTGTGTTTATACCTGTGCAAGACTCAGGAAGGTAGACACAGCCTACGTGTGTCCCATATGCCCTTTTGGGGAGGCTGGGCCCACTGGGGTCAGCTTGCACTCTCCCTTTGCTGCTCTCTCAGTCATCAACAGATGGGACCAGTTAGCCAGAGGGGGATCTCTCAGGGAAGACAGCATGATTCCTGATATGGGCAAAGTGCTGGGTGAGTAAGTGTACCTACACTTTCAATTAACCAACTGGCTAAAATGCATCTCAGCATAGAGCACACGTAGGAGGATGACCATCTTCCCTTTCTGAGTGGCCATACGGTTGCTGGACAGTTCTCAGCATCGCATCAGAACGGTCTCAGGTGTCTCCCCCACCCCTGTCTTTCTCACTTTGCTTATTGTTTCTTCCTCATGTATCCGAATGCTTTATACATTGCAGACATCTTGTGCTGTGGGCTTATGAGTGTTTGGGGGGTGACTTACGGGGCATTTTTAGATTTACGTTTGTCTGTGTGGTCACGATTATTGCTCTTTTCACCTGGATTTAATACACTTAGTTGCTCCTGCTGCAGGGATGCTGTCCCCTCTCATCTCATACCTCAGGTTTCAGACTAAATTCCAGCCTTTACAAAAAGTTCCATTTCAAACAGGCTCCAGTATTACCTGTTTCTCACTGTGTGTAATTGAAGAGACTGTCACCAGGACATATTCATAAGTGGATACATTTGATCACTTGCAGTTTTTTTCTCCCTCTCCTCCCCCTTCCCGTTCCTTCTTTTTTTTAACCAAAATCGTTTTAGAAGATTCCATGCCTTAGAGGGAGGCAAAAACATTAGGCCAAATCATCTAATTCAGACTTGGGTTTTATTTTATTGTGGGCTTTTGGTCTGAAGCACAGCGTTTCATCAACATGCCGTCCTTTGCAGCAGCCAGTTCCGGTGCCTTGGACATCTCAGCATTTCCCACCCTGGGAGCACAAAAGCATTCACATCTCGATCGTCCTGCACCCCTCCGCCCCACCTACTCATTAGGGTTCCTGTGGAATTCTCCTCCTCCAGGGACTTGTGGAAATTCGCCCACAAGATGCTTTTCACTTGTCCACACAGAGTCCGGGCTAGCCTAGGGCTTCCCAAGCTGGGCCGCCACAGCTGCAAAAGTGGCACTGTGCTGTTGCCACTGCAGTCCGGCTGCAGAGCCCAGTGAAAGGCTGGGTGCTGCGGCCTCATTGCTGCCAACATGCCACCACACTGCCGTCGCTGCCTTGGTGCGGCTCTGGTCTCCGGCACCTCAGCCAATGGTGCTTCTGCGAAGTGAGGAAAAAATACTTCCTCGCTGCTCATTACAGTGAGGACGAAGGTTTTCTAGAACGGGCTTGGTTAAGCACAGTGAGTTAGATACACAGTGTTTCTTCTGAGTTGAACTGAACTGCTTCTGCTACAGCCAGAACTTCCACCTGGAACTAATCTAGTTCCAACTAGCTGATGTTGCCGCTGCCTTTGAGCCTGGTAAGCGGGGACTTTGCTACCACCAACACCTTCTCATTTGGGATCCCTCCTAATATCTTGGCCAATTTTGTTCTCAAGAATGAAAAATAAAGTGTTTCTTTCATCAGGTGTGGGAGCGGTGGGAAGTCTTGTGCCGCAAAGTTTCTAAGTTGTGAGCTGTTAATAATTCATGATGTGCGGGGCGTGAACATGGTGCAGGAATGTCTGAATCCCCCAGGGTTCTGCCAGAAGCTGTTGAATTCACTACCCTCCAACCCTTAGGTCCGTTTGCTGAATTTACTGCAGCAGACACCTAGTGCTCCCTTTGGTAAATTTTCTGTTGTGTCTCATTCTATCTTACTTTATTTGAGGTTCCCCCGTGAATCAGACATAGTTGTATACTTGTTAAACCTAATTGTGGTCATGATTTAATTATTTTCCCAAGAGGATCCCAAGTCTGGTAATCCAGTTTATGCCAATAGTTTGTGTCTGTAAAAAGGATGAAGGGTGGTGGGATCCTCTTATTCTCCCTAACTTGGATGTTATCTAAGTCTCCTCTCCAGCCCGGCAAAGGCCCTACATCTGCAACCAGCTATAATTCAAGTTTCAAACATTCTATTTACATAAAGCTCCCCCACTAAGACACTATATTCTCTCATCTTCCCTTTTTTTTTTTAAATGATAAACTATTTCAAACATTCAGAAAACTATGCTGAAAGAACAAACTATTTCAAACATTCAGGAATCTATAGAAACGAACACAACAAATACCATGTAGCCACCTCCTACATTTAATGAATGTGAACATTTTGCCATCTTTACTTCAGATATTTTTAAATAAATACAACATTACAGAAATAGTCAAGGTCCTCTACTCACTTCTTCCTAGCCCATAACTCTCTAATTCTCCCAGAAGTTAGCATTCCTAGATATTTTTTTCCCCATCAATGTTTTATGCATTTTGTTTATGTGTGTGTATCCATATCAATACATAATATTATTTCATGGGTTTAAAAATTAAGATTTTGATATTATTCAGTAAATAACAATATCCAACTTGATATCTTCAAACTAGATTTTTCAGATTTTTTTCCATGTTGATACATTAGACATAATTCATTTGTTTTAACTATTATAGAGATTATCTTTGAGAATATACGCAACTGGATATATACATCTCTCAATGGGTAGGCCATATGGCTACTTTGAAGAAGTCCCCTTTTTTTCCCATTCTTCCAACTTGTGCCTTATTATCTCTTGGGTAGGCCATATGGCTACTTTGAAGAAGTCCCCTTTTTTTCCCATTCTTCCAACTTGTGCCTTATTATCTCTAAAATTTCCTTATTACTTCTGATTTTGATTATTGGTTTAGTTCTAGATGCCTTCTTACCATATTTGGTAAGTGTTGGAGGAAGTAAATTGATACCTGAATTAGAGATGTGGCTCTGAAATGATTTAAAGATGCTCCAAGGGGAGCAACTGGCTGACTCAGCCGGTAGAGCATGTGACTCTTGATCTTGGGGTCATGAGATTGAGCCCCACATTGGGTATAGAAATTACATAAAAACAAAAAAAAGTAAGGATGCTCTAAGGGTTTATATGAGATTGATCCAGATGCTGTAAGTGGGATAATGGGAGCATTGGGCTCAGGGTAAAACAGTATGAGCTTGACTTGTAGCCCACTCTTTTCTGGTTGTGTGATTTTGGCAGTTCTCTCTAAGCCTCTAAAAACTCTCTAAACCTCAAATCTTAGGTAGCTTATCAAATTGTTTTGGGTATTAAATAAAATTCAATAAAGCTTGTGGTGTAGTCCTTGGCACAGAGTAAGTCTTCAGTTCATCTTCATTATGAGTAATGGTTATTAGATTACTTGAATGCAAATATCTCCATTTTGATAGTGGGGTCTACAGATAATTACTCTGCCTCTTGGCTAGAGCTGTCTGCTTATGTGTGTTTTCAGAGAGGGATGTGGAGGGAGTAATTGAACCTTATATTGAAGCTCTTATAACCTTAAGCTTATACATGGAAGATCCCCCAACTCATGCTTCAAAGGCAAGATAGACTTTTGGATGTGTTGAGAATTCTGTATTAACTCAAGGGAATTGTTCAATATCCTAACATCTAAGAGCATTATCAATAATGAGATAGAAATACTGTGTTGAAATATATTCTACAAAGTAACTTCAATAATTCTGCTACATTAAATACAATTTAAAATAATCTTTTCATATGTATGCTTTAACTTATTGGAGACCTCCATGCACCTATTCAACTTTCCATTTAAGCCCACCTCTAAATGAAAATGTTTATTAGAAAATAAACATACATATATGCAAATAAAAGTGGTGACAAGCCATCAGATCGAGGGGGAAACTTTGTACCTTGAGGGATTTCTGTGACTCTGTCTTCAGTCTCAGACAGCCTATGTTGTGTAACTGTTCCTTGAAGGCATTATTCATCTAAATGTACACAAATTCTATTAAAGAGATAAGGTTTGTTCTTTGCTGGGAAAAATGCTAAGGCTAAAGGTAGAATGAGGACCTCTTCAGAGTGGTTGTATCTTCCAAAGTCACAAATAATTAGTAGGGGTTACTCAGAGTTTGGTTATTTCAAATGGCTCTAATAAGACAAAACAGTGACTGTGATGAATGTAGCCAGAGACACAGATAGAAGTGGTCAAATAGGGGTGTTGAACACAAGGAAGATTCACACAGAAGGCTCTTCATTAACGCCCTAATCCTGGTGATAAACTGAGGGAGCTGTTGGTTTTCCAAGCAGCCAGTGATGCGTAATGGCCCTCTCTCAGTCTGACTTCTTCTCTTTATTCTGTGGGCATTCTGAAAATGTCAGTTCTTTAAAAGGGCCAGAACATACAGAGATATGGGTGTTGGAAATATTGCATGTCTCTGTTGAGACCTGGCTCCTAATACTAGTTTTGTACCCATTTTCGAAAACTGCATGCATAATGCAAAGACTTTTCTCTCCCAAATATAATAATGTCTGTACTAATAGCAGAGATAGCATGAAAAAAAATTTAAGTTTATTTATTTATTTTTGAGAGAGAGAGAGAAGGAGGGACAGCGAGGGGGAGAGAAAGAATCCCAAGCAGGCTCAATGCCATTAGTGCAGAGCCCAATGCGGGGCTCCAACTCACCAACTGTGAGATCATGACCTGAGCCAAAATCAAGCTTAACCGACTTAGCCACCCAGGCACCCCCAACATGATTTTTTTTTACTGCATTTGTACAGTAACTATTAAATCTTTGGGGACTATGTATAGGCTATATGTAAACTACTTAGTAAGGCAATATAGAGATGATTTTCATTAAAGGATACAAGATATTTTCATCATATAAACAGGAATGGGATGTCTCTTAAGGATTACCTGGACACAATTTCTATACTTTGACTCACTGTAAATATGAATTTTTCATAGAGAATTCAAGTTCTTATGATTGATGAAATTCAATAGATTTTATTTATTTTTTTTTTTTTAATTTTTTTTTCAACGTTTATTTATTTTTGGGACAGAGAGAGACAGAACATGAACGGGGGAGGGGCAGAGAGAGAGGGAGACACAGAATCGGAAACAGGCTCCAGGCTCTGAGCCACCAGCCCAGAGCCCGACGCGGGGCTCGAACTCACGGACCGCGAGATCGTGACCTGGCTGAAGTCGGACGCTTAACCGACTGCGCCACCCAGGCGCCCCTATTTTTATGTATCTCAATAGCATTTCATTTTTCCTAAATTTCTTTCTTTTTTTTTTTTTTGAGAGAGAGGGTGCAAGTGACTGAGGGGCAGAGAGAAAGAGAGAGAGGGAGAGAGAGAGAAGTGGGGCTCACCTAAAGTGGGGTTCCAGCTCACCTGATGTAGGACTCAAACTCACAAACAGTGAGATCATGACCAGAGCCAAAGTCAGATGCTTAACTGACTGAGCCACCCAGGCGCCACACCCCCTACATTTCTTTTTTAAAAATTTTTTTTTTCAACGTTTTTTATTTTTGGGACAGAGAGAGACAGAGCATGAACGGGGGAGGGGCAGAGAGAGAGGGAGACACAGAATCGGAAACAGGCTCCAGGCTCTGAGCCATCAGCCCAGAGCCGACGCGGGGCTCGAACTCACGGACCGCGAGATCGTGACCTGGCTGAAGTCGGACGCTTAACCGACTGCGCCACCCAGGCGCCCCTACACCCCCTACATTTCTTATAGGGACTTTTTCATTTTGATTAACATCTTAACATGAATATTTGTATTTATATACTTCAAATCTCAGTACGAGATTAGGAGCAGATAGCCTTATAGAAGTTCCTGCAGTTTTACTTAGACAAATTTCCTTTATTTTCAAGGAAGAAATAATTGATTTTCAGTATTCTGCCAATTAATGGAGATTTGCACATCATATTACTTCAGCAATACCTCTCTGCATATTACCTGCAGAAATCTAAAAATAGAATGCCAAAAATAGAACCTGAAAGAGGGTCAAGAAGAGAAGAAATGAAGAGATTCTTATATTGATTTAGGTATCATGAGTTCTTACACTCTCAATGAAAAATTTTGTATTATTTGAGATTCATCAAATAACTTATTTTTTTTTCTTACAGACACCCATACCTGCTTCATAACTGCATCTGGCTGTAAACCTGAACACTGATGCTTGACCTATTGTAAGTCAGAAAGTTATATGTGGATAAAAGCAGCTTTGCATTTTAACCTCTTTCCTATCTTTACTTAAAAAAAAAAAATTTAACTCATAAATGGGTAGAGGCAGAAAAGCCTTTTTGTGTCTGTAAGCAAATGTCTGACCTTGTTCTGAATTGATAAACTACATAGGCCTAGCTTTACTACTTCAAACTCCCAGAATTCCTGTAGTGGTGCTGGTGGACAGTCAATAAATCATTGCTATTGTTGTTGATGATGAATATAGGTAATAAAAGAGTGTAGAGATGCATTTTTTCCTGTTGTGGCTTGATATAAAAAAATTTCCTTTTCAAACCATTGTAAGGAGATATCTGTTATTTGTAAGTCTAACCACAGTGGGTCATTTATGCATCCTCTTATAATTTAATCTGGATACAATAGTTTTATGTTCGCGTGGAAACAAATCAGAGAGAAGTGATAAGACTGCATTTGGAATTATTGGCAACTTTAAATGTTAAAAAAAATGTAGTCACAAAGGCAAGAGAACAAAAGGCCTCCTCCTGGCTGATTAGATGATTTAACCAGCAGTTGGTGCTGGCACCAAAATGCCAGCCAGACTGTTTAAAAAAAAAAAAAAAAAAAAAAAAAGATCTCAGGGGCTGATCACTCTGTCCTCTTGGGAAAAAAGATCTAAAGTGTGCCCCTCATTATACCTTTCTGTACACAGATTTCCCTTATGAATTTCTAATTGGAAGAAAAATATGAGGATATGGCATTGTAAGAAAAGCCGAGAGTGGACACGGTAATGAAATGTAGTGCCCCTTCTGCAAGGGAGTTTTGTCTTTTGCAATTGGGCGGCAGAGTCTCAAGTCTTGTATTATCAGGGTGTCTCCTCCTGTCTTCATCTAAGCATCCATGACTCACAGGTTGACGCTCGCAGGGAAAGACCCAGGAAACATGGGTTGGAAAAGTAGTCACATTTATTGTAAGGAGACTTTGCAGTGTCAAGCAGCACGTGCAAGATCTTTCTCTGAATCTTTAGCAGCACAAGTCTGTTTTTGGCATTACACATGCTACATGGGGCTTGTGCTTATTGCGATACAGGAAAACAAACACTTTCAAGAGGATTTACAGTCAGCTCTACCATTTCATAATATTTAAGGCTGCAGTATTTTCATAGATGATGCAAATCTGTTTGTGTGTTTTATGAGCTATGTAAGTCTCAGCCTCTAGTACCTGGAAGGATATGCGGTCAGAGGAAGCTCTAAGAGTGTTTTCTAACAAATTCCCCATATGCTAATAGGGAGTGTTAACCACACACAGTGAGGTTAATGGAGTTCTCTATTTTCTGCTTCTAATTTTTTTTTGCACTTTTTTTTTTTTTTTTTGATTACAAGAAACTGGATGTTTGTGCACACGTTCAGCTCATGTGCTGGTCTTCATTCTTTCAGGGTAAGAAAGGTCTCTTTTTTCTCCTGCGGTCTTCAATGAAGTCCCCAGAGTCAAGTCCTACATTTTCTAGCCTAAAATTGTTTACTTTTATTTTATATATACACCATCAGTTTTCAACAGATGAGCTAAAAGTTAAGCAATTGAGGGTTTGGGTTTTTTTTTTTTTTTTTTTTTTTTTTTTTTTTGTAACCTATGGAATTGGACATATTTCAAGTTGTTGACCAGTAATACCATATGTGTTAGTTTCACACACTGTATAATATGGCTTTCTTTCAGATCAGCATAATATTTTCAGAATAGCCTTCTGAGCCTAACTATGTTAAGAAAGGTTTCCAAACTTCACAGTGAGCTTTTGGGGTCTGGAAAACTTGAATCTCTTTCCTACTGCTGTGTGAAGCCATTCTGTGCTACTCTTGGTGAGATGCAGTAGCCAGCAAACAGCAAATAAAACCCTACATCCTGGGAAAGATCAATGGGCAGAGCATTTGATCACAGAAGAGCAGAAAGAGTTTCAGGAAGGATGCTAATGGCCAGATGGCCCTGCAGAGGTCTGCCAAGATTTCAGTGGCCACAGGACAATCAAGCCAATGGATGGACTGTGCTCTGCCTGTTATACAGACAGCATTTGAGCAAGGAGTCCTGGGTTTTTAACAAATATATGTGTCCAAGATTAGAAAAAAGTAGGACTTTCTATTTAGCTGCTTCCTAATAGTGGCTGGACTTTGTGATCTATGCATCTACTGCCTCATTGGCTCATTGACTGCATAGCTTCTATTTGGATGGTGTTTGATTCTCACTGATTGCCCTCCTTCCCTTATATAATTACTTATTGAGTGACTGATAAATCCTGGACCCTGTGTTAGAGATGGATATATATAATGAATAAGATGGACATGGTCTCTGCCCTCATGAACCTTGTGGTCTGGTGGAAAATACAGAAAATGGAACAAGTAGTTACAATGATGCATAATGAGAGATATGGAAGAGAAGGAACAGTGCCCTATAGGTACACGTCACAGGAGAGCCCAATATAATCTAGAGATCAGAGAAGTTCTCCCTAGAAGGGATATATAGGCTGAAACCTGAAGGGTAAGTAGGAGTTTGCCAGGAAAGAAATATGCCAGATGGAGAGGACAGTGTGTATGAAGTTGTGAACAGAAACATTTGGGCATAGCTGAGCAACTGGAGGGTACAATGGAGGGAAAGATAAAATGCAGGACCTGGAGGGTGTCTGTTTCTCTCTCCCCTCCTGTACCCTAGGTATGAGGCAAACATGATGGACATGGGGAGAGGTTTCTGGTGGGTACAGAGCCTTAAATTTTGGCAGGAGGAAGTATTTCATTGGAAGTGGGAAGTATGTCTCCAGAAATGCATCATGAGAACAGGAATTGACCACAAAGGCAGAGGATTGGGGGTTAGATTAAGGTTAAATTATCCATATAGTGTAACTGGAAACAGTTTGAAAATCAATAGAATATGGAAGTAACTGAGATAACCCAGATGGCATGTGTAGAGAAAAGAGAGGACTTAAAAAGAACCCTAAAGAACGTTGACATTTAGTTGACAGAGGAAGAGCTGCAAAGAAGATTGAGGAGAGGCCAAAAAGAGAGGAGAAAAACTAGCAAACTGGGATGTCACAGAGGTAACAGAGAGTCCTTTCAGGGCTGGGATTTTCTTCAGGTGACAAAATTTAACGGAGCGCCAAAAAAAAACAACAAACAAACAAAAAAAACCCAACCCTAATTAAGATAAATAATATTTTAACAGTATTTAAAAAAAAAAAACAAGTTAAAGCAAAAATCCATGATGAGCAAAACATCAAATTTTTAAATAAAGACAACATCAGGATTGCTGAATTTCCATTTGCTTCAGGATCCAGTAAACCTCTTCAGGACACTATTACAGGATTAGATTTAGAAGTCTTTTAGATTTAGAAGTTTGATGTTTTGTTCATATAAAAAGAGGGAGTGATAAATTGTCTTAAATGTGGCTGAGAAGTCAGTCAAGAAGTGGGTTGAAATTAATCCATTTGGATTTAAGAATGAACTTCTGTTATTGGCTCTTTTCTCTACCTTGTTTTAATAAATCGTAATAGAGGTTATCGTATTGTCTTTGCAAGCATAGGCACCACTTCCTAAAAAGCTAAGTCTTTTTCTGAATCAGGAGATTGTATAAACATAAACACGTGGGTTTTTTTATTTAAAAATGTTTTTTATTGTGGTAAAACACATGTACCATAAAATTTACCATTTTAACTATTTTAAGTGTGTTGTTAGTTCAGTAATAGTAAGTACCTTCATACTATTTAAAAATTGTTTTAATGTTTATTTTTGAGAGAGGGAGAGAGAGCATGGGGTGGGGCAGAGAGTGAGGGGACAGAGGGAAGAGGGCGTGGAGGGGGGGGGGGGGGGGGGGGGGGGGGGTGGGGGGGGGGGGGGGGGGGGGGTGGGGCCTGCGTACAGCAGACCGCCTGATGCAGTGCTGAAACCCACCAACCTATGAGATCAGACTGAGCCAAACTCAGACACTTAACGACTGAGCCACCCGACACCCAGTACCTTCATACTCTTGTGTACAATTGCCACCATCCATCTGCAGAATTCTTTTCATGTTGCAAAACTGAAACTATACACCCATTACAACCTTTTTTTTTTTTTTAATTTTTTTTTCAACGTTTATTTATTTTTGGGACAGAGAGAGACAGAGCATGAACGGGCGGGGTAGAGAGAGGGAGACACAGAATCAGAAACAGGCTCCAGGCTCTGAGCCATCAGCCCAGAGCCCGACGCGGGGCTCGAACTCACGGACCGCGAGATCGTGACCTGGCTGAAGTCGGACGCTTAACCGACTGCGCCACCCAGGCGCCCCCCATTACAACCTTTTTTGAGTTAAAGGCTATTTTGTCTGATTTAGTATAGCCACTCCCACTCTCTTGGTTACTATCTGCATGGAATGTCCTTTTCCAGCCTTTCACTTTCAACCTATTGGTGTCTTTGGATCTAAAGTAAGTTTCTTATAGGGGCTCCTGGGTGGTTCAGTTGGTTAAGCATCTGACTCTTGATTTCAGCTTGGGTCATGATCTCAAGGTTTGTGAGTTCGAGCCCCTCATTGGGCTCTACACTGAGGTCATGGAGGCTGATTGGCATTCTCTCCCTCTCCCCCCCCGCCCTTGCACACTCATTATCTCACATAAACTTTAAAAAAAGGTGAATTTCTTGTAGACAACACATAGTTGAATTATGTGTTGTTGTTTCTTTCCATTGTGCCAATGTCTATCCTTTGATTGGAGAGTTTAGTCTATTTATGTTTAAAGTAATTATTGATAAGGAAGACTTCTGTCATTTTGCTATTTATTTTCTATATGCCCTATGGCTTTTTTGTCTCTCATTTCTTGTGCTAAGAGATGAAATCGACTGATATTAAGCACAACTTTACAGCCAAGCCTTCCCCTGAAAGTTGCAAGCCTTTAATAGTATCCAGAGTTCCAAAATAGTTACATCAGACAGATCCTGCCAGTGTAATTGTTGTCTGGGTGGGGAGACAGATTCCTGGGACTTTCTGCTACATCATCTTCCTAGGATCCTCATTCCTCAAACATACATTTTTAATCTCAAGGTATCTTTCATGTTAACTTTAAGCTGGAGTGAAATAATTCCTTACTTTAATGAATTCATCTTTATAAATTCTTTGGATGGATCTTTGTTCTTGCCTAAATCCATGGAACAGGAATATCTGAGGTTCAGAAATGCAGGCTGGGAAGCCAGGTAACTAGATACAATTGCTAAAAATGTCCATGTTTACCCCTGAGAGAAGTCAATTGCTGTTTTGTTGGTAGCTTTAAAAAAATACTGTTTGGGAGGCACTAGACTCTTTTATTTTTATTTTTATGTATTTATTTTTTGACACGAGACCCTTTAAAATAATGTATTTCTTGACAAGTTCTTTAGTTTGAAGTACTAGTAAATCAGTGCCGCATACACTACAACCCCCAGATCCCTCTCTAATAAAGATGTTTATCTGCATTCCTTCTCAAGTGCTCTGTTGCTTGTTATTTAGATCATACCTTTTGCCTTAGGCTCCAATAAGGCTTAAGATTTTTCCTTTTTTTCTTTTTCTTTTTCTTTCTTTCTTTTTTTTTTTCTTTTTTTTTTCTCAGATGCTACTTTTTATTCTAATCGTGGCTGGGATACCTCAGATTAGAAGTAACTTGTCATATCTCAGCCATCTGCCCCAAATCTGGGGAGCTCCAGCTTCACGTCTCAGTGTGTCAAAAGCTTAATTACATTTATAAGGTAAAACATTTTTATTTATAGAACTCAGCCTTAGGATGACCAACCACTGTGGTCTGGCTGCAACTGTCCACGTGGTAACACTGAAGTCTTGTGTCCTGGTAAACCCCTTTGGTACTCAGCACACCTGGACAATTAGTTCCTGGATTCCTTTATCGAAGTCATCTAACACTTCTAGGTCTAAGAGTAACAGATGACTTTGCTAATTTTACATATTCATGTTCTTGCTGAATTTCTGAGGACTCTGTTCAAGGATTATGCACAGTCATGGGCTGCTGGTGGTTTGGAGTGAGAGGGAAGTTAAGAGATCCTATCCTGCAACCATCTCATTTTACAGATGAATAAAATCCCGATTGCACTGGAAAGTTTTGGCCATCTTCGTTTCACTCTGGCTTCTATGGCACCAGATTTCTGCAATGTCTTCAAACATCTCCTTTCCCACTAATTAAAAACAAATGATTATGTTGGAACATCAGCTACAGTAACAGGAAAAAGTAGCATTCAGCTAGTTTTAAATTGTCCAATAATCTTTTTCTAATGCCTCTATTTGCGTCACAGACATTTTAACTTCCCTGGTGTCTAAAGTTCAATGTCTCTCATGGATTACTCATATTATCTGAGTGTGAAAATAAATATGGTCAGGTTAATTAGCATCAATTTTAATAAGATCCCAAAGTAATTTTACACAATGCTTCCTGGAAAGAAAGAAATTAAGCTTGAGAACTGAGATGATGGGATTTAAAATAGAAGCAATGCAAGGGGCACCAAAGAAAATAAGCACAGAAAAAGCAGAGAGATGTTGTGTGTACTGTGTGTGATCTATGGACAGGTTTTCTTTTCAGAATCACACAAAGGACCTTTGTTGTTTTGCCTCCAAGGGAAGTCAGAGTCCAGTGGTTTTCAAACAGTCTGATCTTGCGGGCTTGTTGAAAAATCAAATACCTGGCTCCCATCCTTCATCATTCTGATTCAGTAGTTCTGGAGTGGGACCTGGGAATTTCTATTTTTAATAAACTTCAAAAGTGGTTCAAACGTAACTGGTCTGGGAACCACTGAGCTAGGCTATTTGAAGAGGCTTTCCTATTTTTCACTGTGGGGAATATATTTAATGGTCATTCCTCAGACTTTACTTTTTGAGATGGCAGGTATCATTTTGCTTCTTGGAAAAGAGGGAAATTGAGGAAGTTAGAGTCACATTTTAATGTAAAAATTTGAGAAAGTGAGAATCTTTATACCCGAGTTTCATCCTGAAGTGTATGTTAAGGTCCTGATATAGGTAGGACCTGCTATAAACAGCAAGGGTGAATTCCTCCAGAGGGTAGGTGGGGCTGTGCAAGGCAATTTGTGTATTCTTCATTTGCCCATAATGAAGAGACAGGATGGGGGTGGCCCCTGGAAACTGCCCAAGAGTCCAGCATTTTTCAGCCCTAGTCTGACTTGTGCCATAGAGATCGTCCAACTGTAATTGAGTGGAGAAGAAATGGTCTCTCTTGTTCTCTGTCTCTCTTGTTCACTATCCATGATAGAAGCATCTCCTATTAAGTGCATGTTTACGAGGCCATGTACACATAACCCACATACCCTGAAAAGTCCTCTGGGAAACTAACACGAAGCCCCAAGTTCTTAATTAGCAGAATAGATTCCCCAGCCCTGTCACCTAATGGTCTAGCAGAAGATGTGCTGGGCGATTAATTGGATGAGCTGTAAAACTGGAATCCTGACCACTTGTGGTCATTAAAGGTCCCAGGGCACTTTCCTTATGGCAGGTGGAGTCTTGGAATAATTCCAACCCTGGTAATTAAATTAGATTCTGCCCAGCTTCCATTTATACTTTCAGTTGGACTCTGTTCCCTTTATATCTCTAATTACAATGAATTTGCACATATATAGAGAACCACTGGATTCTACATATGACTACAAATGGTAACAATGTCTCCTAATTTATGGAGTAAGATTTACTGGTTAGTGGTCAACAGGTACACTTTGTACAAAAGTAAATTGTTGGATTGGCGTCTAAAGAGACCTGGTATCACTCCTGAAAAAATAAGGCTGTTAAACATGTTGGTATATAGTTAAAAGTACATGTCCTAATAACTCTTATATATCATTTTTGCCCTTTTCCTTTATGGATGATATCTATAAACAAAGTAATTTGTAGGCATATTTATTAGCAGACTCAATCCATGTGTTAACTTAAAAAAATCAAAATATAAAAAGGCTGATCTTAGTTACTAGAATAGAGGTAGGGGTAAGAATAGTGAGACACACTGGGAACCAATTTGATGGGTTGAAATTTGTTGAAGCAGAATTCTACCTCATGTTCTTCATTAAAAACAATTATCCTGCTCCTAATCTTCTACTACATTTTTCTAAGATGAGGAGGTTTGGAGGACAGTGGCTTTAGATACAGTTGTATTTTTTTACTACATATATATATATATATATTATAAAACTTTATATATACTTTTACTATGTATACTATATAGTATATATGTATTTTTTTATTTCAAATAGAAAGTAACACAAATATTTAATATTTAATTTTATACATTATTATTTAGTAGGTTGTTTCTGGGAATTAAAATTCTCTCAGAAATATTTTTAAAGATATGAATGAAATATTATTTTCTTATTGTGGATAATAACTTTCCATTTGAAAAGTATTTAACCCACACTTTGCTAATAGACCAAAAAAGCCCTTTATTTGGTATGCAGATTAACTCATATACATTCAGGAAAGTACAATATACTCCTCAGCTTTGTCAACATGTTTGAGAATAAATTTAGTGAGAGATTGTTTTTGTCTGCTTTTGTTATTATTAAACTCATTTTCTGTTTCAAATACTATACCTGTCTTAAAATTTCCCATTTAACACAAAATGGACCAACACACACATCCACCCCCCACACACACACACGATGTGTAAAACTTGAGAATTTTATAACCATTTTCTGTGCATCTCTTCTCTAACCCACAATCAATATTGCTTCATGTCAATTGGGTGAAAGAGGAAAAAAGATAGAAATCAGAAGGTAAATACCACCTGGTTTTCATTGTAAGAAAGCTGGTTTTATTACCTGAGTTAGTGTGAGGAAGAATTTTTTTGAACATGCATTTAAGGGTGTTTGTACAAATGTTTTAAGTATAAATATATGCCTGTAATGAAAAGAAGTGGCATTTTATCCTTAGAAGATCTTTCAAGACAGCAAAAATTCTCGGAAATCTAGATGGCTTGTAAATGAAGCTGTCTTATGCTTGAAAGAAACTCTGTAGGTAGGGATTGTTTGGTTGTTTATCTTAAATGGTTAAACAAATTTGGGGCGCTCTGGGTGGCTCGTTGGTGAGCGTCCGACTTTGGCTCAGGTCATGATCTCACAGCTCATGAGTTCGAGCCCCGCGTTGGGCTCTGTGCTGACGCTTAGAGCATGGAGCCTGCTTTGCTTCTGTGTCTCCTCTCTCTCTGCCCCTAACCCCACTCACATCGTCTCTGTCTCTCTCGAAAATAAATAAACATTAAAAAAATTTTTTTAATAAAATAAATCGTTAAAAAATTAAAAGCCTAAAGAAAGGAAAAACAGGAGAAATAGTGCATCAGAATCTGTTATTACTTATAGCTGTTTAAATGACTTAATGGGAATTTTGCTACAAATGGCTGATTGAAACATATGTTCATCTCGTTTTCCTGTAAAGACTTCTCTAAACTGAAAGTGAACAATGAAACTCTTCACACCCTGCAGTGTCAAAGAAAATGGGACAGCGGCCATTCTCTCATGGGAGAATCCCACATTGTTAATGTGGCACAGGATCCATCCCTCTAAGGATGAACCGCTAGCCATTCTGAGATGGAAGGGGTTTGGTGTAGTAATCTATTGTAGTCAAAATAATTTCTCATTTCCATTATGATGTCTTCTTGGATAATGCAAAATTCAGAAGTTCATTTCTTAATGTCTAAAACATATTTTCTAGTTGTCTTTTTGTTATTGATTTCTACCTTGTTTTTGGAAATCAGATGCTCTATTTCTATTCCTTTGGTGGTTTCCCTAGAAATTACAACATGAATATTTAATTAATCAAAGTCTAAAATTAATCAATACCTTTATTCTTTTCTTAGACAATACTAGGTCTTTAGGACCTTAACTTCGCATACATCATCCCTGTCTTACATGGTATGGTCCTGAATTAACTAACCCAAAGGATATCACTATTGTTATTTTATGTAGATGTTTTTTAGATTTATCTACATACTTACCACTTCATTTTGCTCTTTTTTCTATTGCCTTCTTTAGCATTTTATCTTTCCTTGTGCCTGAAGTACACTCTTCAGCATTTCCTTTACTGAAGATCTATTTGTAGTGAAGTGTCTCTGTTTTTGCTTTTCTTAAAATATCTTTCTTATGCCTTTATTCCTGAACAATTACTAGTTGTAGAATTCCAGTTGGCAAATATTCTGTTTTCGCACATTGAAGGTCTTATTCCACTATCTTTTGGCTTCCAATGTTGCTGTTGAGAAGTTAACAGCCTATTACTCATTTTTAGTTAATCTCCTTCTTATCTGTGGAGGCTTTTATGATTTTTAAAATTTATTGTTGTCTTTGAGGTGCTGCTCTTTCAACATGATATATATCAGTTTGAATTTCTTTTTATTTATCCTGTTTCCCATCTCTAGAGAAGTTTTGCATTGCTTCTGTCAGGCAGCAGTAAATACTAGCCTGGGATTGCCATGGCTTCATGGCTTCAGATTCCTTGATCCCCCAGGTGATAATGTTTCCCTATTTTATGAAGGTGTAGTCCTTTGGAACCCTAACTTATTGAAGACAACTTCTGTTGGAATCTCCACAGTGCATGTGCCCGGGCCTTTATTTTATTCCCGTGGGTTGTCAAATGCCATCAGGGCAATGCTGCTTCTGTGCTGGCTTATCTCTCTAGTCTCTGCTTTCCTTTCATTGTTGGCCTGGTAATTGTTTAATATCTTGTGATCTCTTTGATGATTTAAAGAAGACTGAGCAAGTATTAGGTCTGGCAATTTTAGTCATTTTCAGTGGGAGGGTGATCTAAATAATCTTTTCTGCCATTGTTGGAAACCAGAAAGATTTCAGCATAATTCTGGAATCAGTTAGTAGATGGAATAGAGATAATTGTTATAGCTAGATGACATAATGATAAATTTACCATTGAGTGTTTCCAGAAGAGCACATAGAATTACAGAAATTTGATTTGCACCCACAGAACTTCTAAAGTCTTCAGATTCAGAGATGCTAGATAAAGAGGAGAGTGGAAGTAAGTAAAAAAGACTGATAGCATAACACTAGCAGCAAATGACTCCTGCCTCACAACTCCCCATTGGAAGTTTCTTCCCTGAAGAAATTGAACTTTTCTAGAACTCTACAGGCTGGCCTTAGAGTTTCCCCCAGATGGTTCCCCTGGACATTTCTTTGCCTACCAACCACAAAGAGAAAACCATTGGTTAAAACACTGTTACTGTATGCAGAACTTCCAACCATTTTTTTCATGTATATATACCTCATGTCAATATGAACAGCAACTGGGGTCCCGGGTGGCTCAGTCAGTTAAGTGTCCAACTTCATCTCAGGTCATGATCTCACGGCTCAGGAGTTCGAGCCCGAGTCAGGCTCTATGCTGATATCTCAGAGCCTGGAGCCTGCTTCCAATTCTGTGTCTCCCCCTCTCTCTGCCCTTCTCCCACTTGTGCTCTGTCTCTCTCTCTAACATAAATAAACATTGAAAAATAAAAGAAAAAAAGGAACAGCAACCAAGGACCAGCAAAAAAATGTAGAAAGTTTGCTCTGTTAAAGAGGAGGCAGAAATAAACAAATAGACAACATAAGTATGAAAGAAACAGCATCAGGGCAAAGAACTTCAAAAGACAAAACAAAACTAATGTTCTTATAGAGATAAGAAAGATATTACTTTCATGAAACAAGAGCAGGATAAAATGAAAAGATAAAAGGGAACAAGAAGGATGTCTTGAAAAGTAAAATGTAATGGCTGAAAAAAATCAATGGAAGAAAATTTCTGAGATTGTATAACAAAAAGTAAAAGATATGGAAAATAGGGGAGAAGAGATTTAAAGGAGCAGTCAAAGAATAGGCCTTCTAGGAAGAAATAAACAGAAAGGAGGAATATACCAAATATGTAATATAAGAGCTAAAGTATAGCAGGTTTCTAGATCAAAAGGGTGCTTTGAATACTTTTCAAGGCACATATGTATTACATTGCAATATGCTAGGGAAAGAGAGAAAATTTTTAAAATTTCAAAGAGGGGGGTACCTGGGTGGCTCAGTCAGTTAAGTGTTCGACTGGGTCAGGTCATGATCTGAACTGTTCATGGGTTCATGGGTTGGAGCCCTGCACTGGGCTCTGTGCTGACAGCTTAGAGACTGGAGCCTGCTTCAGATTCTGTGTCTCCCTCTCTCTTTGCCCCTCCCCTGCTCACACTCTGAGTCTCTCTATCTCTCAAAAATAAATAAAAATGCTTAAAAAATTTTTTTTTAATTAAAAAATAATAAATTCCAAAGAGAAAATTTGGGTTACTTTCAAAGAAATTCAAATACTCAGAATGTCATTGAATTTCTCAAAGCAACCTGTTTGCTTGAAGACAATAAAGGAATAACTCTAAAATTTGAGAGAAAATTATTTCAAACCTAGAATTCTATATCTAATCAAACTATCAATAGAACTGTCACAGAATAAGGACTTTTTAAGATGTCTGATGGCTTGGGTGCCTGGGTGGCTCAGCCAGTTAAGCGTCTGACTTTGGCTCAGGTCATTATCTCGTGATTTGGGAGTTTGAGCCCCATGTCGGGCTCTGTGCTGGCAGCTTGGAACCTGGAGCCTGCTTCAGATTCTGTGTCTCCCTCTCTCTGTCCCTCCCTTGCTCATGTTCTTTCTCTCACTCTCTCAAGAATAAATAAACATTAAAAAAATTTTATATAAAAAAAGATATCTTATTGCTCAATAAATTTATCTCCCTCATACTCTTTCTTAAGAAATTTATTGAGGAAAACATGCACTACTGGGACTTTCATCAGTATAAAAAGCTTCTGCACAGCAAAGGAAACAATCAGCAAAACTAAAAAGGAGACTATGGAATGGAAGAAGATATTTGCAAATGACATATCTGATAAAGGGTTAGTATCCAAAATCTATAAAGAACTTATGAAACTCAAAAAACAACCCAGTTAAGAAATGGGCAGAAGTCATGAATAGACACTTTTTCCAAGAAAACATCCAGATGACTAACAGACACATGAAAAGATGCTCAACATGACTCCTCATCAGGGAAATACAAATCAAAACCACACTGAGATACCACCTCACACCGGTCAGAATGGCTAAAACGAACAACTCAGGAAACAATAGATGTTGGTGAGGATGTGGAGAAATGAGAACCCTCTTGCACTGTTGGTGGGAATGCAAGGTATTTACCCAAAGGATACAAAAATACAGATTTTAAGGGGTACATGCACCCCAATGTTTATAGCAGCATTATCAACAATAGCCAAACTATGGAGAGAGTCTAAGTGTCCATCAACTGATGAATGAGTAAAGAAGAGTGGCATGTGTGTGTGTGTGTGTGTGTGTGTGCACGTGTGTGTGTATATATGTGTGTGTGTGTGCATATATATATATATATATATATATAATGGAATATTACTCAGCCATCAAAAAGAATGAAATCTTGCCATTTGCAATGACATGGATGGAGCTAGTGAAATAAGCTAATCAGAGAAAAACAAATACCACATGATTTCACTCATATTTGGAATTTAAGAAACAAAATAGATGAACATATGGGAAGGGGGTAAAAAGGAGAGAGGAAAACAAACCACAAGAAACTCTTAATGATAGAATAAACTGAGGGTTGATGGAGGGAGGAGGGTGGAGGATGGGCTCGACTGGAGATGGGCATTAAGAAGGGCACTTGTGATGAGCACTGGGTGTTGTATGTAAGTGATGAATCACTGAATTCTGCTCCTGAAACCAATTTTGTACCATATGTTACTAACTAAAATTAAAAAAAAAAAAAAGTCCTAGAAGTGGAAGTTATAGGATTCAAAGGATTGTGAACATTAAAGAAAAAAGAAACGTATTGAGGAAATTTTCTAGTAAAACGAGAAGAAACTTGAGAAAGAAGATTTAAGATGTTAAAACCTAAAGAAGAGTCATTGGCGTCTCAGGGTAACTGTTGTGCCAGAGGCCTAGAATGTATTCAAATTGCAGTAAAGTTCCAGAGCGCTCAGAAGGTTTTTCTCCACATACCTGTAAAAGACTGCATAGTATTACTGATATGATGGAGTTTTTTAGAAATAAAAATGGAGAACTATTATAATAAAGATCTTACAAGAAGAAAAAAAGGCAATTAGAAACTTCAGGAAAACCATCCAAGAAAAAAACCCACCTGCATCTTCAGAGAACGAGTTTTATATGATCATATATGCAAATATTGTTTATGAACTTATTAAAAATAATTATGTAAGTAATGTGCTGGTAAACATTTTAACAAATTGCTCTCAAAAATGCATGTATCTACATACATACATTTGTGATAAATTTTATTTGTATAAAGGATATATAACCCACAATTTACAAATAATAATGAAATATACAAAACTGTTGTAAATTCTATAAAGTCAATGATCCTCCCATTATGCTTTTGTTGAATTTTACTGAATTCTTGGAACCTGAGCTAAACTACGGTTGTGAGTGACAAATGAACATACTTCTGATATGAACGTTAGTTGAATTTCAAATAAGAAAAAAGTCAAACAATGAAGACACCGTCAGAACTGCACTCATTTGCCAATGACACGAACAACTTCTTTGCTAAAATGAATAACAGAGCAAGCAGTATTTCTTCATTTTTTTGTTCTGTTCACAATGTAATGGGTACAGACATAATATACTTTTAAGTTATATTTAAATTAGTAAGATTTTCTTACTTTTCTTACATTATTTTCCTGAGTCTAAAGTCTAGACAACTAACCAACCAATAAATGAGCCCAGATTTGTGACATCCGCTGATTTTGGTGGTGGAATGCTCCCACCATTGTCAGTATCAAGCTATCAATGTGACCTCAGTGAACACAGAGTTGGGAAGATATGTGTAGCTAGCATAGTACTGTATAGTATTTCTAGAATACAAATACAACAAAGAAGTAACTTCAACAGATAATAATAAAATATAGTAACATAATTGAGAAATGTAAATTTTGAGTGTTCATTACCTTTGATTTTTTTTTTTAATGTTTTATTTTAGTTCTGAGAGAGAGCGAGAGGGAGACACAGAATCTGAGCAGGCTCCAGGCTCCAAACTCTGAGCTCCTAGCTTGCTCAGAACTGTCAGTACAGAACCTGACTTGGGGCCCAAACTCAACGAACCACAAGATCATGACCTGATCTGAAGTCGGATGCTTAACTGACTGAGCCCCCCAGACGCCCCACCTTTGCTTTTAATATAACTTATTTAATTATAAGTGTGTGTAATTTAATTTCAATAATGGCCATGTTGGACAATTAATTGGCTTGCAAAATTCCTAAAATAATTAACTCTTACAATGGCACAAGTGGGCTTCAACCTACCACTGGAATATGCTGCTGAAATGTGGACTGAGGGAAACTAGGTTGAAAGTGGTATAAAGTAGATAAATCTTCATTTCTCATAGCATAAAGCAAAAACATAATGATTAAAGATGTTAAAGGAAAAAATGAAGTTTTCCAAAGATTTTTGTGTCATCTTTAAGGTATTTAAATACGATGAGAGGGAGAAAGATTGGGAGGCTGAGTGGTTGTGGGGTAAGACAAAACTTTTATTAAGAGGCCTTTCATTTAATATTTAACCTTGGGTATATACGAAATCAAATTTATTAAATTAAAACCTGGGTATATGCTTAAAAATGTTAACAAGAGTAAAGTAAATGTAAAAAATGTGTTTTAATAACAGATATTTTCGAATAGTGTGAGATGGTATTCTTCCTTATTTTGTCCTATCTTATTCACTGCTCTCCTCTATCAACAAGGTAAATGGTTTCACTTACTGTTCCAGATGTTTTGTGTCAAATCATTTTGACACTAAGATTTGATATAACTTTTGGCTATTTCTGACGAAACTAGTTTTAGCTGGTGTTTAAAATTTTGCCAATTTTTGAGGCGTCTAGGTGGCTCAGTTGATTAAATGGCCAACTTTGGCTCAGGTCATGATCTCACGGTTTGAGTTTGGGCCCCGCGTCAGGCTCTGTGCTGGCAGCTTGCTTTGGATTCTGTGTCTCCCTCTCTCTGCCCCTCCCCTACTCACGCTCTGTTTCTCTCTCTCTGTCTCTCTCTCTCTCAACTAAATAAACATTAAAAAAATTTTTTTTTTAATTTTGCCAATTTTTGGTTGGAAGTATCAATTGGGACAAAATTTGAGGTGTTTCTACTCTGAGTGCCTAATTTGCTGCTTTCTTCTCTCAATGAACTCTTAGGGTTTTAGGCCATTGTTGGCTCACTAGGATTTTAATTAAGCAGCTATGTTGGTGTGCACTTCTTTAATTTCACTAGCCCGTTCATATGTGTGGTTGTGGCATTTTAACACCCTGTGTTCCCAGAGAATACACAGGGAGTCTGGTAATTTGACACATGATATAATCATAGGACACACACCAATTCATCAAATGCCTTAAACCCACCCATACCTTCAAAACCTGTCTGGAAAGTGAGTACATTGTAAATTCTGTTCATTCTTTTTTTTATTTTTTTAATTTTCTTTTTACATTTATTTATTTTTGAGAAACAGTGAGACAAAGCGTGAATGGGGGAGGGACAGAGAGAAAAGGAGACACAGAATCTGAAGCAGCCTCCAGGCTCTGAGCAAGAGGTCAGCACAGAGCCTGATGAGGGGCTCGAACCCACAAACTGTGAGATCATGACCTGAGCTGAAGTCGGACACTCAGCCCACTGAGCCACCCAGGCAGACGCCCCTGTTCATTCTTTTTTAAAATCAGGTCAATTGCTTTTGTTTCTTCTTTCTCATTCTTGTTTCCACACTACTAATTTTTTTTTTTAATGTCTATTTTTTTGAGAGAGAAAGAGACAGCAAGCAGGGGAGGGGCAGAGAGAGAAGGAGACACAGAATTGAAGCAGGCTCCAGGTTCTGAGCTGTCAGCTGAGAGTCTATTGGGCTTGAACCCACGAACCACGAGATCATGACACAAGCCAAAGTCAGACACTTAACCGACTGAGCCACCCAGGTGTCCCTTCACACTACTAATTTTCATTCATATCCCTTCAGTTTTGGATTATTGCACTGGCCTCCCAACTCATCTTTCTACCTTCAAGCTCTGCTGTTCAATCCATCTTGAATAGCATGACTAATTTTCCAAAAGTACTGCTTTAATGTCTCTCCCCTGCTCAAATATCTTCAATGTTTTTGTTTTTGTTTTTTGTTTTTTCTAAGATAAATTCATACCAACTAATTAGGCCAGTAATCTCCAAAGTGAGGCGGGCATGGCCAAGGGATGTGAAAGATAATTGGAAGAATGTAGCAGAGCTTTTCATTTCTGTCCCTATACTATAAAAACAATTATACGTATTTTTAGGTAAAAAGGAAATTAAACTTTGCTAATGTCTCATATACAGATGGATACAGGAAATTTCCTTTCAGACTGTGTGTTAGATGATCATACCACTTGTGAAACCTGAGATAGCTTGAAGTAATAAAGTTTCAAAGTAATTAGAGTATAGTAGTTGTTCTCTCATTTTTTGGGTTAGCTTCCAGCATATTGTGATGCTTTTCTATTTAGATGCATCTAGTTATGATTTATTGATTACATGGTTTCATGAATGGGCAAGCGGCTTCAAAAGATCTCAGGAAAGAAATCAGGTTGAAGAGAATAGTTACTGCACATATACAAGAACAACAAAAAAGGTCAAGTTGTTACTTCTATTAGAGTAAATGCTTTGTAAGCTGCATTATGTAGTAAAAACAATGCAGCTAATCAGGTCTGACAAGAATTTGGTCAAAAAGATTCAAAATTACTGAAATGCAATTGAAATAAGAATTCATGTCCTTATATTTAATAATACATCTCACTTTTTGGGCACTCGGGTGGCTCAGTCGGTTAAATGTCCAACTCCTGATTTCCACTTGGGTCATGACCTCACGGTTGAGTGATCGAGCTCCGAGTTGGGCTTTATGCTGTGCGTGGAGCCTGCCTGGGATTCTCTCTCTCTCCCTCTCTCTCTGCCCCTCCCCTGCTTGCTTGCTTATGCAGGCATGTGCACTCTCTGTCTCTCTCTCAACATAAATAAACATTAAAAGAATACATCTCACTTTAAGTGTTTATTGTATTTTAGTTTATTGTATTTAGATTTTAGTGATAGTAGGAAGGCTTTAAATTAGCAAGATTATTTGTAAACTGAGCACCTAAAAAGGACATAATCTGATTTTGTGGACCTCAGTTGGTTTTGGTGGATTCTTTAAGGGGGAAAAAAAAACCATACAAAATTGCAAATGCAAAGTCAAGTGTGAAAGTGAGCATTTATTTAGAATGAGAAGAAATCACAACAAATTACTCATCTTTTTTCTTTTAAATTTATTTATTTATTTTGTGGTGGGGGGGCATGCAGAGAGAAAATCCCAAGCAGGCTCCACACTGTCAGCATAGAGCCCGATGTGGGGCTGAAACTCACAACCCATGAGATCATGACCTGAGCCGAAATCAAGAGTCAGTCACTTAACTGACTGAGCCACATAGGTGCCTCAACAAATTACTTATCTTAAAAGCAGGAAATACCACAAACAACACAGATCCAGAAAAATAACATAGTGTTTTTATAAATGAACTGCTGACATGCCTCTATATATAATACCTTCCTATGTTTTTTTTAGCTACATCTGCTTGAACACACTTTCATATGGCAATTACTTTGTAATGTTTCCTGAAGACAAAATAGAAAGATACTCATACTTTACTTTAGCATAACTGATCAAAATTTGTTTTTATTATTAAGAATTTGCTACTGGGGCGCCTGGGTGGCGCAGTCGGTTAAGCGTCCGACTTCAGCCAGGTCACGATCTCGCGGTCCGTGAGTTCGAGCCCCGCGTCAGGCTCTGGGCTGATGGCTCGGAGCCTGGAGCCTGTTTCTGATTCTGTGTCTCCCTCTCTCTCTGCCCCTCGCCCGTTCATGCTCTGTCTCTCTCTGTCCCAAAAATAAATAAACTTTGAAAAAAAAAATACCATTAAGAATTTGCTACTAATAGTGTTACACAGGATTTTAGGATTGGAATCAAATTTAGGGAAACTTTTATCATGTTAGTATTTGAGCCGTAAGATTTTGGGGGAGGGGTTTCATATTTTATCATGCACAACTAACTTTACATGCCCTTTGAACTAACAATACCAATTGACCAGAGCCAATTCAAATGCATTTTAAAAATGCCCTCATGTTGCAGTGAGCTACGTAACTGTATAACCAAATTATTATTATGCTATATATTTTGGCTCATTGATAAACATGTGTAGGAGTTTTGTTATAGGAACACCCGTTCTTGATTTGTTTTGCTATATTGGTGGCAATTTTGCATGCCACTTTGGTACTGCCAGATTTCATCAGGACAGGATACATGAGACAGACTAAGATGTGTTCTGATAGGTGGCATTCATAAAATATGTGACTTCATGCACAGACATACTCACTGATTATGATATTGCTATAGGTTTGTGCCTTACGGATTCAAGAATTATGATAAATTCTGTTTCATGTGACTACAATAAAAATAAAAATAAAACCTAAAAACAACCTACGATTTATTTAAAACTTAATGTGGTGACAAGAGAATTTCCAGGGAAAACCAAATACTTTGTTTACAATACTACATATCTGATGACTACACGAATTTTCCACAGATTAGCTTCTGGTGCCATAATTTCACATGTTGTTTCTTTCCACTTCCACATATTTTTGACTCTGCATGCCATAGAACACATTCATATTGTGCTATGACCTCTGATGTGCACCTTCACGTCACAACCACACATGAGTCAGTATAATGGGCAGGCACATTCCTGGAAGGCATCTTGTACTGGGATGACTAGTGATAACCTAACTACACATGGAAGGGCTTAGGAACCACCTAAGGATATCCCACCAAACCCAAGCTGAGTGTACTCCCAACTCTATTTTCCCTTATTCAGACCCCAAAAATGGTTGCATCCACTTATGCTCCCTCTAACATGAAGGAGGTGTAACAGAAAAGTCAGAGTGGAAAGGAATGCTGGTGTTAATTATGGTCAGCCTTTACAGAAATATACCTTGCAGGGGAGATGCTTGTGCAGATGAACAGTCCTGCACTAAAGCTGCATTAGTGTCATGGTCTCTATCTTCAAAAAATGAAGTCGAATAGCTACGAATATTTCAATGGTGTTTAAAAGCATTTGACACTTAATAAAATATAGAATGTTGCTGAACTTAGGTTCCTTTCTTATTTAAAAGTGAAGAAAAAACCCACTTGCATATCTTTTGCCACCTATGTTAGCCTCTAAAGTCAATTATCAAAATAAAATGTGTGTAGAGCCAAAAAAAAAAAAAAAAAAGTGTAGAGCCAGAGTTTGAATTTGAATTGATTTTGAATTGAAGTGTTATTCAAAGATTAACAAAAAGGGTATTAAAGCATATTGCTCTCATTAAACATATTGATGTATTGATTTTTTTCTCAGATGACAGACGTAAAGGATTTTTATACCATAAAAAACAAAAAAATAAAATATTTAAAATATTTCATTCTTTAAAATATGTTATATAAAGTATAAAATATATATTTTATACATATATTCTGTGTATATATATATATATATATATGCATGTACATACACACAAACATACGTGTATACACACATACATATTGGGGAATGTGCTCAAAAATCTTTACTGATAAAATATATAATCCCAAATTTCTGGGTATCATTGAATTAGGCATTAACAACCCTCAAAATTTGGCCCCAAAGAAGCCCATCTCTTTAGCTAGTCTGGATTATTCCTAGAAACCCTAAAACAAGTCTTTTTTTCATAGCCTAAAGCCATTATCCAAGTCAATCCTACCCCAGCTTCCGACTTGGAATATCTCCTTTTCTCCTGGCTAACTCAAATCTTATTCGTCTTCAAGGATCTGTTCTTTAAAGCTTCCCTTCACTTTTTCAGTTTTCAGAGTTCTCTAATTTTGTTAAATGAATAGTATCTATGATTTTTAATATGATGTTAGCACTAAGTGATAGCACACTGGAAGGCTTCTCTTCTATTGTATCATTTGTTTTAATGCAGTGTAAGTCATACTTTGCAGCTTCTCAAAGGCAAAACCTCCCTCTTATACTTGTGTATCCCCACAGCACCTAACATAGGTCTATGCAAATAATAATTCCTCTATGAAGATTTGTGGAATTAGTACCTTTTTTGGAAAGAAAAAAAAGAAAGAAAGAAAAAAAAAGAAAAAAAAACAGGTTAAGGGGAGATATCTTTGGAGTTCACAAAACCCTCTGTGGGGAGAGGGTATGTGTGAAGACACTCATAATGACAGCCTTTTTCTTCCCTGTGACACACTGGGAGAAAGAAAGTTCTTCCCATTATACATCTATCCTGTGCTGAGAATGTCGTCCTCATGATGAATATCAAGTAAGGGGTGTACACGAGAATCTCAAAGTATGACACTAAAGGGAAAGAATGGCTTCATTTAGAGTCCCAATGCGATTAGCATATTCTCTTTCCAAATGAGGTAATTTTATCTTCTCAACAGCTTACTTTTCTGCCTTATTCATCATACGATCATATTCACTAACAATGGCAGATGGGAGGGTGGGGGTGTGTCTGTCCATTTCATCCTAGCTTGGCATCTCTGTGGAAGGAAAACAAATTGATAAAAGAAAATTCCTGTTTTCTTTTTGAACGTCCTGGTGGAAGCTCCTCTCTGTTTTCCTTTTCAGAAGTGCACTTTCACTGTCCGTTTATAGATGTGGGTTCTTTTTTAACAGCAGAGGTCCTCCTTGCTCAGCAGTCCTCCAGGATCAAGCAACTACTCATCATAAAAGCAGGAGATAGTTGGGAACTGCATGACTTAGACAGATTATTAAAAAGCCATTGTCTGTGCTGTAACTGGGTTTATGATGTCTTTTCATCTCGACACCTGCCGACATCTCAAGGCTCTAATTAGCTGTCAATCAGGGCAGAAAGCTCAGAATAAGCAGCATTGTGCTTGGAATTACTATGTGGAAGTATATGCAAATTACTTAGGTTACAGATAAGAAAGCATCTGTACTTTAGAGAATGAAAAGCTATATTAATCCAGGATTATCAAACACTGGTAAATGTATTATTGACCTTGTCATGGTGCCAGACAGAATAATGCTGTGATCTAGAGCCCAGATTCCCTGGACACTGGTAAAACATGCTGGCTGTGGCCTGGCTAGTTCCATTTGAACACAAGGAGTGGAAAGAACCAAGCCTTCCACTAATCTGAGTATGTCTGGGGTCCCATGCCCATGAGATTGGGACAAGCTCTACCCTGTGCCACCCACCTTTTCCCATCTGTATCCATATCCTACTGTGTTATCAGACGCTCCAGATGGAGCTTCCCATGTCATTGTTAATTATTATTATTATTTTTACCTCTTCACCCATAATGTCTCTAAATCTCTTGGCACTGCAACTGTTGTCTTTGTTGGAAAGAGATGATAGCCTTCTGAGATGGTGATGGCGGCATTTCTTTGTGAGCTCTCAGAAGCAATGTGGATACTATTCAAGCCTTAAAAAATAATAATTATGTCCTGACACTTAAAAAAAGTGAATTTCTTTGTAATTAGTTCTAGTATTTAGGATTGCTTTGAAATTCACTAGGGTATTCCTTTAAACAAGAAGAAAAGATTCAGCTTGTTTCTCTTGTTTGGGATCCTTTGGGATGAAAAGCCCTAAAGAAATGTAAGCTATTATTAATCCGCCCCTTCTGTAGACACATGTCAAGGGGGGCTCTAAAATGTATATCAGTTGACAATATATCTTGGTTTAGAGGAAACTGCAGACTTATTTTTAAGCATGTACTTTGCATTTGCCCAGAGCCTGTCTATTTCCATGGAAATGGCATGGAAGTGGCATCCTGTGGCTGAGGCTTCTGTTGGTTTTAGCAGTTACAACCGGTCCAGCTAGATGGATGCTACCTCCTGGATAATGCCTAATGCTTTTCTCTAAGTGGTTTGTATAGCAAAAGTGGGGAGTGGGATTGGTTCTGCCTGGATGCAAGGGGATGATCAGATCTTGCATATTTCCTCCAAAACTTTACATTCTATAATGTGGATGGTTGATGCCTGTTACCTCTTTTGCAGGTGTTCACAGGTATTGCATAGAGAGAAGAGAAAGTCATCATGTCTTGTCCCACATAGCTTTACCAGTTGTATGCCTCATTGGAATTTTTCAGTAGTACTTCCTTTACCATTGTTGCTTTGCAGCTGGTGTTGACTGACTCCAAACAATCCAGAAATCATGGTCTCTGCTACCATTGTCCTCCATGTTATATTAAGTACCTACATGTGTATATTTCTATGTTGGGCACTGCATAGGCAAGACAGAGACAGCTCAAGATCACTCCAATGCAGTGGACATGTGGAGACTGTTGTAGGAATTAGCAAGCTCTGAACACCATAGCAATAGACAAGGCTAGAATTTGCATTGTGTATCAGTTAAAGGAAGTGTGTGTGTTGAATTGCCATATTTACCAGAATGATATTTGTGGCAATTTGGGATATTTTTATTATAATTGGGAAATGAGTGAAAGCACTAGAACCTTTGTTAGTTCCCTGTCCCTGAACTCCTTAGGGAGAATTTTTGGAGTCTTAGGTTGGTACGTGGGAAGCATCAAGACATGTTTTCAAGGTCGCGCTTGAACGCTATTTTCCAGCTAGCTCTGTGAAGCTAAATCTGCATAGTGTGCTTCAGTTATCTCTTCACCCTGAAACTCAGTGGTTTAAACAATGATTGTTTATTTGCTTATGATTCTTGTCTTTGTTCTCTTTGCTTTTTGGTTTTTGAGGATTCTATTAATGTATCTTCAGCTCTGAGATTCTTTCCTCAGTTGTGTCTAGTCTACTAATGAGTCCATCAAAGTTATTCTTTATTTCTGTTATAGTGTTGTCGTTTTTAAATGTCAGTGTTTCTTTTGGTTCTTTCTTAGAGTTTCCATCTCTCTGCTTACGTTGCCCATTTGGTTTTGCATACTGTCTACTTTATCCATTAGAGCCCATAACATCTTACTCATAGTTGTTTTCCATGTCTAATAATTCCAACATCCCTGCCATGTTTGTTTGTGATGATTACTCTGTCTCTTCAGAATATGTTTTTTGCCTTTTGGTGTACTTTGTAATTTTTTCTTGATAGCTGGGCATGATATACTGGGAAAGGAACTGCTGAAAATAGACCTTTAGTAATATGGTGGTGAGGTATAAGGCAGGGAGGAAGAAGCATTCTTATGGTCCTATGATGCTATGATTAGGTCCAGTCTTTTAGGGATCTCATGACTCTGGAATGTGAACTTCAAAAGTGCTTCTCAGGTTTTTGTTTTGTTTTGTTTTTTCATCCTCTTTTAGGTAGGACAAGAATGCCAGAGTGCGCTGGTTTGGGTATTTCCTTTCTCCCATGTGGAAGGCTAGAACAGATGGATTTGGGTATTTCCCTTCCCTCAAGTCAGTTAGGCTCTAACAATACTTTAGCAGGTTAGGCTCTGGTTAACTAGTTCTCCTGAGGGCAGATCTTGGTAAGAAGAACAGAGTGGTCTGGCTATTTAAAAGTGGTTCCTTTACCTCTCCTCCTGCTGGAAACATGAGATTTTTCTCCTATATTTACTGTGGGAATCTGGTTGAATGCTTAGAGGTAAATTACACAATATTGTGGGGGAGGGGTGCAATGACTGGATCCCCCTGAAGTCTTTAACTCTCAGACTTGTCTGCACTTGGTCTCCAGCAATTCCTCACCTACAGTTCAGGGTTTCCTATCCAGATGCTGGTTCCCATGGTGGTATCTGCTTAGGAGTCTCTGTTCCAATAAATTTTTATTCTCTGTATTCTCTATTGATCTCTTCAATCTTGGGGGCAGCAGTTTGTCTTGTGTCCGCCCCTCTCCTATGGATCCAAGAAAAGTTGTTGATTTTTCAGTTTGTTCAGCTTTTTACTTGTTAAGACAGAGTGACAACTTCCGAGATGCCTATGTGCAGAACTGGAGAACCTGCTTATGATTCTCCAATTTGTCTATGACTTGGCAAGGATGGTGTGATTCTGCTCCATGTGGTGTTGTCTTCCAAGATGGCTCACTCACATGGCTGGCAAACTAGTTCTCAGCTGGGGCATCCAGCCAAGGGTACCTCTGTTGGAGGGATTCCTGGGTATGTCTCTATGTAGCCAGTTTGGGCTTCCTCACAGCAAGGTGATCCACGGTGGGCAGGTTTCTTACATTTTGACTAGCTTTCCCCAGAGAGCAACAGCAGAAGTTGTGGACCTTTTGAAGGCTTAGTCCTAGACCTAGCATGGCATTGCTTCTGCCAGGCCTCAGGGCAGCTCAGATTCAAAGAAAGGTATGACACAGGATGTAAATACCAGGCAGTGTGATTCATTGGAAGATATCAATGTAATAGCCTTCCAGTTTGGTTCCCTGATTCTAGTGGTTGTCCCCGACTTGATACTCCCATTCTTTTTTTTTTTTTTAATGTTTATTTATTCTTGAGGATACTCCCATTCTTAACTGGGCACCTTCATTCTGCAAAATTTTAGGGTCCTGACTTCCTCTTGTCCTCTGTAAGGACTGAAGTCCTCTCCAAACTTTGTCTTCAGGCAACTACCAAATGCCTTTCTCTGCCTTGTTCTGCACAACCATTGATATCCCCCATGAAGTTTTCTGGAGTTTCAAGCCTACTAGCTTGCCTGGGCCTGACTGTCAAACAGAGACCTGAATACACCTAGGTCTATGGAATAATGTACCAGGGAGTGGGGGGAATTGCAAGAGAAAAAGGTGAATCTTCATTCCTGAAAGTTGGTTTTACTCCAAAACACAGATTAAAAAAAAAATTCTCGGGGCACCTGGGTGGCTCAGTCGGTTGGGCATCCGACTTTGGCTCAGGTCATGATCTCACAGTCTGTGGGTTTGAGCCCCACGTCAGGCTCTGCACTGACAGCTAGGAGCCTGGAGCCTGCTTCAGATTCGGTCTCTTCCCTCCCCCGCTCTCACTGTGTCTCTCTCTCTCTCAAAAATAAAATAAAAACATAACAAAAATTTTTAAAAAATTCTCATTTCAATAATTATTTTTAATACAAAAGATATTCTATAAAAGTACATGTATAGAAGCATATTCTATTGAAAATTTAAGAAAGCTTAAATTTAAAAATTTAAGAAAGCTTAAGCTTTAAGGACATACAAAGCTTAGTGTGGCTGCTGTGACCTATACCCCCAGACTCCTAGGGACATGGGGGTATTCTCCCACGCCACTGCAGGTCTGTTCAGTTTTTGCTACTAGAGACTCTCCTTCTTGTCTTGCTTATCCTGACATCCATTCATGTCCAGAATAAACTACATTATGGCCTGGGTCCTGACTATGGTACTTATGATGCTTGTCTCTAGTAGCTTCCGTGTAAACGGAGCAAGCTGTTCCGTGAAAAGTGCAGTTTCTGTGTCCTCCTTCTGGAGCCCAAATCCATTACGTTACAACTAGACCCTGCTATCTGCTCTGTGTACCTCCCCTGCCACTTGCTTTCTCAGCCTTTCAATACCACTGATTGAGAATACTCAATCAATACAATACTGGATTGTATTACTTTGAATGGAAGCCCCAGAGATTTTCTCGCCTGTTACTATCCTTAGCATGGCTGAGAGCCTTCAGTAGTGCTGTTGGGAATGTCAGCGATTCCTCATTTCTGGTTCCTCTGGTGTTCTGCAAAAACTCTGAAGGCTGCACGGCCCTGTAGTCGGAGACAGTTTGTGGAGCACTGTCCTAGTTCGCCAATGGGGAAAGATAGTGCTTAGGAACTTAGTGGTGAATTTTAGACAGGCCCCAGAAATGCCAGCGAGCATTGTCTCCTCTGTGTATGGCAGAGACTGGGGCTTCCGGCTTTAAAATAGCCAAGGTGGTGGGGCCTCTAGGGAAGGGGATGACATGAGGTGGTGGACCATGGCCAGTGCTTGCTGGGGATTACAGTTGTTGGAACTCCCATGCTGAGCTCCAAAAATCCTTTAAGAAACTGCAGAGGACTAATGTTGCTCTTTAACATGGCTCAGACTCCTCCACTAGGTCCTACAGATGAATACGTGTCTTCTTTGAGTTGTGGGGTTGTTGAAGCCCAGCCTAGCCAGTCTCCTGAAAGAGCTTAGTATTTTGGGTTTAACTGAGACCCTCAGCAGTTCTAATGTCGTTCTGATTAAGTTTCCAAACCCTCAGAACCCTAGACGTTCATAGTGCTGCAGAGACAGGCATTTGGGGGAATCACGAGATCTTGAACCTCCTTTTTTTTTTTTTTTTTTTAAATCTACAGTCCTGTCCCTTTGGATGGGATGGATAGCTTTAGAGCTTAGTGCAACCAAGCTGTCTGTGAGCATAGTCCCAGGCATTCCTATCAAACCCTGTTTTAATGCTCCTGAATCCAGTGTTAGTCTCATCCTGGGGTCTTTAGCTAGGTGTTCCAGGGTCTTTAGCTGAGCACTCTGGGACTAGGGAACACAGTATTATGCATGTCTTTGATAACCCAAAGACCAGCAGAACTGGATTCGAGCCCAGTGTAGTTAGAGAAGAATCCTCATGCATAGCTGAGTGCTTTTCTCACTAATCTTACGTGGGTATATATGGTTTGAGTTCTCTTGAGAGATAGCCAGATGTTCACCTGCCACATGGAACAGATTAGAGCAGAATTGGTTTAGAGAGACCTTTAGTAACTGCAGAAGAGTCAGTGTTAGGGTGGTGTTATCTGTAAACCACATATGTGATGTATACCATCCTCTGAGGAGTCATCTGGGAGCACCATCTGAGATTCCAAAGTAGACTCAAGACTCAATTATGGTTTCATACTTTCAAGGATCAGTATATTGTAAGAGCAAAGGTTCTAGTGTCAGACAAACTGGTTTGAAATACCAGTTCCTCCTGTACTAATTGTGTAACCTTGGACAAGTTACATAATCCCTTGGGGTCTCACTTTTCTCATGTATAAGTGTGTGGCAACAACAGTACCTACCTCAAGAGATGTTGGGTGGGCCAAGTGAGATGATGTGTCTGGCATGTGGTAAGCCTTCTAGAATTCTTGAAACAACAACAAGAACAGCAACAACAACTACTACTACCATTTTTGTGTGTGTGCAACTTAGAGTAAGTCTGGCACAGTATTAAGCACATTACATGTTTTACACACAAAGAGGCTATGTTACTGTCACTAGGCTATTGTTAGCTAACAGATGGGGAAGCTGAAACCCTTTCCTGAATCCAAAGTCTATACTCTTATTCTTGGTCAAAGAAGAGATATCTTTATGTCCTGGTAGCTCCTTCCCATAAAACTGGCTATAGGAATCTTTGAGAGGAAGACGGTATAATGACTTGTCTGGCTCCCTTACCAATTCATCCACCAATTCCCTAAGTTGCAGTAAATTTCCAATTTTAGCTTAGATCTGGTTCAGAGTTTGGCCCAGACTCCATTCTAATCAAGGAGAATACAAGCTCTAGGCCAAGAGGCATCTTACTGCTGACTCTGCTCTGACTCTGTAGTGTAGTTGTGAAGAAGCCTCCATCTTGGACCCAAGTTCCGTTAACAGGATCCCTGTCATATTTTCTGCTGTCCCCACCTTATAATCCACCCTGGATTTAGTTCCTCAGGAGTCATCCTCTATTGATTGCCAATCCATGAAACTTCTTGATCCTGATCCCTCATCTATCTAGTCAGATAGATTCCTTATCTATCTGTTCTCTGGTCAGGATATCTGAACCATCTGCCCAGCATCCCTCCTATGGTATAAAAAGTGATGCCTCCAGGGGCACCTGGGTGGCTTAGTCAGTTAAACATCTGACTTTGGGTCAGGTCATGATCTTGTGACTTCGAGTCCCGCATTGGGCTGTCTGCTGTCAGCATAGAGCCTGCTTCGGATGCTCTGTCTCCCTGTCTCTCTGCCCCTCCTCCATTTGCCTCTCTTTCTTTCTCTCTCTCTCTCTGTCTCAGTATAAATGAACATTTGAAAAAAAAGTGATGCCTCCTGAAGTAGCTTCTTAACCTGATTGGATACTTTCATTCATTCCTTCGTTCATTCATCCATTCAATAATATTTAGTGAACATAACTATAAGCCTCCTGATTTCAAGATCCTTTAACCACCCTCTCTTTAAACAAACCCCTATTTACCCTGAGAAATAGCTCCTGGTTCTGCCACAACTTCATTCTTATCTGCTTTCTGCATTTTTCCTGGACATTCAACACTCTTAGGATTGAAAATTTTCGAGTAGTTGCTACCTGCCCCCCCTTGTACACTTGAGCTCTGAGGGCAACTCTAACCCTGGTTCCATCTGAAAAAAGAAGTGGAGATGAGTAAAGGCACTGAGACATGTTGTATTAACACAGGGAAAGGCTCTCCCGTGTTTGGTTCATTCTACTCACAAGCTGAAAGGCAAAGGAGCACTTCAATAGGAAGTGTCATCTACAAAGCACCTTCATGAAATAGGCCCCAATACTTTGGTTGGCAGGGGTGGCTCCTAGCACATAGAGAAAATGCTCTGGGGATTTGCTCTTTGCTGATATTAGGCTCTAATAAAGTGATCTTGTTAGTTTTTTAATATGAGAATGCTCCGTGGATATATTTGCCAAATTCCTTTCTATATTTAACAACGTCAAAGCAGGGCTCCAAAAGACAGACTTCATTCATTATGTCATTGTGGCCTTGGAATGACAAACCAAGTAGTTAAGTTGATTAATGAAGGGTATGTTTTGTCATGACTTCAAATAAAAAGAAGCCAGAGGGGTCAATAAGTGAACTCTTTCTGGAGGCCAGTGTTATCACCCCTATTAAAACATTAACAGTATCCATTTCCTGGCTGCCTCACTAATCAATTTGTTTTTTTTAATATTAATTTAGTTTTTAGGCCAGCTTCTTTCCCAAAGCTTGCACAGGCAAACAAGATAAATCACAGGTGGCAATCACTTTAAATGGTGCTCATGGTTAGTGCCAATGCTCTTGCAAAACTCTAAGTAGGGTCTATGGGAAAGAAAGAACTGTCCTTAGTAGAAAAAGAAAGGTGCAACCAAGAGCACACCAAGACCTTCTATCTTTCCAGTTTGAGAATCAGTGTGTTATTAAATCTCACTTAGTTTATATTATCTCCAAGGATCTATACAGTCAGTGAGCAAAGTTCTCTTGAACAAGCATTATCTTAAGGTTCACGGATTATCCAAACACTATTTCTTCTCCCATTGATTGTATCTGCCACCTTTGTCACAGTGATTTGCACTTCCTTGCCAGTGAAACTGTTTTGTTCTTTTGCAGGGAGGGAAGGAGGCTTATGGGTTACATTGGGAGCCAGAGGAAAGGGTATGGGTTAAAAAAAAAAAAAATCAATGATTCAATGGTTGATCCATCTTTCTCTATTTGAACAGAAGAGATAATCTAGTTGGAAGGGAAATGGTGATTAATCTAATTCATCATGCTAAACTGCTTCTTTTGAGATAGTTGTGATGCTTGATTTTTTTATTTCCCTTCTCTTGGATTTTCCACTAAAACTATTTTAAAATGGGTTGTTTTTTGAACACATAACATCTAACGGTAATAAATAAAATCTGTTAACAACTTCCAAATTTGTATCTCCAAGTTTGACTTTTCTTTGATCTTCAGGTGCCTGTATTTAATTGCTTTGGATTTTCATTTGCATTTGTAACGGACATCACAAACACATTGTTTTGATTTTTCCTCTGAAGCTGCTTCTCCTTGGCCCGAACTGCCTCATCTCATTAAATGACATCATTTACATTTCACTATTGCTCAGGTCCCAAACCTAGGACTCATTCTTGATTTCTTTCTTCCTCACTTCCCCACAACAGAACAATCCACTGGTGGTTTACCTTCAAAACACGAATCGGATGTGACCACTTCTCATCATCTCCGGTACAGGAACAGTAGTGCCAGGCATATCAATCATCTCTCACCTGGACTATTGCGGACTCTTAAGCTTCCAATCCCGCCCACCTTCACTATAGTCCTATAACCAAAGTGATCATGCAACTTCGTTGCTCGAAACTCTTGAATGACTTCCTGTTATATTTAAAATAAAATCGAAATCTCTTACCATGTCTGCGAGGTCCTTATGATCTTTTAATGCTCATTTTATGCTGTTCTTTCCCTCCTTCATGCACTCCAGCCACATGGCCTCAAACATTTCAAAATTTTCCCCTCTCAGAGCTTGTGTTCTTGCTCTTTTCTTCTCTTGGACTGTTTTCCCTTGTACCTCCGTGTACCTTTGCTTTCTCATTTCACTTGGGCCTCAGTGAAATACCTTCAGAAATACCTTTGTGGTCACCTTGCCGTAAATAAAATTTAAAACTTTGTTTATATTTTGGTTTTCCCACTGGAAGTTAATTCCAAGTTGTTAGGGACCCTGTCTGCCTTCCTCATTAGTATCCCCAGTACCTAGAACAGTGCCTGGAACATATTAGTGCTTAAAAAATACTGAATGAATGGATAAATCCATTTGTATATATACTGTACTGGGAATTTACCTGGAAAGAATTCAATGTATTAAAGATCAGCAAAGCTCTCAGGTCAGGTTCAATGTTGGGGAAATAGTAGGAGAGTGAATAAGGAAGAAAACAATACTGATTACTCAAATAGGTACTATGTAACCTTTCCCATCTTTTCATCAAAAGGCTTAAACTAAAATAAAGTAACATTTATTGATAATTTACTATGTCCAAAGCTTGTGAGCAAAGAGTGCAAAGTTGCATAACACATAGCTCCAAATATTTATATGGGGTGTGTGTGTGTGTGTGTGTGAGAGAGAGAGAGAGAGAGAGAGAGAAAGAGAGAGAGACAGAGAGAGAGAGAAACAGGTCTTATTCAGAAAAGGAATTAGAAAACTTCTTCCACAAACTGCAGGTAGTAATTATTTGTAATCAGACCTAATGCATAGAAATGTTGTAAGATACTATGCGGTTAGAGTATAGCTCTAGGACAGAGCTTCCCAGTGAATTTGCCAGTTACAAGTGTGCTTCATGAGCAACCTCCTCCTTTTTATAAAACCAAAATAAACATATTAAGTGTAAAACTAAGCACTACACATAAAAAAGAGTGGGAAGCATTTAAGCATTAAACAGAAGGAGGTGCTTTAGAATCCGCTGAAGTAACCTCTCTGGAATCTCATGGGGCCATTTCAGGGTATCTCTGGCATTCAAACTCAACCATGGTTCTTGCCGTCCCTCTGTTTTAGGAGAAAAGAGTGCCTCAGTGATCATCCACCTGTGACATTGATAGCAGAGGCTGCATCCGATTACAGGGTATTTACCAGGATGAGTCTGGGTCTTTTTACAGCACCTTCCCGTGCTCTCCTTGGAGATGATACCCAGCAGTTGGAAACACAGTGGAGTGAATTCAACTCACTTTAAGTCATGCCAAAGGAGTAATCTTTTATTTTTTTTCTTTTGAGAGAATTACATAGAGTTATAGGGAAATGTGTGGGTTTTATTATTTGCTCTTTGTCTCTTCCCTCTGCTCTTCTGGTTCTCCTTTCATCCTCACCTCTGTTTGCTGTCTCCCCAGCGCTCCCTGGAGTTGGCGGTTGATGACAATCAGTGAGTAATAAGCAGTCAGAGAGATGAATTCCAAAGTCAACTGTGGGAAACTAAACCACACACCACAGTGATGCTTTTCCTTCCTTTCTCCTTGCACTTCTCCCCTGCATGAACCAAGGACTTGAGTTTTTCTGCCAGTGCCCAATTATGGAGTGGAGCAGGAGAAAGGGGAAATAGGAAACGAATGGGCTTCACTTAAGCACACCAGTTCATTTGTCAGAATACCAAGTTAATTTATAGCATCATGATACAGAACATCATATTTAAGGACATGGAGTTAAATCAAGTAGGATCTGATGGTTTTTAAGATAGGGTCTTTCTGAGGTAGGGGCCTGAGGAGTCATTGATGGCTACCAAGCCATCTGCTTTGTAGCCAGAAAAATAGCCGTTTTCCACATTTCTACAGCAGGGTTTGTTTTGGCTGGATTCTGTGTGCCTGGTAAAGTACTGGTCTGGTCTGGTTGTCCTGAGAGAAGGTAGAGCACTTCCAATAAGCAGTGACTCTGGAGGGAACTAGGCTGGTCTCAAGAAAACAATGGGCCCGACCAATTAGAGATTCAGTTTTTTTCCATGTTCCTTCTCGCCTTTGTTAGTTCAGGTAAGCAACTAGATTCAGAAGCTATTGCAGAATGCCAGGAGGAGACTCATGGACCCTCAGAAATTGGAAAGTAGTTTAAAGGTCATGGACCTCACCACTGACTGATTCTCCTTCCTGCCTCTCTACTTCTGTCCTGTATATGAACAGTGTTGAGGAATTTCCCAGGTCCTGTGATAACACATTCAATATTTCTAATTTCACATACAGCTCTGATGATTGAAAAACTCTTCTTCCCATTGAGGCAACATCTCTTTTCTGCCGGAAGTTTTCCCACTGGCCCTTCTCAGGGCCCTTCTGGGACACTGTGAAACGAATCTTGGATCAGTCTAAAAGGAGAATGGGTTTTCAGACCCTCTAAAGGAATGAATCATTCAGGTTCACAGAAGCAGCTTGAACACTTGAAGCTGGGATTAAAGAAAGTTGTTGAAGCAAGATGTACCATGAACTCAGCTTAATCAGAATGGCATAATTCTCTTTCTTGAATTTCCTCACTATTAATTCTTTAGAAGTTGTCATGGAAGCACTCTTTACTATTATTATTAGTTTAAAAATAAAGGCCTAAAAATAGATTCAACACTAAGAAAAAAAGTCACAGGCAAATTTTCTCCCCCAAATGATAAAGTCTTTTTCTGGGATCTCTTCAGACATGATTCAAGGGCCATTGGTTCAAAAAGGACATAGAAATAACACATAGCTTTTCATTAGCAGGGAACAGGAAACCCTAAATTTTGTGTGCTAAAAGCCTGGAGTGTGACAGCATTTAAGTCCTTTAGTTGGATCAAACTAGACAGGAGACCTCTAAACTTTCAGGTGTGAGTCTGAAACTCTGTTGTAACTATCCAAAGATAGAGAGGTATTTTTTAAAACTCCGTTTCTCATTATTTATTTGTTCGACAAATATTCATTAAGTACGTTAATATTTATTAGGTACAATCACATATCAGGCCCTGTACTCCAAGTGGATAAGAGAGGGACGATGTTCTCATTTTATCTTCCAAGGCTTGGAACTAGTTTTGTCAATTCTGCTGATAGGTTTGGATGAGATTTGCTGTTTGCTAATGGGGTTTTCTCTTCCTATCATTCTGAAAATGCAGTGGGGCCAGAGTTTTACTGGCCTATTTTCAAAGATGGCATTATTTTTTTATTCATCAAATGGAGTCCCTAAATCCAATTAGCCATCTGGCTTAACTTAACCATTTATAAATTTAAGTGTCAATTCTATTATATATTAATATTGCCTGCTTATAAATACTTATCTATGGCATATATGTTCATAAACCATTTTTATGCTTGAATTTCCCTTACATTTTGTGTCCCCAATAGAAAATACATTATTAATCTTGAGTATTGTTGCAAAAATAAATGTTGAGCCCTGACAATCCTTGGAGTGTCCAAGCAGTGAGTTTCTGTACACAGTGATGTTGCCTAGGGAAACAGAGAGTATCTGGGAACAGAAAAACCAAACTCGGGTTTGGCTGAGGATAGAGCGGGGAGGTGGCCAGTAGGTTCTGGGGAGAACCAAGAGCCATATGGTAAGATGTGGCTGGGAAAACAGATGCCCTTCTCATAAATGGAGATGGTCTGCAAGTTGCCTTCCTCTGGGAACCAAGGTTTAGGTTCAGCCAGAAATAGTGGTATGTAAACACCCCGATTCCCTCATGTGCAAGCAGAGAACTGAGCCAGTAAATACACAGAACCTTTTTTTAGTCCACAGAAGGCGAATGAAAGCTCAGTTAAGTGTGTTGCCCAAATGGAAAGGTAAATTCAATTTGAAAAATGCTATAAAGGCCCTGCCATTTAGCAAGGATAGCAGAAAAGATGATTTAAAAAATGAAATCCTTTGCCTATCCCATCAAATGCTTCCAACTAGCCACCCTTCAACTAAGCACACAGAGATGGAAAGAGAAGCAAAGGTGGGGATATGATGGGGCGGGCAGCCTGAGTTCATTTCCCTTTAGGCCGCTTGCTTTGCCTTTTTTGTTGCTAAGTGCTTTGGGACCACCTTCCCTCTGGCTTCAGGTGACCATGCCTTTTCCATCAGCTGTCCTCATTTTTCTGGTGTGTTTTTTGTATCTTCTCATAAGTCTAAAGGAATGCGGGGATCATGGTAGAATAAAGTTATGGTGTGATCAGGTGTGTTGGGGGAGAATATTTTACTGCTTGAAAGTCCATGTCTCAAATTGTCTCCATATGATTTCTTTTTCATTCCTAATGGTGGGGAGGTGAGGATATCATGCACTATCCAAGACAGTAGCCACTTGAGCCATGTGGCACTCAAGCACTTGAAATACATTTGGTGTGATTAAAAAACTGAAATCTTCATTTAATGATACATTTAAGAGGAATGAGGAGAGAAGATATTTGTGCAAGAGAAGGCACAGTAAAGAATTGTCACAGGAGCACCTGGACCTTCAGTTATTATCAACAAAGAATCTGAATAAGTTAGTTAATAATTAGTGTTAATAGAATTAGAAAATCATTATTAAAATGTATATTGCACTTGACTAATGGGAAAATGGAAAGAGGATAATAAATATCATAAGCACTAAAACCCTGAGGCAAAGTACAAATGCTAAAATACATTAGTAGACAAAGTCAGGAGGACAAAGGTCATAACAGTACAAACTATACATTAAGAAGAAAGTGGAAAAAAAGCAGATCTATGTCAGTTAATGGAAAGGTAGTTAAAATAATTGATCATTTATTATTTTTTATATTTGTGAAGGAAAATTTGATGACCCATGCTGTGGAAAAGATTAATATAGAAATCTGCTTTTGTATAATTTTTAAAATGCAAAAATTAGATTTCATCCATAATTCATTTCATTCTTATAAATTTCCAAGGATTGGGGTATTGCCTAAATTTTTGAACTGTGAATTGCAACCCACTGGTGGGTCGCAAAATCAGTTTAGTGGGTCACAATGAGCATTTGAAAATATAATAGATATCACACCTGTCAGAATGGCTAACATTAACAACTCAGGCAACAACAGATGTTGGCGAGGATGTGGAGGAAGAGGAACACTTCTACACTGCTGGTGGGAATGCAAACTGGTGCAGTCACTCTGGAAAACTGTATGAAGGTTCCTAAAAAAATTAAAAATAGAACTACCTTACGACCCGGCGATTGCACTACTAGGTATTTATCCAAGGGATACAGGTGTGCTGTTTCTAAGGGACACATGCACCCCAATGTTTATAGCAGCACTATTGACAAATAGCCAAAGTATGGAAAGACCCCAAATGTCCATCGATGGATGAATGGATAAAGAAGATGTGGTATATGTATATACATATAATGGAGTAGTGCTCGGCAATCAAAAAGAATGAAATCTTGGGGCGCCTGGGTGGCGCAGTCGGTTAAGCGTCCGACTTCAGCCAGGTCACGATCTCGCGGTCTGTGAGTTCGAGCCCCGCGTCGGGCTCTGGGCTGATGGCTCAGAGCCTGGAGCCTGTTTCCGATTCTGTGTCTCCCTCTCTCTCTGCCCCTCGCCCGTTCATGCTCTGTCTCTCTCTGTCCCAAAAATAAATAAACGTTGAAAAAAAAAAATTAAAAAAAAAAAAAAAGAATGAAATCTTGCCATTTGCAACTACGTGGATGAAACTAGAGGGTATTAGGCTACGCGAAATTAGTCAGAGAAAGACAAATGTCATATGACTTCACTCATTTGAGGAATTTAAGATACAAAACAGATTAACCTAAGGGAAGGGAAACAAAAATAATATAAAAACAGGGAGGGGGACAAAACATAAAAGGCTCTTAACTGTAGAGAACAAACAGAGGGTTACTAGAGGGGATGTGGGAGGGGGGATGGTCTAAATGGGTTAAGGGGCATTAAGGAATCTACTCCTGAAATCATTGTTGCACTATATGCTAACTAACTTGGATATAAATTAAACAATAAATAAACTAAAAAAAAAGAGGGTAGATACTATAAGAGTAATGCATTTGATAAAGTAATGAAATTAGTGTTTTGTGCCATTTGCTTTTATTAGTGTGTGTGTGTATGCATGTGTGTGCGTGTGTGTGTGTGTGTGTGTGTGTGTGGTTGAAAAAGTTTGAAAGCCACCAACCTAGATAATTTCCCATGAACCCTTCCAATTCTGGTGCATGATTCTGTATGTTGAACAAGTTGAGTTTCAAGGTGAAAATTGTTTTGTAGATTTCAGGTAGTTCTTCCATCTGGGAATAGCACTAGGTTCTGTTAAATGGAATTTTACTTAAGGCATATCCACATTAGACTGCAAAAAAAGAGCATTTAATTATTAAAAAACAAAGTAAAGAATAAACACCATTGGTCTCATCTCTAAGGTGGTCTACATACAGAGAGCTGAGAGCCATAATGAAGGAGAAACTCCATTATAAGAAAATATTTCTTCTGTATTTCTGCTGTATTTCTCTGTATGAGTTTATTAGAATTATCCAATTGGGGGCATTCTAAGTGCATGAATTGGCATAAATGTTTGATTTTTAAAAACTCTGGTATTACAGGTATTGGAAACATTTCTTTGCATTTCTTCATAATTATACGTATGCATAAACTTTGCACATCATGATTCTTTAAAGAGCAAGCTATCAGTGTAGAATTTATAAGAATACACATATTCTTCACTGGTTTTTCACATACTAATTTAATAAAAAAGGAGCTTAGTCCATCTTTCTTTATTATCTTTCTTTGCCATTGTTCACGTAAGCCCAGTTTTGGACTTGTGGGAATAATGATGCACTGTCTAAACAGGCAATTCTGTGGCGTATAATGCCACAGAGTGTTGCCAAAGAAGCTGTGGGGGAGAGGGGTTGGGTTTCCTTATTGCCTGTACTACTACTCATGCTTTGGTTGGAGATTTTGGTGAACCTGATGAAGGATTCTTGACACTTTACCAGTTAGGTGAGGTGAATATTTTTGATCTGTAGCCATACAGTTTCATTATTATGATGTATTTTCACTCTGTGCACAGCTCTGTACACACCTTGTGCACACATGGCATGTGTTGCGTATATCCTCATGGTCTTTGATGACACCCTGCTCAGGAGGGCTTGCTTCGGCAGCACATAGTATATTTTGCTCACGAATTTTCTAAGTAAAAATTATAGGGCTTTCATCACGACTGAATCTGATAGGATTAAACATATTGATATAAAGACAGTTAAATTATACCTTGAGAGAAGTTGGCTTATGTCCAAAGAGGCACACACTTCGTGAGTCTGTAGGCAGCTGATATAAAAATACCATATCAAAAGGGAAATAACAGCCCTTGAAACACTATGAAGCTTACTGTATAGTGAGGCCACCTTGGCTGCCACTGGTACTCTCCTATGGATTTCTTCACTGGTACTCTCCTATGGATTTCTTGCATTTCCTCAGCAGTAGTTTTTGGCTTCGTTTCAGCAATGCTGAAGCGACGTTTCCTTTTTATTCTAAACGCTTACCAGCTTTAATTAATAGTACTCATTCAGCTCATGCCTAGCAGTTTTATTTTTGCAAAGTGATTTATAATCATTTTTATTAGTTATTCTAAATTGAGATTTGGAATGGCATGTCATAAAGAAAATGCTTTACGTTTGAGAAAGGAGAGTATGCCTACCCAGCATTTGTCCAAATAGCGTAATTATGGCTACATGGATTGTTAAGTATTTATTCCTTAATCTGTGGATGTAAATACACCGCTCCAACCTGCAGTTAGGGAAGGTCTGTAAACCTGGAATGTAAATTGTAGCTGATACCTGTAAGAATACTTGAAGCAAAGTTGAGTATGTGTCTATAGCTAAAACACTATTAAAGGAAAAGGAAGTTGGAGTAATGATATAAATTATTAGACACTAATGACAATCCAAATTTAGTAGTGTGTATAATAATGTCATGCCATTAGAGATCAGGAGTATCAGAAAAATATTGCTTTTATTTATTTAAAAGTGACACATGTTAATATAAGTCATTTTAATAGATATGTATGAATGTGATTATAATGAGCAAAACTGGTAACTGGAAAATACCTTTTCACATGATATGAATCAAGATTGTCATTAGAATGCTTATTTTCGAGTTAGGTTTTTTTGATTTTCCTATACGAAAAGGACAAAAAATTAGCATAAGCAATATTTTAATGACTTTGCATTTATGACTTTAGCATGCATTACAGGATGTAATGCACAAATTCAAAGCTCTGAAGTTAGGAAATTTGAAATGAAATGCCATGTTCTAATTCCATTAACTCGGTATACAACTTCCAACTGATATTTTGATTATTCAAATACCTTCTAATCTTCGGATTAGATGTTCTTCAGTTTGCCTTTTGTGCCTACCTTGTGGCTGTGACACCACACAAGTAACAGTCTTGAGAAGTGGAGGCCTCCAGAAGGGAGGGTCCTGAAACAGCGGCCACCTTCCTTGCTTACTGGTATCCCTGACAAGGAAGGGCAATGGTAAGAAGGGGCAAATAATACGCTAAGGAACTTATACACCAGGGGAATGCACCAACTTGATTTAAAGCCCTATTTTCCGAATTTAAATCCAATTTTCACACCATCAAATGATGAGAAATGGATTTCATGAAAAGTTGTCTCTTCCCTGGTTACCATGGTGTTTATAAGAGAAAGAAACTGTTAGCAACAACCTAGGCTTGTGGGGAAAAAACCCAATTAAGAAATCAGAATGCCAGGCAAACACATCCTTGACTCAGTGTGCCTCTTTTTTAGGAACAGGTAATATAAACATGTAGCCACACAGCATCTGCATAGATATTAAATATGATAAAAAGATTTACGAATGTACAACTGTGACCTGAATGAAAGGGCATGTCTAAACACAATGAATCCAATTTTCTGCTTACACTGGCAAAGAAGCCAACCACTGTGCCTAAAAAAACAGTTTAGTTTTATTAGCTAAATAAACAGACTAATCAACACCACTAGTTCCCTGCTCCCACTTACCCGAAGCTTTTTTAAAGGCTAAGATGTTTCTCAAAGGCAAGCTACAGATTTTAAGTGCTGAATTGAGGTTTTAAATACGCCAAAATTCAAGTGATGGTTTCCATGGTGACCTTCCGCAGCCACTTACTTGGAATGGCAAAGTAACTCCCCTTCAAACATCTAATTCCTAAGTCCCTTTAGCTTTGTAGCAATGTGCTGAAAAAGAAATGGCTGGCTTTGAAAAGGGTATTTGAGATCGGCAGTCAATTCTTACGTCAATATAGATTCTGATTCCTCATCAGACCTGATTCTGGGCATTCTGCTGAAACTCCATCCGTTTTTTTTTTTTTTTTTTTTTTTTTTTTTTCCACCCATGGTGTTCTGGGTCAGGGCAGAGGAAGAGTATGGGTAAAGTGTGGGTGGGCCAGTAAGAGATGAGTTAGCTTGTGTGAGCTTTTCAGATTGCAAGTACCCAAAGAGGAATCTGATGTGAACTGGAGAGTAGAGTCCTGAAGTAACATGCTCCATTATTTTGACTTGGGAGATCTTAAAAGTCCAGTGTTTTTACCCAGAAAACACCTGGGTAGATTTCATAGTACCTCATATGTAGTTTATTTAAACAATATATATCTAATGCAATAACAAATAAAAATCAAGAGATATAACTTTAATTATACAAGAAAAATATGGATAAAAAATCTGTATGTGTATATTTGTGTGTGTGTGTGTGTGTATAGCTATACATCTATGTCTATAGAATGAGAATATATACAGAACTCTCCTGTATTGCCAAATGATGATCAACAAGCCTATGTGAAAAATCTGGGTAGTTTTCCAATGAATTTGGTTTCAATTTTCTATAGTATTAGGATTCAAAACAGAAAGACATAGATGTTTGCAATTTGGAATCTATCTTAATAGTGGCTAACATTTATTAAATGCTTCCTATGTACCAGACCTTCTAAGCACTTGACATCTATTTAATTCATGTACTTTCACATCAGCTTGATGAAGTGGATACTTTTTACTAGTGTGAAAACTGAGCCTCAGCTAAGTTAGGTAACATTGACCATGGTAGTGCACATGGTAAATGAATGTGCCAGGATTTAAACTCTTTTAGTTTGATTTGAGAGGAGACAGTATTAATCATGACCTAGGAGTACTCCCTCTTCCCTGATGATCTCTATTTGGAAGGAAATAAAAACCTCCCGCGTTGTTTTATTTTACAACTCATGTCCAGGTAAGTGTTAACTCTGGGCCTTTTCCTACCTCCTCCCCACTCTGCCAAACACAGGCATAGCTGTTTTAAATGTCGAATTTTGCATGATGCCATTTTTTTGATGCTTAATAAAATTGTCATTCTTCTACTGTATATTGAACTTTCCTTATGTGGAGTTCCCTTTTATTTCTATAGCAATGAAATAGAACAAAGGAATATTCACCTTATAGATTCAGAAATCAGCCTAAACAACAAGGAGAAGAAACCAGACATGAGGAGAGCCATGTAAGCAGAGGGGAGGGGAATGTAATATCCCGGGGTTGAGGATGGTATCATGACAGTATAGATGAAGGATAAGGAAAAAATGAGGAACTTAGAGAAAAGGACAGACCTATGATAAAAAACAACAACAAACTTGGTCTAAAGAAAGTAACTAAATGAAGATAATTTGACAAAAATATCCACAGACTAGCAATGTAGAATTTTTTGGCTAAGAATATATCTTTTCACCACATTTGAAGAGTAAAACAGAACAAAACAAAACAAAACAAAAAAACCCCAAACAACAACAACAATAACAACAAAAACAACCCTGATAATGAAAAACAAAAACAAAAACCAAACACAACAATAACAGATCCTAGCACTAATTTCTCTTTACTGGCAACACTCCTTTCATATACTGGCTAGATGTTAAAAAGTGCAAAGGAGGATCTATATTTTGGAGAAGTAGGGTAACTTCAATGATAAATATTTGCCCTCTGGATAAATATAAAGATCCTAAGAATGCATCAAACTGCAAAGAAACTGTGTTTCCACAGTTTCCATTGGGGTTCTATGTGTGAGTGGGGATGTGTCTATCAAGGGGCAGAAAAAGGAGAGAATCCACTGTTTCCAACTTGACTTTCTCTCCCTTACAAAGATGAGAACATGAGTGAGCTGTAGGGTTCTGATAGAGACATCGCCCTGAGCTCTTCTCCACAAAGCAAAGAAGCCTCTCAGTGTGCTTTAAGTAAACAATTTGTGTGATTTCCCTAAAGGCAAGTACAGTGTTATAGAGTGAGAAAAGGTATCATGTGGCAATATGATTATTCATTAACTTACTCTACAAGAACATTTATTGCCCCACCCAAGCATCATCATCCATATCCCATTGTTTGATTTTACTGAGGGAATGATGTCAGTGGCAGGGAATGTGAAGATAGTAAAGTCATCTCCCGTTGGCATCCCATTAGGTGTAGAGGTGATAGCTCACCAGACTTTGGTAGGGCAGATCTTCATCTATTCTCTTTCAATGATGACTATTGTCTAACCCTATTTGTAATTAATAGTCTACTTGTATATTTATTTAATGTTTACCTTTCATAGGAACTCTACAGTAAGCTCCATGAGGACAAGACAGTATTATGTCTTGTTAACTGTTGCCTATCCTCATTAGGGGGCATAGTGTTTGACACATAAATGCTATAAATTGTTGAATGAACAAAAACCAAAGTTCAAGGGCACCTGGGTGGCTCAGTTGGTTGAGCTGACTCTTGGTTTTGGCTCAGGTCACAATCTCAGGTGTTGTGGGTTTGAGCCCTGAGTTGGACACTGTGCTGACAGTGCAGAGGCTGCTTGGGCTTCTCTCTATCCTTCTCTCTCTGCCCCTCTCCCCTCCCAAAATAAACAAATAAAATTAAAAATATTAAAACAAATACAAAACCAAGTTCAGACTAAAAAGCAAAATAGAATAGGAGAATGGTGGGTGATAAAAGACAGTTGTAGACTCCAGGTCCAACACTGTGTGTTAGGATAACTTTATTAAGACTAAAAAAGTTTTTTTTTTTAATGTTTATTTATTTACTTTTGAGGGGGGGGGGAGAAAGAGAGAGAGGGAGACATAGAATCTGAAGCAGGCTCCAGGTTCTGAGCTGTCAGCACAGAGCCTGTCATGGGGCTTGAACTCACAAACTGCAAGATCAAGACACCCAGAAGCCCCAAGACTTTCTAAGAGTTGAAGGAAAAATGATGTGATATGATGGGAGAGAATAAATCCTACCCTGAAGGATTATTCAGTTCTGCTCTTAGAGTTTAAGAAAGGAATGAAAAGACATAGAAATGGATATTTCTATGATATGTTCGGGTCGCCCGGGGGTCTCAGTCGGTTAAGAGTCCAAATTAGGCTCAGGTCATGACATGCGGGTTTGTGAGTTTGAGTCTCGCATCGGGCTCTGTCTTCGGGCTCTATGCTGACAGCTCAGAGCCTGGAGCCTGCTTCCTGCCCCTTCCCCACTCGCACTGTCTCTCTCTCTCTCAAAAATAAATAAACATTAAAAAAAAAAAAAGAAATGGACATGTTCCTCTCTTCTCTAAATCTGACCATACTTCCACCCCAATCTGTTAACTGGGTGTAGTATTACAGTGAGGTTTGCAATTCCATAGGACATAGGGGATGGAGTAAATGATGAAGGCGATTCCAGTGCTTATTTGCACGCCACGCAGTGGCCTTAATTCAATCAGCATCACTCTGAAGAGATAAATTCTTGCTCACCCAACTGAAGATAGAATACAGATTGAGGCATTCAGTACGTGTGAGGGACTGAGAAGGTTATTTGAAATTACTTCGGCAATACACTCGTGTCTTTTCCTCTCATGGTTACTGAATTATTTGTGATATTCACACCTCTACCACCAGCACTGATAGCCCACCACCATCATAATAATAGAGATCACTCAGAGAATAAATAGTAGAAATCAGTTTCAAACCCAGAGTGGGCTGACTCCAAAACTCATGCTCTTCTCTCTGTCACTCTTGTTACAAAGTACAATCTTCTTCCTATAAGGAATGGGATAGTTACATTCCATCTGAGATCACTACTCTTGGGTAACTGCAGGATCTGTAGTTAATCAGACTAATTCCAAGGTTTTAGTGGTTTTCGTTGCAGGCCAAGCGGTAGAACACCTGAGTTCAGTCCCTGCTGACCTCGCCTGATCCCTTGTTCGTGTCTTTTTTTTTTTTTTTTCCAACGTTTATTTATTTTTTGGGACAGAGAGAGACAGAGCATGAACGGGGGAGGGGCAGAGAGAGAGGGAGACACAGAATCGGAAACAAGCTCCAGGCTCTGAGCCATCAGCCCAGAGCCCGACGCGGGGCTCGAACTCACGGACCGCGAGATCGTGACCTGGCTGAAGTCGGACGCTTAACCGACTGCGCCACCCAGGCGCCCCTGTTCGTGTCTTTTAAATGGAATTGTAGTTCATGAGAGTGAGTATGAATCACTGATGAACATGGAGCATAAGGGAAAGTGGATTAGTGGATTAGATCAGGAAAGAACTAAAGATTATTACTATGAGAGAACATTTTACCATTCTGCTTGATTTTTGATCAAGGTGTCTTAAAACTTGAAAAGACGGTGGAGAACAAAAAGAATTCTTCAAGGCTACCATCTGGTAGCAAAATAAAGAAGACAATACACTCAAGGACTGATCATATTTATTTGATCTTTCAATGCCATGTATGTTTTCACCTACTCTATTGCTCCCGATTTTGTTGTATACTGCCTTTGGTAAACTAAAGGCACTAAACATCACTAAACATCACTAAACGATGTTCCTAAAATTGTTCTGTAGTTCTTTATCAGTAATGATTCAATCTTTGGCAGAGTATGGGGTCAGGGAACTAGAAATCCAAATCTCACAGGCAGAAGGGAGATGATTTTTTAGAAGGTGATTGAACGCAAATGGGGGAAGAAAATAAAAACTTCCAGCCAAGTTGACTACATCAGACGTATTATTTGGCCAGAGAAGTAGGCAGGTCATTAAATACTTCATAAAGTTAATCTTTTAATCTACTGCTTTCCTCCACTTTTTTACTTAATAATGAGAATGGGTCGTGTGTGGGCTTTATTTTGTCATTCAAATTTTATTAGGTTGTTTAAGTGCAATGGGAGCGTCCACTTCACTGTGTATGATATCAGTGCTTCTGAGGTGTGTACCCCATATCAGCTACATCAGCTGTCGGTTTTAATTTAGATGGAGCTACTCAAGGTACTAGGATGCTTTGCTAAATATTCTGCACTAGTATTTTCACACCTCCCTCCAACTCTAAAATACCAGACATAGGCTTTTGGTCTGTTATTTTCTGCAGTGGTGTCCCGGAGTAGTTTTGTAGCATTCCAATCACTGATGTAATATGATAATTGACTTATCTCAGTCTGCTGTAACACAGGAGGTGGGTTGAGCGAGGGAGCATGTATAGTCTGCAGTAAAACAAAACAGGAGGTATAAGACATACTAAGAAGATTTGAAAGTTAGATCTTTTCATAAATAAACCTGATTGTACTCCAACATATTTTATTTTATTTTTTTAAAAAAATTTTAATGTTTATTTATTTTTGAGAGAGAGAGACAGAGAGAGACAGAGCAGAAGCAGGGAAGGGGCAGAGAGAGAGAAGGAGGCAAAGAATCTGAAGTGGGCTCCAGGCTCTGAGCTGTCAGCGCAGAACCTGATGTGGGGCTCCAATCCATGAACTGTGAGATTTAATATTTTCTTTAAAAAAAATTTTTTTTTAATGTTTATTTTTGAGAGAGAAAGACAGAGTGCAAGCAGGCACAGGGAGAGAGAGAGAGACACACACACAGAATCTGAAGGAGGCTCCAGGCTCCGAGCTGTCAGCACAGAGCCCAATGCAGGGCTTGAACTCATGGACCATGAGATCATGACCTGAACCAAAGTCGGATGCTTAACTGACTCAGCCACCCAGGTGCCCCTCCAACATATTTTATTAATGTAGTCTGCCTTCAGTTCCACCCAGGGGTTGGCAAAGTGTGGCCCTCTGTGGCCAAATCTGGCCACACCCATCATTTGCATATTGCCCACAGCTGCTTTCTCACAACAATGGCAGAGTTGAGAGTGACTGAGATGGAATATATAGCTGGCAAAGCCAAAAGCATTTGCTATCTGACTCTACAGAAAAAGTTTGGTGAGCCCAGGTTTGAGCCAATTTCTTATTGGGTATACGTTTATGAAATATAACAAGACCCTAAACTCAAACTCTTTAGAAAACAAAACAAAACAAAAAATATTTGTTTTGAAGTTGTTATAGTACATCATTTAAAAATTGACATGACCCTTTAAGTCCTCAAATAAAAATTTCCATATGGCAGCCAAAACATTCTAAGTCTCTAAATACTGATTGTGTTGGTTTATTTCTTTGGAAAGAAATGGGGAAAAAAATGTAAGCACATGTAATTACCATTTTTTTTAGGGGCTTCCTGAATCTAAAGCACTTCCAGAATCTAAAGCACCAATATTGGTATTACCCATATGGCATAATAGTGAAGGCAGAAGTTGAGTCAAAGGCCTTGAGTTCAGTTTATTTTGCCCATATCAAGCTAAAAGTTTCATATTGATTTTGGATCTACCAGGGTAATCGAAACTTACTAGATCACTGAGGAGTAAAATATGATCAAAGACCAGCACTGTCAGAGCCAGGAGGCAGTGACCAAAATAACTGCTACCCCAGGGGATGTAATTATTGCTAGTGCTTGCTAAAGTCACTCAGATGATTTTACTAAATATTCCTAATTGTTGTAGAGGAAAAACAAATCGACTTTATTCACTTATAGGAATACAGATACTAATTCCGGGGAAAATAATTTCCTTTTAAAATTTAGTATGCTATGTTAAAATAGTTTCCAAATAAAAATATTATTACTATTACTATTATTTAAAAATTTTTAAATGTTTGTTCATTTTTGAGAGACAGAGCATGAGTTGGGGAGGGGCAGAGAGACACAGAATCTGAAGCAGGCTCCAGGCTCTGAGCTGTCAGCACAGATCTGGATATGGGTCTCAAACTCACGAGCAGTGAGATCATGAGCCGAGCTGAAGTTGGATGCTTAACCAACTGAGCCACCCAGGTGCCCCCAAAATATTATTTTGAAAGAAATATCTTACTATCCAAGGCCAAATTCTCCTATTTCATACTTTTTGAAAGAAAGGTAAAGAGAAAATACTCACTGTTAAGAAAAGAAAAAAAAAAATGGAGATTGTTTCTGAAAACAAAACAACTTTGTGTTCAAATTCCCTAACTGTTACACCTAGGAATTTTATTCATAAACAGTCTATTCCCTCTGTAGTTCCATTCATGTTACTTAGAGATATCTGCAGGAGAACTTCTTATGGAATGTAAAGGAATCATAAGATTTGAAATGTGCATATGTACATCAGGGCTTTAAAATGTGGCTTCCTTTGACTCTAGCTTTTGTCAAACTTGAATACGCGCTTTACTATCAAACTTAATTCTACCAAGAAGAATTAGATGGCAAATTTATGTCTGAACTTCAGATTCTTTCTCTATCCCATAGTCACCACTAATATGGTTACTCAACCTTGATTTGAGTAAGTAAAATGACATTTAGATTAAAAATCTTGTTTCAGGGGGCACCTGGGTGGCTCAGTTGGTTAAGCATCTGACTCTTGATTTCCGCTCAGGTCATGATCTCATGGTTCATGGGATCGATTGAGCTCTGAACTGTCAGTGCAGAGTCTGCTTGGAATTCTCTCTCTGTCCCTCTCTCTCTACCCCTCCCTTGCTCACGTGCATGTGCACTCTCTCACTCTCTCTCAAAAATAAATAAACCGTAAAAGAAAAAAAAAGAATTGGGGAGCCTGGGTGGCTCAGTTGGTTAAGTGTCTGCCTTCAGCTCAGGTCATGATCTTACAGCTAGTGAGTTTGAGTCCCACACTGGGCTCTGTGTTGTCAGCACAGAGCCTGTTTCAGATTCTGTGTCTCCCTCTCTCTCTGCCCCTGTCCCACTCACACACACACACACACACACACACACACACACTCTCTCTCTCTCTCTCTCTCTTAAAAATAAATAAGTAACTTTAAAAAAAATAAAAAAAAAAGAATCTTGTTTGGGGATTGCATACCTCTCTTCGAATGTAGTGTTGAACTGTATAAATGGCGTATTAGTAGGACGATAGCTTAAATGCATTTATTCCTCACACGTTGTTTTAACTGGCTAATCTGGTAACTTGTTGCTTAACAAACTACCCCAACATGTCATAACTTATGATAATCATTTCACTACCTTCATAGATTCTGTGGGTCAGGACAAGGCACAGCAGGATGGCTTGTCTTTGCTCCTCAGAGTCGAGCATCTCAGCTGGAAAGATATGAGGGTTGAGGTGATTTGATGGCTGGGGGCTGGAATCATCTGGAGGCCCCTATACTCCCATGCCTGGTGCCTGTGTTAGGAAGACCAGGAGACTAGAACTGGCAACTGGACTCTCTAGAGGTGGCTTCTCCATGTGACTGCTCCAAGTGGCTTGGCTTAGAGCCAAGCAGGGCAGCTTTAGGACAATTGGATTTCTTACATAGCAGCTCAAGGCTCTAAGCATGACTTCTCCAGCAAACCAAGTGATAGCTACATCATATTTTATGACCCAGCCTTGGAAGCTATACAGCCTCACCTCCACTATGTTCCATTGGTCAAGTAGTCCCAAACCCATCCAGGTTCAAGGAGCGGAGAATTAGATTCTACTTCTGTATAAGGGGAGTGGTAAGGTCACTTTGGAGGAGAGGATATGGGAATGGGAGATGTTGGTCTCAGAAATATCTTTGGTAAATATAATCTGCTATGTGGCCAAAGAAAAAATAAGTACACAATTAGAAAATGTAAGTGTTCTGTGACATGCTAACATTTTTGTGATGTTGGCTGTTTATTAAAATCAGAGGTCTACAAGTCCTCTCAAACCTACTATTTCAAAACCGTGTTCTGTCTTCCTTTCAAACTGAAACAGTGATTTCCATCTTCTCCAAACTTGGTCCTCATCAAATATCTCCCTCATAGAAAATGGCACCATTTCCTAGCCAAAACTTGAGAGTCATCCTTGATTTTTCTGGTTCTTTCAACTCTTACATCTAATTGTCAACTCTGCTTAGTTCTCCCTTCAAAATGCCTCTCAAATTCATCCACTTCCCTCAGTGCTCTTCTCCTAATACAAGCCATTAGCTGCTCTCAAATTCATTCTCCATTTAGCAGTAAGAGCAAACTTCCCAAGTCCTAAATTTGGTTATGTGATACCTTTGTTTAGAACTCTTCAGTAGCTTCTGATTGCTCTTATAATACACTGTTAATTTGTTCCTGGGAACTACAAAACCCTGCAAGATCTGTCTCCTGCGTTTTTCTCTAAACCTTCTCTCATACCACTCTCTCCTTTTCTCATTGTGCTCTACTCTGATGGGTCATTTGTTCTTCAACCTTCAAGAGTCTTTGAACCTGCTGTTTCCTCTACCTGGAGTGCTTTCCCCACAGCTTTCTGCAGGACTGGCTCATTTAAAGTCACCTTCTACCTATCCAGTCTAAAGTATTCTATCTTATTACTCTCTCCTTTTCATGTCACTTTCTAGAATAGAATGTGTTGTTCTGTATATTTGTTTCCTTGTTTATTGCCTCTCTTTGTAACTAGAATTTAAGCTCCCTAAAGGCCTTATCTGTTTTTCTCACCCCTGTTTCTTCGGGACTTAGTTGGATCTTGTGTATAACAGGCATTTCATTTTTTTGAATGAATACATGAAAGGCTGTTTAAAACAAAGAGAAACTGTAGATTTAAGTCTAATTTCTCATGAAGATGTACCCATAGCTAAAGCCCATGATAGAACACAAAAGATGATTTTTACATTAATAACCACAGAAAAGTAAAAACTTACAAGTGTTTTTTGCTTCAATCTGACTTTCAAGTTAGATATTTCTATATTTGAGGTTGTAATTGTCATTAACTAAACCTAAGCTTCATTTATTCATTCAGGTTTTAGTGAGAGTCTCCTACATGTATGGGACCACATTAGAGGAGGTGAAAAATATGAAGATGCATGATATAGTTCCTACTTTCACAGAGCCTACAATTTTGTGGGGGAATTGAGGAAAATACAGCAAAAGGCTCATTACACTGAGATGGTTTAAGTGACATGTCAGTGGTACAATCTAAGTGCTATCAGTGTGGAGGAGAAAGAGGTCTTCTGTGCTAAATGAATCAGAGAAGATAATATTGATTAGGTAGCATTTTAATTGGCCACTTAAAACTAAATAGGCTTTCCATAGATGGAGAAGGAAGTGGAAGAAAGAAAGGCAATCTTGGTAAAATAAATTGACATGAGCAAGTAACCAGGACCAAGAAAACCAAACGCATGTTTAGGAAATGGTGAGAGTCTGGGGTGTGTGAAGCATCAAGCTGTGTATGGGATCAGTAGCAAATACAGCTGATGGAAACCAGGTCACGAAAGGCCACTAACTCTAAGCTAAATAACTTGGACTTCATTCAATAGCTGATGAAGAACATTGAAAGTATTTTTTTCTTTTTTCTTTTGTTAAAGGAAGGCAGCAACATAATCAAAATAGTCTTCTTGCTTTGTGTGCAGTTTAATTTTTTTTTTTAATGTTTATTTTGAGAGCGAGAGGGAGTGCGAGCAGCGTGCGCACAAGCAGGGGAGGGGCAGAGAAGGAAGGAGACAGAAGCAGAAGTAGGCTCCAAGCTGTCACTGCAAAGCTCGCCCGATGTGGGGCTTGAACCCATGAACTGTGAGATCATGACCTGAGCAGAAATCAAGAGTCAGACACTCAAATGCCTGAGCCACTTAGGCACCCGCTTTGTGGGCAGTTTAGACTGAACATAGTGAGTGTGGGGTGGAAAGAGTGTGGAGGTAAGGACCCAAAACTTTTTCCTTAAGGACCAAGGACCATGTAGTTTCAACTTTTCCATGTATCTCCTAGGGGTAGATTGAGGAAGCATGGTATAGTGGAAAGAGCAGGGCCTGAACTCTAGTTTCAGGCTCCATAACTTTGGTACTTGTATGATCTGAGGTCAATCACTTGACATTTCTGAGCCTCTGTTTCCTTCGTTGTCAAATAAGAATAATTTTTATCCTTCATGAGGATCAGGAAGTTCTTGATGAACAGTAGCTATCACTAATTATTGAATGCAGCATGGAATTTATTTGCTTACCATCTTTTAGAACTACACTGGACCACTTCCGTTTTCCTTGATGGGTGGTCTATGCTAAAGCAAGATTATGCAAGCAGTTTGTTAGGACAGCACCACTGTACCTAGTATGCAATACTTTCTTCAGTATTCTCTGAAAAATCACCTCCATCTACTTGATTACTCTGCTCTTGGTTCCAAATAGTAACTGCAGCATCAGCAGAAACCTTTGAATAGTCGTTTCTCTAAATGGAATGTCTTTTACTCTTGCCAGGATAGACAAAGTGTTAAATAAGTGCTCAATACTTATTGTATTTTAATTTAATCAAAGAAGCAGTAATAGCATTTGAGGGCCTCTGGCTGGAGCAGAGAGAGCTCTCTAGCACTCTTCCTTCTGCTTTGTTCCATTTGCCTCTTGTTCTTTCTTCCTTTTCAGGGTTTATTTATAATAGCCTGGATTAGGATGCCAGGCTATTGGTTCCAAGACATTACCAAACCTATGAAGAAAGGTGAGTACCAAGAAGTGATTGGGAGTTCGTTTCCCTGGATCAAAGTTGCCAAAGTGGCAAATTGAGAGGAAAAGACTGTAGCTTTCAGTAATATGAAAACCACCTCCTTTTTCCGGCTTCTGATTTACCATTACACATGCTAACACGTGTTTTCTTTTTCTTTTTTAAATTTTTTTAATGTTTATTTATTTTTAAAAAAAAATTTTTTTTTTTTTAATGTTTATTTATTTTTGAGACACAGAGAGACAGAGCATGAACGGGGGAGGGGCAGAGAGAGAGGGAGACACAGAATCGGAAGCAGGCTCCAGGCTCTGAGCCATCAGCCCAGAGCCTGACGCGGGGCTCGAACTCACGGGCTGTGAGATCGTGACCTGAGCCGAAGTCGGACGCTTAGCCAACTGAGCCACCCAGGCGCCCCAATGTTTATTTATTTTTGAGAGAGAGCGAGCGAGCGAGAGACAAAGTGCAAGTGGGGAAGGGACAGAGAGTGAGAGGGAGACACAGAATCTGAAGCAGGCTCCAGGCTCTGAGCTGTCAGCACAGAGCTCATCGCGGGTCTCAAACCCACAAGACATGAGATCATGACCTGAGCCGAAGTCAAACGCTAAACTGACTGAGCCACCCAGGTGCCTCTGCTAACATGTATTTTCTGACAAATTTTTGCTACATACCATTTTTCGAGTTTAAGCAAGCGAAATTGCTGAGGGAAACTTGTTACCAGTTTCTGTGTAATTCTGGATGAAATGCTAGTTTTTGGTAAAGAGAGATAAAACTCTTAAAATTTTGCTCAGGCATGAAAACTGCTAGCAACAGGCCCAGGCCCTAAATACCAAAACAAACAAACAAACAAAACAAAACAAAAAACCAATAACAATACCAGACCATCAAGACAAAGATTTCCTTCCCCCACATATTTTAATATGAAAAATAAAAAGGTCAGAGAGGAAAAGTACAAGCAAATACCATGGTTTGTGGTTCATTGGAAGTTATTAATGGCCTTCAAACATATATGTTGCCTGTCTATTATGTGCCCTTTGGGGATGATTGGAGACAGACATCATATATATGTAATTAAAGTTGAAAGAGAACACCGCTGACAATTTCATTCTCAATAGCTGTGATGAAAAAGTAGCCGTGTTAAAAAAGACAGTAATACCACAGTGTAGTGTCTTCAGCTTCCGAGAATTCTGGTTTTGGAATAGCTGAGTTCTCAGAAATATATACAGGTGTTGATATTAGTGTATATGTGCTCTGTCAGGTTTGGTTGAAATTGGAGCAGTAAATGTAATTCAGGTGTCACTTTGTGTGGATTTGCCCAGCAATTAGGTAACTCTTTCAGATCAGATGTTTAAGTTCACAGAGAAAGACAAGCCCTCAACTCCAGACTTCTTCAAATTTTGAAGAAATGCGAAACAGTTGACATGTATGAAAAGGTAAGAGTTTTGGTATTCATATTGCCTTTTTTTGTTTTTTGATGTTGGCACTGATGCCACCAATAGGGTTATTATGAAGATTGAATGAATTCATTTATGTTAAGTAATTAGAATAGTCCCTGGAACATGGTAATGACTATATTGGCATTGGCTATTCTTTATTATTTTTTTAAGACTTTATTTATTTACTTATAAAATGTTTATTTATTTATTTTGTGTGTGTGTGTGTGTGAGAGAGAGAGAGAGAGAGAGAGAGAGAACAGGGGAGGGTCAGAGAGAGGGAAACAGAGAATCCCAAGCAGGCTCCATGCTGTCAGCACAGAGCCCAGCACAGGGCTCGATCCCACAAACTGTGAGATCATGACCTGAGCTGAAATCAGGAGTCAGTCACTTAACTGACTGAGCCACTCAGGTGTCCCTTAAAGACTTTATTTTTAAGTAATCTCTACACCCACTGTGGGGCTAGAACTTACAACCCTGAGATCAAGAGTTGCATGCTCTACCAATTTACAGCCCTGAGATCAAGGGTTGCATGCTCTACCAACTGAGCCAACCAGCTGCCCCGGCATTGGCTATTCCCTTCCTCCTCCACCACCTTCTCCTCCTCCTCCTCAATGTTTATTTATTTTTGAGAGAGACAGAATACAAGTGGGGGAGGGGCAGAGAAAGAGGGAGACATAAAATCTGAAGCAGGCTCCAGACTCTGAGCTGTCAGCACAGAGCCCTACACGGGGCTCAAACTCATGAACTGTGACTTCACGATCTGAGCCAAAGTTGGACGCTTAATCGACTGAGCCACCCAGGCACCCTAGCTATTCTTATTGTAAGTATTAATATTGTTAGTGGGCAGTCAATATTTTCATTGCCAGATAGCAGAAACTATCAATAGAGATGCTATTCCATATGAATTTTCATAAACAGAAGGGCAGTTCTGGAATTGTGTTGAAATAAGAGCACAGCAGTTACCAACTGGGTTTAGAAAGATGGCACCAAATCCAGATCCTACCACGCCCTTTTTTGTTCTGGCTAGAAACTTGTGTTCTATGCTGAGATTGTCCTCACTCAAAAGTAGCCTCAGTGACTACCTCATTTTTAAAAAATACAATATGATTAATCAACTGTAAACCACAAATTTAAATTATGCAAAGAAGAAAACATGCCAGGATATTAGCAGTCTTCTCTGAAAAAGGGTATTTCTCACTGCTGTTCCATCTGTATTTCTCTACAAGTTTTTAATAATGAAACTGTATTACTTTTATAATGGAAAAAAAGCAACAGATTTTCTTTTTTTTTATTATTTATTTTTTGAGAGACAGAGAGAGACAGAGCGGAAGCAGGGGAGAGGCAGAGAGAGAGGGAGGCACAGAATCTGAGGCAGGCTCCAGGCCCTGAGCTGTCAGCACAGAGCCAGACGTAGGGCTCAAACTCATAACTGTGAGATCATGGTCTGAACTGAAGTCAGATGCTTAACTGACTGAGCCACCCAGAGGCCCCAACAGATTTTCATTTTTGAAAACTGTACAGCTATAATGAAAGGCACAGCAAGATGCCCAATAAAATGTTATTTTAGGATTTTTATACTGATTTTATTTGCCCAGGTGCAAGAAAAGCAGCAATATCCGTCTGAAGACCTTTTTGTCCCATGACATTGATTTGAAGAGACCAGGTGGGCCGGGAGCAAAGGCTATTCGCCTTGAACATCATCCAATAGCTATGAAGGGGCTCAGGCATCCCAGCCCTGCTATTGGTGTTGCTATAGCCACTGTCTCATAGTTTGTAAGAATATTAATCTCATTGTTTATAAGAAAGGTTTCTGTTTAATTACATACTTCTTTGTATGGAGAACTAGCTCTAAGATGTAAATGTCCTTATCTATGTATTTTACATTTAAATTTAAGTGAAAAAAGAAACAATCTCTCCACATGGCTCAAAATTCCAAAAAGAACGAAGGATACAGTGAAAAGTCATCCTCCCTATGCCTACCCCACGATCACCTAATTTCCCTTCCCGGAGGCAAATAGTGTTTTTAGTCGCTTATGTATCCTTCTGAGACATTTTATGCACATGCAGATAAATACATAGATGAGTCTAAAAGTTATTGTTTAAGGAGAATGATGTCTTAAGGAATTTGTGGAATCTGGATTTACCTTAATAGAAGTGTTCTAGTTGACTAAGTCTCTCTAGTGTTAATGTTTCAAGAAGGGTTGATGCAACCAATCATTCTGTAAGTAATTACGGAGTTCCTACTATGTGTAAGGTGTCTTGCCAGGTGTTTGTTGTATCAACTTGCCTTTAAAAACTTTCATATATAGGTATCTTGTCATTCAGATCTGTGTAGCTCTCCTTTGCCCTCTCATTGTGTTTTATTTTCCTGGAACTAGGGTGATTCTAAAGGTCTCACCAATTTCTCTGTGAACTGGGATGGTTGGTCTCCTTATTCAGAGCATTTGCTACTTCATAGCATTCTGCATTCCAAGGAAATTGAAATTATCTTGTTATTTCTTTGTTTATTTTTAAGCTCCATGAAGCGGGAATTTTGTCTGCTTATTCTAGGAATCCATTACCTAGAAGAGTCCTTGACACATAGTAGATTCTTACTATTTGTGGACTGAATGGATGATCCAGTTATGCTCCATGTTCTGTGTAGAACTGAGCATCCTTTGGTCAGCAGTGAGAATGGAAAAGGATAAAGGGCAAAGTGGCTCAGAATATTCCCCCCGTTAAGATGAGCGAAAAAGGAGCCAGATTTTAATATTCAGATTTTAATCTCGCAGCAGTTTCTGTAAAGAAATCAGTCTGGCAAATGTGCACTTGAAGCATCAGCTGTTTGGTTACCTGCAAGGAGACTGAGGTGCCGTGGTCTCCAGGATAGGTCTGGCCTGGGGAACAGACCAGTGGGACGAGAATGGTCATGGTCCAGTTTGATCCAATGGTGGGTTAATCTGTGGAAAACCTGTCCCCACATAATGTAACAGCTGTGTCCACGTGACTCAGTAAGAACAACTTTAAAGCAGCCTGCCATCTGGGCTTATTCATCCCCTAAGGAGGCGGGGAGGCCAGAGGGATACAAAGAAACAAGCACCTTTCTATGTCTGGGAGATGGCTGATGTGGACACACACACATGCAGGTGTATATACACACACGCACACACACACACATACAGATTAGCAGAGTCCACGGGCCCCAGGAGTCAGTTCTGGCAGAGAACTTTGATGTAATTCTTTAGCTTACCTAAAACCAGACCAATCTTTTAAATCAGGGGGCATGGCTTTAGTAGCTTGATTTAAGTTTTCCTTTCCAAATAGAGATGCCTGTGTCCTATGTTATGCTGCTCATGGGAGAATTTCTGTAGGAGGAAAAGGCTGAAACTCTGGCCTAGGGTTATTAAGCAGAGCTTTCATAACAAACGTGTCAATGCCATTCCTGAAAGATTTGCATGTTTCTCTGTCACAAACATATTCTTCAAAATTTATTAAGAGAAAAATATTCTGGTATCCTATTATTATTATTATTATTATTATTATTATTATTATTATCTCAAGCCCCTTGACTTTACTGCTGAGGGAACTGAGGCCCAGAAAAGTTGAACAACTTGGCTTACTTGACATTAACAGAGATAGACTCCTGTTTTCACAGGTTAGAACCTCTTCTAATATTTACTTTAAGTATGTGTTTTAAAAATGACAATTGGGGGTGCCTGCGTGGCTCAATCAGTTAAGCTTTTGACTTCGGCTCAGGTCATGATCTCACGTTCTGTGGGTTCAAGTCCCATGACGAGCTCTGTGCTGACAGCTCAGAGCCTGGAGCCTGCTTTGAATTCTGTGTCTCCTTATCTCTCTGCCCCTCCCCCACTTTCTCTCTCTCTGTCTCTCTCAGAAATAAACATTAAAAGAATTTAAAAATGATGGTAGGATAAGTTGAGAGCTTAGTAGTTTAAGCTATGAAGCAACTTATGACACATGTTTAACCAAAATATAATAAAATTATTTTCCCAAGCTCATGCCATGCAGACAGCTTGCAAAAACTGTGTTCACTTTTCTTTTCAAAACAAATCTAGGTTGGCTGAATTTATTCAGGAATTTGTCAGACTGAATACGAACTGTCTGGAGTGTAAATGAAACAAAAATGAGGGCTTTAAGTGATCTTTCTCTCTTTCTTTATGTCTATCTCCAGTTTCATCCCAGACTAGTTCTAGGATGAGAAGGAAAAGTGATTTTCTCTTTCTTTACTCTTACATCATGAAGTGGTTGGCTAAACTGATTAGAGTGGCAACTTTGGTGATCATTCTATCGCAATATTGTTTAATAACAAAACAACTGCAACTCAAACAAACATTATCACAAAGAAAACTCCACTGTGCATAGCAAAATGTTTGTCCAACTGCTACCAGTGAGCCCCATATTTAAAAAGAACCTGATATTGAGAAGTATTTCTGATTATTCTTTGAAGTTTGTGGTAAGAGGATATAACATATACACCACCACCTTTTTGTTTAGGTCCTCAAATGAAATGTGCATGGTTGTTATAATTTTGAATAACCACAGGATAAACATTCAATGATATCTTTCACCTTCTTTTCCTTTTCTAATAAAACAGAATAATGAAAAGACTCCCAAATATAAGAGTTACATTTATGGGTTCTGCTGTTTTTGAACAAAGTGGCTTATAGACAAAATTTGGTGATCTCCTTATTTTATGTAATGAGGAAACTTAAATAAAGAGCTCTTTAAGTACAAAAATACAGAGGTCTTTATTCAGAAGTGTGACTTTTCGAAGTCACACAAAGATTGAGAAAATGCTTTATGGCAATAATCCTGTCTGCACGTCAGATATACACCCTACTTATTTTGAATAATTAACAAAGGGCCTATGGGTTGTATTATTTCACTACACACAACTTTCTTGTTTTAGAATCAGAGAGTGCCATGCTTTATACACCGCCAGGAATGGCAGGACTGCCTATTCAAAACCTTCATCTTCATTCGTGTTGGACCTTATGTGGTCGGGAGGTTTCACCACCAGCTGCCACTAGAGGGTGCTTGTCATTGAAACAAAGGTCCCTCCTCCCATCTTTCTGTTTCCTTTAGGTGCCTATTAGGACCTTGGCTGACTTGAAAGAAACTTGAATTGATAAGCTACGTAGGTGGGTATTCTAGAAGGTCATTTAGTACAAAGAGTTATTGATTAAAAAAAAATAAATCATTATCAGTAAAGATTACTTATACTGTTTTCCTAACTCCATTAATTTTTCTGTTCAGTCTTTGTCATCAAGCTGTGTGAACCCCAAGACAAAGAGAACAATACATCTTTCTTTGGGCTGATGGGAATCAAGGGATATAACTGAAATTTTAGGATAGGTGAAAAAAAGATCTCAGGATTCATTGTCCTCACCCAGAATTGCAGTAGCAAAGGTGACCACATGCAGAGTTAACAAGAGAAGTTAATCAATGACCTTTCAAAGGAAAAACACATATATCTCAATTACTGGAAAATGATCAATAGGAAAGGAAATGGAACATGCTCTTTTAATTGTGGGATAGCAAACATCAAGTAATGAGAATGATAACAGAGGTTGTTGGCTCTTTGCTAAAGACAACTCTTTTTCTCATTAATTTAAGGCACACACAAAACCTCACCTCACAGTGCTCTGATTCCCTCCCTGCCTCCCACCCCACGCAGCAATTTTATACTCCTTTCAGGGTAAAATTGTGTGAATCTCAATGGTGAAATGCTTCCAGGGTTTATCTATTTGGTTTGTGTGAAGGACAGTTTGATACATTTCACAGCAGAAGATTGGAGAACGTAAGTTTCTTGCACTTTTCCTTTCCCAAACATTCACCAACGCTGACCATTCATGGCCTGTTCACGATTATAATGAGAAATTGCCAGCTATGTTGAAATACATAATCCACAGTGTGAAAAACTGCTGAACAGCAGTGTCAAATTCTTAATACAAAAGTGGCTTCCCTTTTGCCTGTGAGCTTACTTTGGGGTTGCTGATTCTTGCTAACTGTGTGCTCAGGGACTGAAAGTTAATTTTAACGTTAGTCTAAAAACAAAATATAAGTACGTAGGCAAAGGTTTTACAGCTAATTTTTGTTGTTGTTGTTGTTGTTGTTGTCAATCTCCTGTTGCGAATTTCCCATGTCACTGAGGCGGGTTATGTAGAATGTGTGCACATATATGTGAGCCAGATGTAATAACAGCTGGACCCATGACATTAGTACATTTTAATTTCGGTCAGTAGGCAGCTTTGGGTGCCTTCTGAGCATCGATTAAGGATTTTAAATATATCTGCTTTTTCTTTTCTTTTTTAAAAAAATAACCTGCTTCCTAAACACTGGTGAGGTACAATGGATCTCTTCCAGTTTTAAATACTAGAAAAAAAACTTCTGTCCCTAAGTTATTTTCCTCCAGAATATTTTTTTCTGGAGGTCTTATTAGTTACGCTTAGTATTGAAGAAAGATTTGGAACCAGGAGCGGGCAGTCTGTATGTGAAATTACTTTTCTTGGGTTTTATGTATTTTGGCTGTTACTGTCAAAAACCGCAGTTTGGTCAGTGACTTCCACACATATATTATATATTGATATGTATTAATAGGAAATGTATATACACTTGCATCATTTACCATGTGGCTCAAATCCATTTAGTGGCTGTTCTCTAGCAGTACCCACAACATTAGATGGTGTCTGTGCTGACGGTCTGTTATATCTTAATGGTTTACTTAACTGATCACAATGGGACTGGGTCATTGATACATTACTAGTATTATTTGCTTGGCAAAGCGTATTTAAACGTCATTAATTAGCCTTAGGAACAGAGTGAATACAAATAATAACTTTGTACGCGCAAGAAAACTCCCTCGGATGGCTAAAGATGTTCCTCAAAGTGCCCGAGGAAGGCAGGTTATTGCCTTCAGGACAAGGTCGAGAACCGTGCTTCCCCGGACATCCTTTACTGAAGGTGAACGATGACTGTGTTCTGGTAGCACTCTCTTCGACCTACACGCCTCAAGTTTTATAAAGTAGCCTCGAGAGTGATCTGGAAACGTGAGCGCCTTCAGTTCTGCCTGAGAGAACAGGCTCTCCCCAGCAGGGAACGGTGGTGAATAGGACAAAAAGCTGGACCGAGCAGCTAGCTCAGGGCGTGAGAGACAAGGAACCAGGGAGTGCGAAGGCAGCCGGCCGGGAGCCGGGTCGTCGGCCAGTTCCAGGCGGGCGCGGCGCGCAGAGCCGGAGCCCCCGGCGGAGGCGGTGCGGCCCCAGGCCCCTCCCCGCCGCCGCGGATGCCCGGGCGGCTGACGCCGAGCGGCGGCCCCGAGCGGTGGGGGCCGGGCGGCGCGAGCGAGGGCAGGGCAGGGGGCCGGCCGAGGCCACTCGCGGCTTTAAATATGGATCGCGGGCTCACGCTCGTGGCACAGCCTCCGCCGCGGCCGCCTTTCCCGGTTCCCCGTCCCCCAGCTCGCTCCCAGGGGTGCCCGGGCCGGTCACCGCTGCTGCAGTGTTAGTTACTGGCAAAAACATCGGAGATCCCCATAAATATGCAGAAGCTGCAGAAGGCAAAGTAGAGTAGACGCCCGCGCTCACACACACTCGCTCGCCCCGCACCACGCGGGCCGTGTAGACATCCCCCCCCACCCCCCACCCGCCCGCGCCACCTTCTCCCCCTTCCTCGTGGGCCGTTCGGGTTCCAGTTCTGCCTGCTCCGAGGACCCTCCCGCCCCAGCGCCCTCGCCCCGTCCTCGCCTCCCTCCGCCCCGGAGCGCGCACCCACCCAGGCGGCAAAGTTGTGACTACTTGGGCGCGGGTGGCTCGCGCCCCGCTCGATCCGCGCCGCGAGCCGACAACTTCCCGCGGCTCGGCCCCGCCGCGCCCCGGGCCCGCGCCTGCGGGGATCCCGCGGGGCCCCCAGCCTCCGGTCCCGGCGGCGCGCCGGGCAGCGCTTCGGTGGCGGCGGCGGCTGTGGTGGCAGCGAAGGCGGCGGCGGCGGCGGCGGCCGCTGCAGCCCCACACTCCGCCGCCAACCTGGAGGAGCGACGGAAGGCGGACCCCAGGAGGTGAGCGCCCGGCCGGGGCAGCGGCGGGGAGGGTCGGCCGATCCCCCGCCTCGCGGCGCAGGCGGCGGCGGCGGCGGCGGCAGCTGGCGCAGGGGCGGCGGGCCCAGGGGCCGGTCCCGGAGGGCGCGCGGGCGGCCTCGGCGCACTCGGGGGGAGGGAGAAAGAGGTCAGTTGCGGGCCGGGCATCCCCTGGGCTGGGCGCCCGCGGAGTATGGAGGCTGCTTCCGCGGCAAAGTACTTTTTTTGTGTGTTTGTTGTTTCCTTCTTAGCGTTTAGAGGAGCACTTTGAGAAGTCCTGTATCTCCCCCAGTGTAGAGCCCCCTGCGCGTAGCCAGGCGTTGTTGCCCGGACTGTGGGGCCAGCGTACGCGGCGGGCTGGGCTCCGGCGCAGTGACACGTGTGTTCCTGTGAGCTTGGGTGGTCCCAGTGTGGCCGGGCACCTGCTGGAGGGGGAAACGTCCCCAAACCCACCAATGGGGGAGTCTTGGGGGGGACTCTTGGTACCCCACTTGACTGCCCGCTCCGGGACGGAGCGTGCACATCTCTCCCTGGCACGCCGAAAGCGGGGGGTGAGTCAGGCAGATTCTCTGCAAGTGGCACACACACAATTATTTGCAATGGATTTGGAAAGGGGAGGCCGAGGTTAAACTGGGATTTCTCTTGGCCGGCGACAGTGGAGCTCTTCCTCAGGTACTGGGCAGCATGTGCGTCTTGGCAAGGAGGGGTGATTTCTTTTTTCTTAAGTGCATTTTACCCAGCCTTTGCCAGTCCGTTAATAACAGTCACCAGAGAAAGGCAGGAGTTGGGAACTACATTCAGCAAACTGCAGCAAGCACCACAAGTTCTTAAAGGAAACAAAAGAACAACAACAACAACAACAGCAAGAAAACCAAACAAAAACCACAACAAGCCCTGACCTTGACTTAAAAGATGGAGAAGGAAGCCATTCTGCCTCTGTTCTACCATCGTAAAGCATTCCCCCCCCCCCCCAGTTCCTTGTAAAACTTCTGTTTTTTCCATCCTTCATTCCTTCTCAAGGCCTTATCTTCTCAGCATGATTACCCGCAGCAAGCTCTCTTCAGTCTTGGCAATGAAGAACAGTTAACCGCTTTGGTCTACCCTCATCACTGCCTTTCCCATTTCACTTCAGTGTTGGGGAAAGTTGCTCCTAATGGGAAATCATGAACACTGGGCTGTACTAAACACACATTGTCTTAAATCCTGGAACAGTTCCTTTCCTGAGAGACACTGCATTGTGCAGTATTTCTCTTTTATTCTTGTATCTGGGACTTGGACTTAGAATACTACCTGAACTAAAGTGAACATTGCCCACTAGGGTTTTTTTTTTTTTTTCCCATTTTGATTTGAACGGTTTCTTCCGAGCATTTAAACCAGTATGCAGTAGTGCCTTATAACTAATGTAATGTCTTTTGAAAAGGTTTCTAAGAAGTCTCCTTGTATCTATCACATTAGCATTTAAATAATTTTCAATATCATTATGGAACTTAGATTGAGGTTATTAGCATAACTTCATTCAGAGGAAGCAGTTCTGCTTATTTGTCTATAGTTTTAATAACTGAGAAAAAACTTTTACTTTCATTTTAAAGTTAAATACAGTGATAGGATTCTGTTCTCTTTATATGAAATCTGGAAATTGAATTGTTTTAACTTTATCTCAGAATATCTAAGATAACACAAAAACTCCCACATAAATGGATAGAAAGAGGAAGGTAGTATTCTTACGAACAGTTGAGATACAGGACATTTGTAAGAATGGGGGTGGGAGGGATAAGATTGGATGTTTGGATAGTTCCAGGCATATCTACCTTTAAGAAAAAAGAAAACTAAAAAAACCCCTCCCCCAGCATTTTCTGTGAGTGTTTTCTTTCTATATCATTTAATGTTTTGAGGTCATTCTGGAGACTTACTAACATATATAAGGCACCTTAGCCAATGAGATTGACAGAATATACTAAGTTTATAATGATGTATCTCTTTTAGTTCATTTTCTCAACAGAAAATAACTTTAAATGTTTGTTAGTGTTACTATTCTAGTTTTTTAAATGATTAGAATAAATTTGGAGTTTACAGTAATGTGTAAAAAGAATACAGGGAATCATTTAGAGAAAAAAATATGATAGAAATCGGGTAAACTTTGGGACAACTGCCAGGATGGTCTGGTGGTAATTTCATTTTTCACTGAGCTCTGGCAAGTGCAATTTTGAGGTTCTGATCCTTTGTTCTGATAATAAGAAAGATAGTCTGGCCGTAGCTTGCATAGTAAAGAAAAACACAACACTTAAGGAAAGGAAATACACATTAGCTGGTGAATCGTGTAGATAATCATGTTTCTTTGCTTGCCTCTGAGGGCGCTGCAGTCCATAAGGACTCCTATTGTTAGGGGAGAGCGTCCTGAGAGAATTCACTGCTCCTTAAGTGAGTGTGGCAATAGACAACATCCGCTTGTTTCTTGGAGTTTCATTGTGTTCACTTTTAATAATATGCATAAAATCTGTGACGGGGTTGATAACAAGACTGGGAATGGAAAGAACCAACTGAGAAGAGAAGGATATAATGATGTGAAAGTTTCTAAGTACTTTTCCCTTGATTGCTAAGTGGAAAGAATCAGGGTACCTGATTTGACGGGACAAAGGAAGCTCTGAGGAGAACACATATCTCAGTTCTCACTGTTGATGCAATTTCTGAGGCCAACGTATGATTTAGGAAATTTATCTGTTTTGGGGAAGTTATTTAGCACAATGGATAGTATAGTGTAGGAACATCCAGGAAGTTAGTAAATCTTTACAAAACTAGGTCTTGCTACTTTCAGGATTTTTTTTTTTTTTCATTATGCAGGAATTATAAGGGAAGGGAAAAATAATGTTTCTTTCATATAAGGTCAGGGGTTGTATTCCAAATGTATTTTGCTTCTCCTGGTATCTCCATATTTAATATGTTTGTGTCACAGAATAGAAAATATGCTACTGTCCTTCTAACATGACAAGGATATTTTATATCCCTGTGGTGCCTGCCTTAGTTATTTTTCCAGTAGTGGAGGTGGGTTTTCCTAACCTCCCCTTTTCCTCATTTATTTTGTCTTATGTACATTTACACACACACACACACACACACACACACACAGACACACACACACAAATACTACTCATTTGTAGAGGTGGATGATTTTAGTTTACCTAAACCCATATTTATGACTGTCATAATGACTTTGTGGCAATGACTTTGTACATGGCTCTAGTCTCAGCAGTACAATGGCATTTTAAACAAGGCATCAAAAGGTCAGGCGACCAGGAATGGAGATGGATTCATTTACCTGCTGTGGTAAAGGAGAAATAAAACTTTTTTCCTGGTCTTTTCATGATGTTCACAATTTTATTCCTTAATGATAAAGTCTTACTTGCCTTTGAATCAAGCCATATATGTATATGTATATGTGTATATTCAATATATACCTATATATATATTCAATATATATATCCAATATATATCTGTATATATGTATATGTTCCATCTATATCTATATATCTATATATTCAAAAAAAGATAGAGGTAGAAATAGTCATGGTGAAACCATGTATATCTGCAGTTGTTTTCATGAGCCAAAACATCATCTTATTATTCTTCCCTGCAAATTAAATAGATGAAAGGAATTATTATGCTCATTGAAAAAACAAGGAAATTACACTCTGTATGCTTTTCATTCATTCTTTCTTTTTTTTTGTATGCTCTTCTTAACCTAAGTGGAAAATTATTGGTGGAGTGGGGATGAACCTTTTCTCTTTGAACTAGCGATACCTATGTATTGAATGACTGTCATCAAATGAATGAATGTTGTTTTAGTCACAGCTGAAGATACTAAAGCAGAGAAATGTTTATCCTGGTTTGAAGGGATGGTTCCAGTCCCTGTTAGTGATTCCGCTCCTCAGCAGTGCCCATTTGCCTCAACTTCATCTCCTCTCCATTGGTTCCAGGGGGCATTTCACTGGTGAAGACGGTTCAGTTTGCGTGTAGCAATTTGAGCTCCGGTTTTTAAGAGCTAACTTCTGTTTTTCGTGGAGAGTGCATAAAGAAAGAAGTTACATGAAATTAAGATGCTAAAGGAAATAAATAACCACAAACAGATATTTTTTTTAATCTTGTGGATTATTGTGTAGAAAAAGGCTATCCTTGAATTTTTGTATTGGAAAAAATATGTAAATAAAACTTGTAGTATATTTTGGGGGGATTTAAAAAATCAAGATTAATAAAAATACAAAATGAGAAAGGAAAATATTTTCTTTTTAAAAAAATTGTTTTTAATGTTTAAGAGAGAGAGAGAGAGAGAGAGAGCAGGGGAGGGGCAGAGAGAGAGGGAGAGACACAGAACTCGAAGTGGGCTTCAGGCTCTGTGTTGTCAGCACAGAGCCCGACGTGGGGCTTAACTCACGAACTGTGAGATCATGACCTGAGCTGAAGTCGGACACTTAACCGACTGAGCCACCCAGGTGCCCCAGAATATATTGTCTTTAAAACTGATATTATGTTCTATGAGTGAGACAACCAAAAAAGTTCTTCATAGTATCTTGTATAAGAAGTCATTGGTTTCTTTTCTTTTACTGGAAGTATATTTATTGATTGATAATGTCCATTATAATATTTGCAAATAAGTAAACTTGTGGGATCTGGACTTCTGTGTTAGTTAATTCTAGCTTTGGCCTGGAGACTAGTGTTCACTGATGGGGTCCAGTACTAGCTCATCTATTTGGAACTCCTATAGTTGGCATATTCTTCAGCAAAAAAGCTCCAAGCAAGCAAAATAAAGGGTTAAAAAAAAAAGACATATATTGAAGAAGATTCACTTTACTCATAGGAGATCTCTCAGAATCTGTTTACTTTGAATTCATGTACAGTTCTAACATGACTGATTATAGCATTTCTAATCCCATAGCAAACACTGAATTACAAATTAGAAGATAGGAATGGTCTGATATCGGCAGCTACATGGATAACATTGAAAAGTGCCAGGGGACAGCTTGGGAGTAAAGGAAGAGACAGACCAAATACTAAAAGCAGATGTAAGAATTACAGCAAACACAGTGGTTAAGGGCTAGTTAGGTGTACGATCCCCATCTGTCTATCTGTCTATCTATCTGAAGATTTTATGGAAATATAAAATGTATAAAGTATGTATGTCATTGAGATATAAGTAAACAGCTTGGTCATTTACCTAAGTGAACACACCAAGACCAAGATATAGAACACTGTTAGCAGCCAGGAGCCCCCTTTTCCTCCCCCAAGCCATTATTTCCCCACAAAGATAACTTCTCTCCTGACTTCTGAGATTATACGCTATTTTTATCTATTATTGAACTTTCTACCAGAATGTATGTTGTGTAACTTTGTGTCTGACTTCTTTTGCTCAGCATTATGGTTGTGAGATTCATTCATGTTTTGTGTGTAGCTGCAGTTCATTTAGTCTCATTGTTCTGCAGTATTCTGCATTATGAGAACGCCACAATTTAGTTATCATTTTGCCCTTGATGGATATTTGGATTGTTTCTTGTTTTTGGCTATAACACATACTGCTGCTATGAACATTCTCACATATGTCTTTTGGTAAACATGTGGGAATAAGAGATTGTGCCTTCCTTCAAAAGTGGCACCAGTTTACACTCCTACTGGCATCTTGTAAGTGTTTCGGCATCCTTACAAACCGCTGGTATTATCTCTTTTATTTTAATCATTTAGGTGGATGTAAAGTTGTATCACATTGTGGTTTTAATTTGCATTTCCCAAGGATCTTTTGTTCCTTGTTCCTTTTCGTATGTTTATTGGCTATAGTCTTTTATGTAAAACTTGTTCAGGTTTATTGCTCATGGAGTTTTTGTCCAGTATGTTATCCTAAGTAAGAGAGATTTTAATACCTGGGAAGTAAACTTTTATTTGGTTTAGAAAACTCAGATAACCATGCACACACTTATTCACCAGTGTTTCCATAAAATAAAATAAATGCATGAAGATATTAACAACACTTTGAACTTGTAAACGTCATAGTCTGGATCTGTGAAACCCTGTCCTTAAAAAAAACAACAACCGAAAAACACAACTTTAACACAGTGCTCATGAACATGCAGAACTTGTCTTCAATGCTTAACATAAGTATTTCCCAGTGACCAATAGAGATATGCACTTGGAAGATACGGGCTAGAGACCCAGCTCTCTTACTTGCTAGTTATTTGATTTCGGAAATTGAAAAAATTATCTTTCTTTTTTCATTATTGAAATGATTGTAAAACCTAGCTCACAGAGGTGTTATGAGGGACAAATGAAGTGACCATTATGAAACCTTGCTCAGAACTGTAAAGGACTATACATATGTTAGTTATTATTGTTGTTGTTCTGTTCTACAACATTCCTTATTCTTGAGTTGAATTGTGCCAGCGCTGAGAACAGTTCCTGACATATTAATAAATATTTGTTGGCTGAGTGAATGAACAACACTTTTAAGTATCTTTCTTGAGCTGTTCTTCTGAGTGATCCAAACTCAAGAAACATTTTTTCTCTAGGACTTTTATTTTTTATTGCTAAAGCTGAATTGGGAAAAGGGTTTATTAAATATCAACTTGAAAAATTGAGTCTAATAGCTAGCAGTTTGAGATCACCCGTTTCACTGCATCACTCATATCAACTTTATGTCCCCAAGTAACACACACAGCACCTGGAGAACCCTTGAAAATGATTATGGTGCTCTTCACCCCATGGGTGATCCCCAAAAGCTTACACACAGAATATTTTTAGCTTCTGTAATTAGAATCCTAGCCAACAAATTTCCAGATTTAAAATATTGTCATGGCGTCTCCAGTGCTGATACCTTGGAAACCATATTTCATGAAAAACTGAATGTTTAAAGATGAATAATAGCTAGAAACTGGAGCTTGTGGAGAGCCTTTCCAGCTTAATATGGACAAGGCATTTCTCACATATGTCGATTATAATATCAAAAGCAAACTTGCAGCCTATACCTGGTAAACATTTGTGGTAAAGCAACAATTCTTAATTCTTTGAAAGGTCTGATTCTCAAGTACTGTTTGACTGTAACTTCTGTTTTCTTCATCTGAAAAGAGGGTTAGGCCAAATATTTATTTCTAAATTACATAGAATTAAACTTTGTATGACTTATGTTTTCAAGAATTATAAGGTAAGTAATAGTATGTATCCCCTTGCAAAATCAGGCTTGCAGCAGAAGGAATTTGGATGTTGATGTGGAAATTTAATTAGATTTTCTAACCCAAAGACTGATTTTCTTTTCTTTTTTATTGTAGTTGAGTTTTTGTTGTTTTTCTTTTGAGAGCTGGTGGTGGTCTTGATTGGTTGGCTCTTATCACTGAAGTGTATCTGTTTTGTGGCACTCAGAGTACTGAGTACGTAACATACTCCTTCAGAATAACGTAAGTCGGTCTGCATTTTTGAGGACGTTTACATTTCAGACAGCATCCCTCATATGTGCTTGACCCGAATGTGGTTGCTTTCGGGTGATTTAGTGGAAAATGGAATCATCTGGTGTAGTAGACACCTTTTGTTTTCTGTTACAGACATAATGCTATGGAAATTGAAATAAATACTAAGGGTAATTATGGTGAGCCTTGTGAAACTACTGTTTTAAAAATAGTGGATTTCAGAAAACATCTTCTGTTTTGGGTGATTTCACTCCTGTGAGAAGTTAAACTGGGTCGTTATAAAACAAAAGCATCCAGGCATGTCTGTGTTAAATGCTGGAAGCAAGGCTCCTCCCTTTGGTGTCTCCTCGGCACATGAGACTTTTAAAAAGCCTTGGTGCTAGGCCTGGACTTAGGGAAGAACAACTATTTAAGGAATAGGATCATGACAATAATATCTAAACTTCTATCCCATGGGCATGGGGTTAGCTCTTCCATTTCTCATGCTCTTCAGCTTGGAAATCTGTTATCTTTATGGCCCGTTGGGAATATTTATAATGTCTTTAATACAAACCAGGTTTTTGTACCTTCTACCCTTGAACGATCATGAATGAAGTTCTGGAAGCCTTATTTGGTGAAACATGTTTGTTTGGAGGGAGGACTCAGTGAGATCATCGATGAGACTGGAGGTTGAGTGGACCTTGAGTGTTGATGGCTGCACTCCTGAGACCCTCTCCGTGTGTGCTGCATGTTGACTGCAGCTGCGGCAAGACCTCACAGTAGAGCTGCTTCAGAAATTCCTTCATTCCTTTGACCTCGAGAGACTAGGTCTTTCGGAATGCGTGATGAGCACTCATGATGTTAGCAGAGTAGGGCCTCATGGTAGGAGATTGCTGAAGTACTGATTACAATCGCCTTCAGAAAATTGCTGAGCGTTAACACATTAAGCAGAAGCACACAGCTCACACGTTTGCACTTTTTACAAGTTGGGCTCCTTTGCCAGGGAAAAGAAAGAAGGCAGATAGGAAATGTCTTAAAAGATTTAGATAAATGGGATCAGATAATTTCCCTTGAAAAATACGTTAAGAAATGAAACAAAACACTCATCCAAAAACATCAGAAGAAAATACGGTTCAGGCACTCACACGTTTTTACTGCCAAAACTCTAGGCAGTGAAGTCTACATTTTAACCAATCACTTTATTGCTTATTGTTCTGCACTGCCCTTTGTTTCACTGGTGTGCATGTGGTCCTACACTGTATGCTTCTTCACTCTGCAAACTGGGTCAGAATATCTTTTGTGGTCCTCACAGGGGCTAGCATATTTATTATTATTATTATTATTATTATTATTTGTTTTGAGAGAGAAAGAGAGAGAGAGAGAGAGAGAGGGAGGATGAGTGGGGGAGGGGTAGAAAGTGAGGAAGAGAGAATCCCAAGCAGGCTCCATGCTGTCGGTGCAGAGCCCAATGCGGGGCTCCAGCTCAGCAACCATGAGATCATGACCTGAGCTGAAACCCGGAGTTTGGCGCCTAATCGACTGAGTCACCCAGATGCCCTGGCAAGCATATTTTATAGTGAAAATGCTTATTTTTATGGAATGATAGTCACTTAAAAAATCTGGACAAACCAATAAGAGACACCCAGTCATCATACCCAGCTTTATCTAAACTCTGTTTCTTCTAGAGATATTCCTACAGTAAGTAGCTGTGATCACTACTGTCATGTCTTTCAACTATTTCTTGTGAAATTTGTTGTCATGAAGTTTGGAATCCAATATTCTGGGGACAAAACTTTATTGTTAGGGTTTGTGATGTGTTATATAATTCCTTGGAAAAATTACTTAACCTTTCTATTTAAATATGACTATATTTCATCTGTTCTCTGAATTGGACACAGTTTTATTTAATATTTGCTTGAGATTAAAAGTGAGTTGTTATTGATGAGAATGTGGAGAAAGGGAAACCCTCTTGCAATGTTGGTGGGAATGCAAACTGGTGCAGCCACTCTGGAAAACAGTGTGGAGGTTCCTTAAAAAGTTAAAAATAGAACTATCCTGTCATCCAGCAATTGCACCACTACGTATTTACCCAAAGAATACAAAAATACTAATTCAAAGGAATACATGCACCCCAATGTTTGTAGCAGCATTATCTACAATAGCCCAGTTATGGAAATAGCCCAAATATCCATCAACTGATGAATGGATGAAGAAGATATGATGGAATATTACTCAGCAGTAAAAAAGAGTGAAATCTAGCCATTTGCAATGACATAGATGGAGCCAGAGAGTATTATGCTAAGTGAAATAAGTCAGAGAAAGAAAAGTACCACATGATATTACTCATATGTGAAATTTAGGGAACTAAAAAAATGGTCACAGGGGAAAAAAAGAGAGGCAAATGAAGAAACAGCCTCGTAACCATGGAGAACAAACTGATGGTTACCAGAGGAGAGAAGCATGGGAGGATGGGTTAAACAGGTGGTGGGGATTAAGGAGTGCACTTGGGATGAGCACCAGGTGTCCTATGGAAGTGGCAAATCACTATATTGTACACCTGAAACTAATATTACACTGTATGTTAACTAACTGGAATTTAACTAAAAACTTAAGAAAAAATCAAAGTGAGTTGTTGGTCCTTAATTTTTTTTTAATTTTTAATTTTTATAATTGTAGGCTCACACGAAGCTGCAAAAATACAGTACAGTTTTTACGTAGCCTTCCTCCAGTTTCCCCCAAAGAATACTGCTCTTAAGGTTTTTAAAAAGGCATTTACTTAAAAAGATTTATAATGAATTGCAATTTTTATGCCTTCTCTGAAGAATAGATACTAGGTATTGTAAAAGATGCAGAATTAGACACATCTAGTGTTCTCTGGGTTTCAGTTGCAAAGGTGTTCCCGTGGTTGGCAAGGGTGAAGAGTCCTTCGTTTATTCACTTCTGTGAATTTGGTGGTTACCTCATCCAAATAATTTTTTAATATTGATCGTGTTTAACTGCAACTTTTAAATCCAGGTGTTCTCACAAAATCTCTGGAAGATATAACATAAATATAAATGAGGGAAAATAGAAATCTTTTATGGTACCAGTATCAGGGCTCCACGATAATATTGGAATTATGGAAAGGTGAGAGAATATCATTGTACTGTCTATATAGCTATATGTTAGGTGTATATTTGCCTTGTAATATATGTGCCTTACAATATAGGCAAATGCACAATATATTGCAACATCTTAGGATGGATGTTTTATTTATTATATATATTATTTCCAGTGAATATTCTCAGTATGTTTCACTGTTCTTTATATTCACAAATATTACATCTGAATGCATATTTGAGTTCAGTTATAACCTTTTAATAGGGATCTTCTAACCTAGAATGTTCCCTCGGAGGTTAGGTCTTGCAGAGACAGACATAACTGGGGAAGGTGTAGAGAAATGCACTACATATCATAAGAATAGAGGAGTGTCTTTCAGAGAACAGACAGAAATCTGTTTGAATGCTTATGATCTTGAGAGTGAAGTCTGAAAGGAGACCTCACCTACGCCTAATGTCATGAACACTTTACCCCAAATCCAAGAACACCAGAACTAGGAGGGCCATTTACAACTTCAAGAAATAAGTTTAGCATAAATTAGTTTAAATTTATGTAGCGGGTATTTAACGTGAGTGCCTTTTCACTCCAAGAGGAGAAAAAGGCTTTTTTAAGAGGATACGTTCCAGGACAAATCTTTGGGTAGATTAAGTATTCCTACAATTTAAAAGAGCATGAATGTTTTTGGTAAACAGACCCTTTTGGATGGTATTCTCTACTCTCTCATAGCATTTTGCTCATGTCACTTACCATTTTGTAGAATAATTTCTTGTTCTTTGATGTCACTGAATATTGGTTGGGAGGATTGTGGGTTTGACCTCATGAGGTGTTTCCTGAAGTTGACCTGCCTTGGCATGTCTTATCTCAGCTCTGGAACTTGACGCGAAGGCACTAGTATAAGTGCATTGTTACACATGAGGTTATTAAAACATGATCAGATCATTGAGACCTTATAAAATTTCCCTGAATCAAGACCACACCTTGCTGCTGATAAAATGAAATTGGATGTTATTTTTGAATTGAAACCAGCGCCTTTGGTTCTGGACTCATTTGGGATAATTCCACTAATCTGAAATAGTTTACTTTCCCAATTAAATGAGGTTTTTAATTTTATTAAAATTATTTTGTGCAGGTTTAAAAATCATTGTGTTAGAGAACTTTCTTAGCTGTAATACTATACTTACAAATTAAATACAGTTTGGAAAGTTCAATGCCACAACTTTTGGCTTCTGTTATGGAAGGACTCTAGTATATGGGCTTGAATAATAGTGTATTTATAGAAAAACCAGAAAAAAAAAAAAACCCAACAACAGAATACAACAGGCTAGAGCATGTGGCCCAGGCTTCAAGCAATTTGCTGCTTGAGCTGGGAACTGGTGGAAGAACATCCAGTTCTGTAGAGACAGTGAGGGATTCATTTCTAAGGTAGGTGTCCAGCCATGGGATCTACAGAAGTCTGATGACTTGGGAGCTACGGGTGGGGGGGGGGGGGCGGGGGAGTGTTAATGCCTGAAGCATGGGCAGTAGGTACCATGAGTTGTAGAGTCTGTGGAATCAAAGAAGAGGAAATAATATTTTAAGGAGACTGTTCCTGGGAAATTGTGAATCTGTCTGCTTAAATTGCAGGAGTGGTCTATTTATCTACTGTCATTGGAATATATTCACTTTAACTGAATTTTCTGATAACTGAAGCTTACCTATTTAAGTATCGAAACTAAAATTGTCTTAAAATATGTTTCTGATGTACATCATTCCAAAATAAATTGCACTTGTCACCTTTCTTAACAACACGTTGAGGGGCGCCTGGGTGGCGCAGTCGGTTAAGCGTCCGACTTCAGCCAGGTCACGATCTCGCGGTCCGTGAGTTCGAGCCCCGCGTCAGGCTCCAGGCTGATGGCTCGGAGCCTGGAGCCTGTTTCCGATTCTGTGTCTCCCTCTCACTCTGCCCCTCCCCCGTTCATGCTCTGTCTCTCTCTGTCCCAAAAATAAATAAACATTGAAAAAAAAATTTTAAACAACACGTTGAATAGAATTTCCCCTTTTGCTCCTTTCTCCTGGTTGTCATTATGCAACTTAGCAATGCTCTTAGGGCTGGAGATGTGTGAAGCTGTTGCTCCTACATCAGGCATTCCCCTACTGTTGTGCTTTCTACACTGTTTTTGCGTATCTTTATGTTGTAAAGAGGGTGTCTCAGCTGTGCCTGCACAGGGCTTAAAGGTCTGGCTGTTTTCTTACATGGTGGGCAGTGATCCCCAAGGGATCTATTTTCATAAGGAAATGCAGAGGCTTGGCCCAGAAGTGGGGGAGAGGGAGAGTATTAGGCTGTCTGCTCCCTTGCCATGCCCCAGGGAGGAGACCTTAGCCATAATGGGAGGCAGGCTGTGAGACAAAGCTGAGGTAGTGCCAGAGGTGAGCTATGAGAGAGGGCTGCTTCCGGGTGCAGGGGGTGGGGGGCGAGTGTGGCTCTGGGGTGATGGAGCCTGAGGTGGTGGTCGTGTGCATCAGTGACGTGAACGTTTAGAGCATGTGGAGACCAGGAGAGAACGTCCTGGGTGGGAAAGTGGGATTCTGAAGTCGTCTTTGGCCATCAGTGAAAAGCCGGAGTCCATGGGCATGAAGGACAGGTGATGGGCATGGCTGACAAGACCCCACTCCTTGGGGTGGGGGGGGGTTGCGGTTTGAGAAGACGTTGAGAGGTGGCAGTCAGCCATGGCTCCTGAGGCCTCTTCACCGAGTGGAAACTCCCATCGAAGTTGATTTTGAGCCCGCACTGACTGTCAGGGTTTCGCCGAGCTGGTTGTGAGCATGGACTCTGGAGCCACAATGCCTGGGCTGGAGCCCCGTGTGCACTGCGTCTCAGCTTAGGTTCTCCTGGGAGCACTTTCTGATGGCTCAGCAAGTTTCCTGGGGCTTGTGTGGAGGGGTGGTCCCCGCCAGGGCGCGAAGGAAGCCGGACTGGGCAGAGGGGCGTGTGCAGGTGCCATTCCGTAGCAGGTGCCATTACCCAGGCGTCCGTCGGCGGCTCCCAGCAGTTTCTGGAGCCCGGAAGGTCCTTCAGAGCTCGTCCACCCTGAGCCCAGGGAGCCCACGCCGCCCAGGCAGGAGACGTGGGCCGTCCTGCGGCAGGGGCGTGACCATGGGTCAGGTGGCTCTCTGCTTCTAAGACCATTTCCGAGCAAGACCGAGCCGAGCATGGCGAGTACCGATCCGGCCGGGCCCAGGCAGCACCCCAGTCCTGAAGGGGAGATGTGGGCCGTGTGCCCAACACTCACAGACGCCGTGCCTCATGCCTCCGGCCACCCCGGGCTTCCAGTTCTTCAGCAGACCCTACCTCATTTTCTTCCTGGGGTTTAAGTAAGTTAACATAAGTGAAATACTCAGAAGCGTCTGCAGCACGTAGTAAGTATGATTCAGCTGTTAGTTATTATGTTCACACCTAACTTCATCAGCTCTACCCTTCCCTTATAATACGCTTCTTTTAATTCACTACGAGTTTGCGGGCAGGCTGACGCTCTCATTATTAATTTGTATCTGATTTTCTTTGCAAGAGAAAACATGTGACAGTGTCTTAGTACGAAATCATTCAAGGTACTATATGTCTTAGTAGCATTTGCACTTTTAGTTTTTTACCAGAAGATGCAAAAGGAATAATCAATGCTGTTGGAATTTGAAGGATTTGGCCGTATAGTGAGTGAAATTTTGGGGCAGGTATGTGTGGTGTTCTTAGCCTCCCTCAAAGTAACTTCTGTAAGGATCCTCTGAGTTTACAGGGAGTGAACCCTTTGCTGAGCTGACCTGGGGAATGGTTCACGAAAAGCATTTCATGACCAAGTGATAGCGTCCACCTGAGAAGGTCCCGGGAGTCTAGGTATTTGTCTTTCCTGTCACTCTGGTACTAGAGCTAAACATTGCAACATACAATCAATAAATACAACATTGCCACTTAATTAAATTGCTTCATTTCTTAAACACTTCAGAATCATTCTTTTTACTATTTCAGCATTTAAATTCTATAAATATAGCGCAGATCACCTGGAGTGTTTTAGAAATTTGGTTTAGATTCAAAGTAATGTTCTCATGGAGGCTCAGTCTCTGCCAATTCATTTCTTACTCACTTGGGGACATGTCTAATTCCTTTGGAGACTTTTTTTTATCTCCTTCATATTCATGTGGATGGGAAACATTTAATTTGAAATGACTCCCCCCCCCCATGTGGCAATTGTATCATATTGTTTATTTTTAAGGAACTGATGGATAAGATGTATGCCCAAAAATACTTCTTTAAGCGTATGATGTGTCTGTTTCTTCTGTTTGTACCAGTAGCCCATTATTGGCACCTCCTAATAAAGCCCGTAGAGCAGAGGAAGAAAGGCTATGACTCCTCCTTTGAAATAATTTTTTTAAGGAAGGCCTTCTTTGGATCCATTTTCCTCTTCAGTTTTAAGTTGCTTGTGGATATTCTTTTCGTCTAAACGACGAAAACAATTTATCTTCTTTTAAAGGATGAGAAACAATTTTTCTACATATGTATTATATAATCTGTGGAAGATGAAGATTATATCACATGTTTGGTAAATATCAACCTGAGTCAATGAGAAATTTTCTTAGCTGTTTTGGCATTAATCTGTTTGGAGTTGAGCAGTCTATTGTGGGTTCCTTGCAGAATTCCATAGTTACTTTTGTTTATGTGAGGCAGGAGCCCGATGGAGATCATCTCGCTAAAGCAACCAGTGTTTTGTTTCCTCGCTATTGAGATTAGGAATGTAGAGCACATTTAAGATTTCACTTCCACATTGGGGGGTGGGGTGTTTGGAAGGCGAATATGGATAAAAGATTGAAGGTTAACTAATAGATGTGTAAAAGGTATTAATGTTTAAAGTGGTAAAAACTCATCTTGTAAACAAACCCTTTCTAAAAGCAATGATGACTTTTAAAATTGTGCATTTTGAGATTAAAATACATAACCCTCTTTTTAGAGAAATGTTGATGAGCTCGATCTAATGGGAAACAAGTCCCATATCCAAGAAGATTATGTCAGCACAGCTTTTAATTCTCAAAAACATGAAATTATGATTTTGTATATATGATCTTTCACTGTGTCAGAGATATGAAGTAAAAAAATAATATTTGGGACAAAATTATTTATTGTCTCCAAAATGGACGTAGGTGTGGATGAGTTCTACTCTTGTAGGTTTAATTCCAAACTGACTACAGTTACTGTGTGGTCACTTTGCAGAGCATGGCCTGCTCATGACTGTTTAAAAACCACTTACTGCCTCCCTCTTTTTTTTTTTTTTTTTTTTTTAATGGATGCAGGTGGGTTTTTATGTGGGTTTTAGTTATACTCTGGTGAAGAAAAAAATCTCAATCTTGGGTCACTGTTGTGAATTTTAAAGTGAAAAACTACAAGCCAGAACATATTCTAGATAAGGAGGAAAATGGTCTAACCAAAATCATTTTTTTAAATAATTTTCTTAATGTTTATTTATTGATTTTTGAGAGACTGGTAGAAGGTGAACAGGGGAGGGGTAAGGGGTGGGGAGAGAATCCCAAGCAGGCTCCATGCTGTCAGTGCAGAGCCCCATGATCTGAGATCATGACCTGAGCCGAAATCAAGAGTCAGATGCTTAACAGACTGAGCCATTCAGTTGCCCCCAAATCATTTTATGTTTAAATAGAATAGCTTATTAATTTCATTTAGAGCATTCAACAAGGTTAATCAATTCTTAGATTGTTTATCTAAATTTATATACGTAGTGTAATGCAGCCATGGATACCTAAACAAATATGCATCCTTAAACGATAACTAACACAGTGGAAGTACATTGCACTAGATTTTAATTGCTCTCATAATTTTATAGATGAAATTGTTAGTAAATTCACTGTTTATTATATTACTTAAATCAAAGTCAGAAGAGGAAGGATACGTAATAAGCACGTCACTGTAAATTTTGCGAAACCACATTATTAGAATTTACATTTCTCTGAAAATTAAGGACTAGTTTTTTACTTAGAGGACACTCAAAGGTTGATTGAAAGGAAAGGAACGTTCCATATGGGTGTTGGTTGTTTGGTCTAATGGTCTAAATGAAATGGAAAAAGAAGCATCGTCTTGTACTCAATTTCCAACAGTAAGCCTGGTGAGTTCGCTTTAAGTGCGGTTTGCTGAAAATTGATGATGATTTTTAGCACTTAGCTTATCTCCAAAGCACTTTCCAAATGTTGAATAATTAATTGTCACAACCCCCGTGTGGGGGTAGAATAGCAAGCATGTCTTTCTGTTTACCAGGAAACCATTATGGCAGAGTCTGGAAATGTTGGTTTTTATTTTTAGAGGTTTCTGCGCTTTCCAAGGTGACCAGCTTTTTAAATGCTGTCCTGGTTTCCAGTCACAGGGTCATGGGAGAAGTTACCAAGGATGCTGAATACTTGAAAACTTTCTCTTCTAATTATTTCCCTATAGATTTCACTTTTCATCTTCTGCCTGCTCATCATTTGCAATACATTTTTTAAAAAAATGGAATGTTAAGTATTAGTAAGTTTCCTCTCTGAAATTAGTATGATCTTTTCTTACCTGGTAAATTGAGAATTTTTAACCTGGTAAAGTATGGGAGCAAATCAAAGTGGCAGAATAATTGCATCCTGAAAATGGTTTTAATAAATTAAAGGAATGACTCAAACAATAGTTTTTGTGACTTCAACTTAATCTTAGGTCTGAGGAATAATCAATGTAGACAATATATATGCTTAATAGTATATTATAAACAGTTGAGCTATGTGACATTTATAGAGGCCAAATTTGTATTAAAAAATTTGAGGGACGCTGGGTGGGTCAGTAGGTTAAGCATCCAACTTTGGCTCAGGTAATGATCTTTTGGTTCGTGGATTCGAGTCCCATGTTGGGCTCTGTGCTGACAGCTGTCAGTTCTGTGCTGACAGCTCAGAGCCTAGAGCCTGCTTTGGATTCTGTGTCTCTGTCTCTCTCTCTCTGCCCCTCCCCCACTCATGCCTTGTCTCTCTCTTTCTCTCTCGAAGATAAACATTAAAAAAAAAATTGTTATCAAGAAAGAATATGAGAGAGGCTTATTTAGACAAAATAAGTATAAAGTGGATAATTGAACACTGGAGTTAATAAATCCAAAAGGAGTTTGAGAAGAGAGGGGTCACAAGGGAAGGTGTGACAGAGTCTTGGGAAGGTAGGTGGGTAGAATTTATGGGATGGGTTCCGGTGGTGACTGCAGCCTACCAGATACCTACATCGGCCAGACCAATTCCTGGCTTGTTTCTGTTGCCAGTGTCAGGGTGTCTACTGATTAGCTCTCTGGAGAGATGCAGGATGAAGTCACCATGGCAGATACAGAAGGCTGTCCATCCCTCAGGTTCTCAGCCTTTGAAATAGAAAAGAGCCAGGACCTTCCTTTGAGAGCAGTTAATCCCTTTATGCCCTGAGAAACACCAGATAACAAAGAGAATGCTGTGGTGACTATTTTTCATGAATACTGAGTTTCTTTGTGTATGACAAACACCTTTGAAGGCAGAGCAATTAGATTTTTTGTGTTGTTTCAAGAAGATGAAGTCCTAGAAATCAGAAGTGTCAGGTTCATACTTGTGCACTGAATGCAGGGATAGGTTCTTAATCTTGAGATCTGGAGTCTATGGCTGGGCTTTAGGGGGCCCATGAGCTCCCAGATATTGTTTACACAATTTGTGTATATATATGTGTGTTTGGAGGAGTGCATCCAAAGTATTCATGATGTTGCCAAAGCTGTGACATATGCAAGACGTTTAGTATCTAATATGGACTAGTGTCCTTTAAGAATGTTTATTTAGTCCCCTCCAAATAACAAAATATAATTTCCAGTTATCTAGTTCCCCAAAATCTGGATGGAAAGGAAATGAGAGCCTATCAGCTCCAGGATATCACCTCTAAAAATCTAATGTTTTTATGTTATCAGAAACATCAGAAAGTGCAATGATGCAATCACAGCCAGTGAACGTGGTTATTTAACTACAGTACATTAAATTTAGAAGGGCAAAGATCAAGTCCATCTTATCTGGAATCAGTCATGGGGCTTTCTTGCTATCAGATCTGAAGAAGGTGTGCCCATAAGGAAAAGGCATTTATAATTTAGCTTACTTTCAGATATAAGGTGCTTTAATAGCATTTCTGTGGGAAACTGCTTGTTGAATATGGGATAGAACTCATATGGGAAGTAGAGAAATTCTTTGCCTCTATGTGTTTCTGTGTATAAGCAATGTAGCTGTTTTCCTGAATATTTGTAGATTAATTTTTATAAATAATATAACATTTATGTGAAAATTTTCAAATAAGACCTTGATTACAACTCATAAGGGGAAACTTGATATTTAAAGGAATACTGCATTGTAACAGCATTGATAAACACTAGTACAAAATAAGACCAAAAAATTAGTTTTTTATGTGAGTTTGTGCTTGGTTTTGGGGGAACAGGGATTCAGTAACCTCATGAAATTATAGCAACATTTTAATTATATAATCATGTACCCATTTTTACTCTGAGGTTAGAATCCACAACTTTCATCAGATTCTCAAAAGACTCATGGCCCTCTAAAAAGTTAAGAATCACTAGCTTATAATGCCAGCATCTTATAGATGCTTATCTAAAAAGAAGTATTCTACAATTTTCAAGACTTTGCTCATTTTTAGAAATCAAAAGAAATTTAAAGACAGGTCATTGATAAGGAATAAAATGGTACAACAAAGTGGAGTTCAGAAGTACTAAAGGCGGCTATGGTCTGAATGTTTGTGTGCCCCCAGAATTCATATGTTGAAATCTTAACCCTCAAAGGTGATGATATTAGTAGATACGGCCTTTGGGAAGTGATTTAGGTGAATGGGATTTGTGCCTTATAAGAGATCCCACAGAGCTCCCTCACCCTTCTGCCATGTGAATATACAGTGAGAAGTCTGTGACCTGGAAGAGGGCCCTCACCAGGCCTGGCACCCTGACCTCAGATTTCCACCCTTCAGACCCTCATTTCTGTTGTCTATAAACTCCTCACCTGTGGTATTCTATTACAGCAGCCTGAAGAGACTAAGGCAAACGGCTACAAGTTTTAGAGGTCTGTTGCACAACAATGTGAATATATTTTACACTACCAAACAGTACAGTTAAAAATGGTTAAGGTGGTGGGGCACGGGGATGGCTCAGTTGTTTGGGTATCTAACTTTGGCTCAGGTCATGATCTCCCAGTTCATGAGTTTGAGCCTCATGTCAGGCTCTGTGCTGACAGCCTAGCCTGGAGCCTGCTTTGGATTCTGTGTCTCCATCTCTCTCTGCCTCTCTGCCACTCGGGCTCTGTCTCTCTCTCTTTCAGAAACAAACATTTAAAACATTTTAAAAATGGCTAAGGTGGTAAATTTTATGTTATGTGTTTTCTATCGCAATAAAGTGTTTAGGGCTGAGTACAGTGCTTGATAAATATGGATTAGATTTGACTGTGTAACTGTATGAGATGATAAGCAAGAACGAACAAACCAGTAACTCAATTATCCGAGGACCTGAGATTGAATATATGGGTTGAGATATATGGGTAATCCATAAATCTCATTATGACCAGTTGTTGGAACCATTTTTCGCATGAAATGCACATTCATTTTGATTACTTAAAAAAAAAAGCAGGGGGAGAGGAAGGTTTCTTACCCTAGTGATGGGTTTGGGTTTCATTTCCTCTTACTGTGGTTGTCTACTGGAGGCAAGTCATGCAGTGGTTAAGTATTCAGACTCTGGCATTAGACTGGATGGTCATATTGCTTTGCCATTTGTGACTGTGGTCTTGGGAAAGTCACTTGACATCCCTGTGTTCCTCATCTGTAAAGTAAACATGACAAATGAGGTGCCTGGGTGGCTCAGTCGGTTGAGCATCTGACTCTTGATTTCAGCTCAGGTTGTGGTCCAAGGGTTGTATTCCCAGGGTCAGGGGATCGAGCCCCATGTTGGGCTCTGTGCTGAGCATGGAGCCTGCTTAAGATTCTCTCACTTTCTGTCTCCCTCTGTCTCATTTAAAAAAAAAAAAAGCATAATGAAATTACTGATGTCGTAGGGTAGTTGTGGAGAATCAAATGCTCTGTGTATATTGACAGCAGTGTCTTTCCCACTGTAAGGACTTAATAATTGTTAGTTTATTACTACTTTTGAAGTGATGCCTGCCAATAAATTAGATAAGATAATGCAGGCTGAAAGGACAGAAAAGAAACAAGGTGTTGGCTGTATTCCAAATGCCATAATAATTTCTTGAATAAATAGGAATTGACAGTTTATGTTACCAACACTAATCTGAAGTCTCATGGAGATTTTTCATTTAATGTGAATAGACACATGGGTATTCCAAGTAGAATATTTCTAAGCTTATTAATTCAGAAATACAAAACTTAAAAAATCTATAACCATGTTTGAAGATAAATGTATAGGATGTGCTTCCAATATCCTTAAAGGAAAATATGCCTGGGGCTCCTGGGTGGCTCCGTTGGTTAAGCATTTGACTTTGCTCGGGTCATGATCTCACGTTTCATGAGTTTAAGCCCCACATCAGGCTCTATGCTGACGGCTCAGAGTCTGGAGCCTGCTTCGGATCCTTTGTCCCCCTATCTCTCTGCCCCTCCCCTGCTCATGTTCTCTCTCTCTCTCTCTCTCTCTCTCTCTCTCTCTCTCTCCCCCCCTCCCTCTCTCAAAATAAATAAAAATTAAAAAAAGTGTTCCTATAAGTACAAATCACAATTGATTTTAAAACTATATACGATTCCCATCATTTGGTGGATATTTAGCTTTCTTCTTTTGTGTACACATAGACACACACACAGAGACATACACACAGACTATAAAATGCACTTTAAAACATTGGAATCAGATCATTTGATGAATAAACTTAATTTTCATTTGGGAAAAATGTGGAAAAGTGTTGGAATCAGATCATTTAATGAATAAACTTAATTTTTATTTGGGAAATATTCATGTGGAAAAGTATTAGAATCAGATCATTTGATGAATAAACTTAAATTTTCATTTGGGAAAAATTCATGTGGAAAAGTCATGCAAAATTTGCCACTTCACCATCTCCTCCATGATTTACTTCATGGTCTTCCAAACAACTTTGTATTTCGAAGAACTGCATGGAAGCTTTTTTTTTTTAACGTAGAAAAAATTAATGCTTGAGTTCTATTTGGTCTCTTCATTTATATTTGAGTTTAAGAAATTTGGGGGAGGCTTTCTTCCTTTGAGAAATTAAAAATAATATGATACAACAAGGTAATTGCTATGGACCTCTAGATATGTTATTGGCTAATCATATCTCCAGATTAAGAATTATTGGAAATAAAATCTAATATTACACAGTTTATCACATTATATTAAAAGGGCTGTATTGTATGTGGAAGCAAACTTGGTTCATTCTTTTTTTTTTTTGAGTACTAAAATTTCATGATCTTATTTAATGATTTATCAGTTATGGTTTTCTTTCCTCTTATGGCCTTTGCTTTCATTATCATCACCTGTAGTCTTCTGTTTTAAATCACTTCCCTGTTCATGGTTATGTGAAAAGCAAGGTAACCTAATTGAGTTGGGTTCTAGGATGTCTGGATCTGTTTCCCAGGTTGCTTGTACCATCATTTGAGGATCCTGGATGAAACTCACATTACCCTCACTTGGGTCTAGGGTAATTGTTGTTATGGGGTCAAAAAGAAATTTGATATAAGATGAATATTTCTCAGCTTTTTTTCTGGAGTATTCAGACTTGAAATTGACTTGTGATCAGTTGGAATATTTTTATGACAAGTGATTTTAGTAACACCAGTAACCTTCTGATCTTTAGAATGGTTCTGTGCTCTTTAGGCAATGGTAAAACTCTTCAGAAAGTCTGTGTTGGATGAATATTTCCTGCCCTTGAGGTTTATTCTGCATGATCAAAATAAGTATGACTTAAGTCACTCTGCATGACATGGGCACGTATTTAGTTTTTAATGCTCAATATAATACGCAAATCAAAAGGCCTTTCTAGATTATCTGTGCTATTGGCCACTATATACTACATTTTTTACTTTTGAAATTAACAGTGACATTTTGTTGAACAGACACTGATTGTTTCGAGCATTGTATTCGGATCTTGGTAGAAAGAAGTATGGCCCATGTCTCCTGCAATGTCTAACAGCCCACTGGGGAAGATAATTCAGACACATTTAGAAAGGAGAATGCTACAAGGGTGCTGTAAGAAAGGAGCACGTAGTGTAGGTAAATGGGGTTCACAAGTGCAGGGGCAAATTTTTCTTTTTTTCCTTTTCTTCTTTTGAATACAATACTTAGATCACATAGTTTCAGATAATAAAGATGTATCATAAAATATGGGTACTAGTAAACTCTTATGTAATGCATTTTGGACATTCAAATTTTATTCTTGGGTCTTTCTTCAGAATATTGCAAGTGTTGCAGCCTGTTAGAAAGTATTTCTCTGCAGTTATGTATGATACAGAACTCAACTTGCTCAGTTTCTGGTTTTCAGATGTACTTTTTTCCCCCCCAAGGTGTTGTGGGAGACCTAGGTTTTAAAGGTAGCTGACTTTTGGGGTACCTGTGTGGCTCAGTGGGTTAAGTGTCCAGCTCTTGACTTCAGCTCAGGCCATGATCTCATGGTTCATGGGTTTGAGCCCCACATTGGGCTCTGTGCTGGCAGTGCAGAGCCTGCTTGGGATTCTCTCTCTCTCCCTCTCTCTGCCCGTCCCCCACTCATGTGCTCTGTCTCTCTCTCTCTCTCTCTCTCTCAAAATAAATAAATAAACTTAAAAAAATAAAGATAAATTTAACAATAAATTATATTAAAAAATTCAGAACAAAAAAAATGAAGGTAATTGACTTTGTATTATGGTTAATTATGCCAAATGGAATTTGTTAATAGTGTCAAAAAATTATGGCTGTCAGAAAATGGGAAAATAAATTATGATTTACTCTTGGATTAACTCTTTATAACTTTCAGGAGATGCCAGTGTTTCATTTCCTTATTATTATTGTTGTTTTATTTTATCGTTGTATGTTTTTTGAAAGGGCTGTTTCAGTGCTTTCTGTGATCTAATATACAGTTTTGTAAGGTGTTTGGCTATGAAAACCTATGAAAATTGAACATTTATACATTTTTTTGGGGGGAGCCATGTGACCACAATGATCTCTTTATTTCCTTTTGTTTCTTATCTTTGCTTCCTCTGGGCAAACAGATGCTGCAAACACCCATAATTTTCTAGATAGTAAACAAGGGTATGGTTAGTATTCCATTTCTTTTTGGTTGTTCAATAGCCATTATCTGATTTAAGGAGAGAGATCGTGGCATTTAGGTAGTCACCATGAAAAGAGGTAATGATTTAAGTGTACTCAGAATGACAGGTGTCAGCAATGTTGAAGAAGTTAAGTGTTGTCTTTGAGCGGATTGAGTTTGTGGTCAATAGATTGTGTATATTAAAACAACAAACCATTGTCTTATTGGTTGTTTCCCACAAAAAGAACATGTCATATGTGATCTTTCTCTCTGCGTCCCTCCTTCCACTCCCCGCCCACACCCCAAAGTAGAAACCTAGGGAAGTTAACCCAACCGAAGAGGACGCTTTCTTCTTGCTACTGGGAATGCTGTGTTTGTAGACAACTAGGACAGAAGACCTATCTCTGTTATCTTGAACAAGTATATTTCTTGGAGTTTGAAACTATGCAGGATTATCTGTTAATGTGTCTTTCTACCTCAGTAGCCTGTAATCTCTTCAGTGACGTGGCTGTATCTTAGTTTTTATGTCCCCAATCTCTGGACTGCCACAGGGTAAGGTCCACAGTAAAAAGTTGCTCTAGTGGACTGACCTGGAGATGAACAACTTCAGTAATAAGGATGAAAAGTGTTAAGGAAACAGTATTAGATAATGAAGTTCCAGAGAATTGTCTGCAAAATCCGAACAGACTTTAAACCACATGCATGACAAAGATAACTCACATTCAGAATGTTTTTCTTTGTAATTTATCTTGGGAACATTTATTCATTTGCAGATCCGTGAGCTTTTTAGATTGCTTTCAAGTAATATCTTTGTATGTAAAGGTGACTGCATCATGTACTTTTCCCCACAAAAAACTTTACAAAACAGGTTTTCATAATTACCTACCCTCTTTTTCTTACTCCTACAGATTTTGGGCTTTGGCTCGTGATTTAAAAAGGATTTATAGTTTATCTCTTTTAACAATAAAAAGACAGTGATTCTCCTGTGATTCTATACCATGGTAAATTTAGATCTGTCATTACCATGCTTTATTTAAAATACAGTACAGAAGTTTTTATATGCCACCTCTGAAACTCCAGACAGTTGGCAAAATGGTAACAGCAAAATGGTACATGAAAGCTTCTATCATTTCTGAGGTTTTTTTTTTTTTTAAATCAGGGAGATAGACATTTTAGGCCTCTAACACAAAATACTAACATTAAGTTTTGCCATATTATTGAGAATATACAGGAAAAACTAGCAGTGACCTTAATGTTGCTGCATTCTGAAGTTTAAAAAGCATGTGGGTATTTTTAGCAGAGCTTCCTGGTAAATGTGAGCTTGAACCTGAAAAGATGACCCTGCCTTAGTCAGGTAGACAGACTTTTATAAATCTGTTGCTCAGAAAGTGGTGATTTAAAGCCATGTCCCCCATAATTTGAGAGTAAGCACACATTTAGTAACAGTATCTTTTTTAATTTATCTGATTGTGTGTGTGTGTGTGCATGTGTGCGTGTGTGTGTGTGTGTGTGTGTGTGTGTAAGGAGCATATAATGCTTCGTGGATCTTACCAGAACCCCATAGTGTTCTCGGGTCTGAGGTTGTGCAAGAGTGAGCTTTGTCTCTTGTTATTGAGGGAACAGACACAAGAAATCAGAGTTGTGTTCAGAGTCACCTAAGGCAGAGGCTGTAGGATTGACAGCCAGCTTCATGGATGTGATGACTGCAGTGCCACACCATGAAGGAAGTCAGCCAACTGTCAGGGCATTGCATTGGCAAATGTAGATGTAGATGCCCAGTCTACATCTCCTGTAGATGTAGGAGGCCCAGTCCTCTGGGGCTGAGCAGAAGGTGGGGTTTGTCCTTGCCTAGAGCAGAAATTGGACACCAGTGCTGACGTGCACTGGTCAGAGGGGCTCACCAAAAGTGAGAGAACAGCCAGGAGGTCCCTGAGACCAGAATTGGGTTCCACAGGGTAGAGCTATATTGGAGTTGGAGAACTATGGGCTGGGAAAGTGTGAGGCAGAGGTTGGGACTAGGTGAATGAGGAGGTGGTGGCCTGTACTTTAAAATGGTAATGATACCATGTGTGTGCATGTACGATTAGGGTTCTAGGTGCGGTTTGGGGCAGGCTAGGTCACATGAAAGAGACTGGGATGGAATAGATACTGGGGAGCTGAGCAGAGTGATAGCCAAGAAGCCAGAGCTCCTCCAGTGTTGGGGAAAGGTGTCCAAAAATGAGAACTAAGTGTAAGTAAGGCCTGATGATATCTTAGAACTCTCTATCATCACTTTGTTGTTGGCTTGCCTGTAGTTTGAAGTTACTTTTATTCTCAGTAGTGGAGTTGACCTCTTGATAGAAGTCAAGAGCAGAGGTGAAGCAGAAGCAGGGGCGTCTCTTGTGTTTGGGATTGCAGACATCACAGAGCTCTACTGAGGCTGGTGGATTTCAAGGCAGGAGCTTCTGTAGCTGCCACACAAGCCCATCTTCCTGTGGATTACCGGGTTTTCAATGCACACCAGTTGCTTTTTATAAACAGCCATTTCTGTGTCCGTCCTTGTGACTGTGCACCTGTGTATCCATAGATATGGTGGAAGATGTAGAGGTAAGAGGGGACCTTCCTTTTCTCTGTTCTCTGCTCAGGCTGCTCCCTTGTAGCATCTTTGTGACTGTTCAGTTAGTACTGATACCTCAGTCCTTTTTTTTTTTTCTGTGTCTCCCTGGCATCTAGAGGTACCCAGTACACTTTGTGAGTGGCCTGTGTGGAGAACAGAATTGTCCTGAGCGCCTCCTTTGGCATGGACTGATTCTGTAGTGAGGGTGTAGAGGTGCCTTTAGCTGTGGCCTCCTAACTCGGTTTATACAGCTTTGTATACAGTGCTTCAGAAAGTGTGTCATCCTCAGCCTAGGATGACGCTGACCAACAGCTGTTAGAAAAATAATGGCTGCATGGGGACGGAAGAGGATTGGGAGGGAATGGTTGGTTATTCACGCTACTCCAGGTATGTTGTGGATTTTCTAAGCTGTTAGCATTTCTTGGTCAAGAAGTTGGTGAAATGATGGATTCATTTACTAATGCTTCTGAATCTTTTTCACGTCATAGAATGCTTAGTAAGTAATAATATTTGTGCGGCACTCTGGGTAAACAATCCAGACATCTTGCGGCTGGAAGTAAATGGCCCAGGGCTCTGGCTGTGCCTGGCCCTGCCTGGTGGCCCCTAGGCGTGGGGGATGGACATCTTGGCCCACCTCTAACTTATTCCCCGCACACTAGTTGGAACTATCACGATGCACAGTTGACACAGCTAGCAGCTTTATCCAGTGAAATCACTTCCATTCTAGGAGCTTGGTTTATGATCTTGCTTCTACTGTGATTTCTCTATGTGCTCAGAACCTCCTTTGGTCTGAATTGTCTTATTTCTGCCTGCATTCTTATTAGCTATTAAGCATGTTAAAAAAGAATTTGTGTGAACTCTTTAAGTACCTTGAAAGTAGTACCCTGTATGATATGGTGGTATGATGAAAATTTGGAAGTGTTTTGCCTGTCCTTCTGTCCTCTACTCAATCTTGTTGATTGTGCAGAGTAGATGAAAACACCACAGATGGGCTTGGGGTTTTTTTTTGAATTCATTAATTTGCTTTTGACTGCTTTTTTGGTTTATTAAGAACTTTGTATTCTGGTCCCGTCCAAGGTGCAGATGGTCATGCTTTCAGAGCACCGTATTGTCATAATAGCACCCATTTAAAATATTTTCAGCACCATTGATTTGGTCCTTGAGGAGAGGGTGATGCTCTTCCACTGATGCTCCGGGTCTGCTTCTCCAGGAGCCTCCATCCACCTTGTACCTTTCCTAGGTTACTAAGGACGGGGGACACGTCCAATGGACCCTGTGCTGGGCACATTCTCGGCCAACAAGGGATAGCAGGGGTTTTCATGTCAGACAGATCTGAGCGTGAATTTCCATTCTTCCCTCTGTAGACTCTGCACCCGTGGGCATTCTCTTTATGGCTCTCAGACTGGCTTTCTTCCTGTGTGGAATGTGGCTAGTACTAACTGTAGGGCTTGTGCGTTGTGAAGATCACAAGTGAACCATCTGTAGGGACTGGCAAATGTAGGTACACAACAAAGTGTGTCTGTAATTATCATTATAGATAATTTTTTAGTGTCCTACAGAGCCGGTAGTTTCACTGTAAACTACCAGGTTTGTTTGTTTGTTTGTTTTTTTTTTTTTTTTAATTTTTTTTCAACGTTTTTTTTTTTTTATTTATTTTTGGGACAGAGAGAGACAGAGCATGAACGGGGGAGGGGCAGAGAGAGAGGGAGACACAGAATCGGAAACAGGCTCCAGGCTCCGAGCCATCAGCCCAGAGCCTGACGCGGGGCTCGAACTCACGGACCGCGAGATCGTGACCTGGCTGAAGTCGGACGCTTAACCGACTGCGCCACCCAGGCGCCCCAACTACCAGGTTTGTTAATGCTATTTTAGGAAATCACTAATTTCAGAAAATTTGTTTTTATCAAAGATATGTTAGTAAAGACTGTGGGATACATTTTTTTTTTCTTTCTTTTTGTGCTTCACTCCTCATGGCTTCTATTTTTTTAATGTTTATTTTTATTTTTGACAGAGAGAGAGAGAGAGAGCACAAACAGGGGAGGGGCAGAGAGAGAGGGGGACAGAGAATCCAAAGCAGTCTGTGCACCGACAGCAGCGAGACTGATGTGGGGCTTGAACTCGCAAACTGCAAGATCATGACTTGAGCTGAATGAAGTTGGACACTCAACTGACTGATCCACCCAGGTGCCCCCAGTCCCTATTTTTAAATTTTCTTTTCTTTTGACTTAAAAAATTAGCATTTGGGGTCATTTTTAAGCTTTTTCTTGGTCCACGAGCAGGTCTGTGTTTCCCAGAGTAACCACCTTTCAGAAATACTGTGCTGGCTGTTTTCCAGGCCTCGGCCACTTTCCCTTCTGAGTATTATCAACAAGTCGAGAAATTTGACCTGTGGTATATCAAGAGGTACGAGCCTGATGATTTCTTTCCTTGATGCCCCTGTACTTTCCGTAAAGTTTAGGAGGGGGAACCTTCTCTCATCCTTTGTTCTTGGCTCCTACTCTGGGACTCCTAAACTTAGAAAAGACTTTAGCAGAACTACCTGGTTGTCTCTTCTATTTGATGCAGAGAAGGAGCATGGTGTGAGAGTGCTGGCCTTGGCGGAGCTGGGTTTGAATTCCATCTCTGCCACTTGCTAGCAATGTCACCTTCACAGACTTGTGCCTGTCTGGGAAAAGGTAAGGACCCTGATGTGTAATAATACCAGCTGCGTGTGTTGCCTGCAGCTCTATGCCAAGCACCAAGCACACAGGATACTTCTGTTTATATTACCTCATAGCTTCCCCACAGTTAAACAATGTGGGGATTACTAAATCCATTTATCAGATGAGGAAATTGAGACTTGGAGAGTTAATAGCCTGAATTACATTCATTTTGTAAGTATTCTTTACTAATTTTTTTTGAGAGAAGTTTTGTGAGTGGGATAATGTCGGGAGAATCAGAATTAGGCAAGAAATATCAGTTTGGATTTGCCCAGACACCAAAATTTAGAGTGTAGTAGACTAATCCTTACTGAGACTGAATAGTATATTTCTACTAATGAATGGATGGTCAGTGCTAATGACAAAGCAGTCCCAATCAATAGTGTAATGAAGCAATAAATGATTTGGCTACTAACAAAATGGCATTTCTATAGCTTAGTGAGTAGTTTTTCTCTGTAGGTGCTTATTGCATGCTTGCCTTTCAAAGCCCTTCATAAACAAAAAGGAATCTGCGAACATAACAGAAACGGGCATCCCTAAGCTGATCGTCGCTTCCATTTGGTAGAAGAGTGCCATCATTTGTTCTCAGCTGGTCTTTCCTGGTGTGGACTATTGGTTTTACCGAACTGTGAGCAGAAGCAGGAAGACTAACAAAACAGACCTGGAGGTCTCTCCATCAAGGCTGGAATGTGGTGGTGACAGTCTTACTTGGACTGTTTTTGGCTCTTCCTTTTCACTGTGGCTGCACCTAGTAAGCTGCGAGAACTATGAAAGTGAAAACACATGGAGATTTGGAGAGAAAGTAATTGTAAACTTCTTCTAGGACTCTTCTTGGCAAAGGGAATTTTTTTTTTTCTGATAGTCAAATGAAGAAATAATTCTTCCTTTTTAATTAGTGGCTTGAGAAATTGATTCAAGTTGGTAATAGCTCACAAGCAAGTCCCAAATGTTCAGAGAGGGAGTGTTACAATGCTGAGCAGATCTTCAAGAATGAATTGATGTTTTACTGTAGTCTTTAGCTGTCCTGTGTTTATCCAGATGATAGATTTTTGTAATAGGGAGAGAAACAAATGTAAAAAGTTGCCTTAGAATATATGTGTATGTAATTTCTTCTTGGAGTAGGTTCATTTCAACTGCCTGTGGTTAATTTTATTTGTGATTATCTATTAGAGATAACACTGGCATTTATTCTCTAATTTCAGCTATTCGTTTGATGATCTTTCTAACCAAATGCATTCTGCTTCCAAATTATTGTTGGAGTGCCATAATTATATATGGTTGTTTGAACCCAAACTATATTTCTCCATTGAAAATGATATTAGAGTGATGTATAGGGTTTCATCTGAGCCCATGCAAGTCTGTTTCACCTATCGTGTACCTAAAGCGATCCTTATAGCACTATACTGTTATTAGTCATTTTAATGCTGTTAGTTGATAACCTATATGGTTCTATCACGTAGAGGCTTTATAACCTTGTCAACTCGCTTATATCTTTAAATCTTAATTTCATCAACTGTGCAATGGGGATATTAATAGCATTTATTTTATGGGCTGATAGTAAGGTTTAAATAACTCAAAAAAAGCACTTATTACATTAGCTTATATTATTATTACTATAATTTGGCTACATTTGCAGTAAGTTGATTTTTGTGAGTTGGCTTTGTAACGTAACCAACAAATGTAATAATCTTTCTTTGGCAAAAATAGGTGTCTGTGTTTGGCAAGAAGAGAATAATATGGTGTCACCAAGAATATCCTTCTCGTGCTTTTCCCTTTTACCCCACCAATGTCCAGCAGCAGGAGGATTATGATGGTTTTTAGGTACTTTTTGTTCTTCCAAGGTCGTGCACAGATAGATATTTGTACGTACAGGCTGTCCTGACTTTCATGGGTTCAGCTTTCATACAGACCATGCTTGGACGTATACGAACCCCCATAATTCACCTTTCACATTCTGCTTGTGCTTTTCTGTGTGTTCACTGAGGGGTGGAGGGAGATTAGCAGTGAATTCTGGGTGGCACTGCACACAGCTTGTGGTCCAGTTTTGTCAGCATCACCAGGTTTATGTGCGTCTCAGTGTTTTCTGCTGCACGTATTTGAGTGCTCTGTTGCAGTTGCTGTGCCATTTTACACAAATGCGGAGAAAAACTGAAAATGCTGATGCTAGTGCTCAGACACATAGGTCTCATAAACTTTGTTTTGTTTTGACTAAGGTGGATAGGATTAGCCATGCCAGTCAATCAAGTGCTCGTTGCATTAGAGCCTGTATATTAAGGTGTGAAGGAAAAGAAAAAACATGTTGAAATGCCAAACACACATTTTTATTTATTATGTCTAAAATGAAGGATATTAATATGGGTTTTAGAGTTTTTTTTATTCTTTAGATACAGAACTATCTTTATAACATGTAAATCTACTTGCTATGACTTTTGTGTTCATACGTGTTTTCTGGAATGCATTGGGAATAGAAGAAGGGAGGCTTATATAGGAGAGTTGTAAAGTTTTTTCTTTTTTTTAATTTTTATTATTTATTTATTTTGAGAGAGCATTGGGCATAGAAGAAGGGAGGCTTATATAGGAGAGTTTTAAAGTTTTTTCTTTTTTTCTTTTTTTTAATTTTTATTATTTATTTATTTTGAGAGAGCATTGGGCATAGAAGAAGGGAGGCTTATATAGGAGAGTTTTAAAGTTTTTTCTTTTTTTTTTTTTTTTAATTTTTATTATTTATTTATTTTGAGAGAGAGACAGGGAGAGAAAGAATCCCAAACAGTCTCCACCAGTGCAGAGCCTGACACGGGGCTCGGGGCTTGATGCAGGGCTCAATCTCATGACTGCAAGATCACAACCTGAGCCAATATCAGGAGTCAGATGCTTAACTGACAAAGCCACTCAGGTGCCCCTAGTTTTAAAGTTTTTTAAGAAGCATTTTATTTTGGCAGATTTCAAACATGAACAAAAAAAGAGAAGAAAATAGTACAGTGAACCCCTATGTACCCATTACCCAGCTTCAACAATCACCAACACATTGGCAGTCTTGTTTCACATTCCTCCCCATCCTCTTGTTTTTTTGCTGGAGTATTTTAAAACAAATCCCAGATCGTATCATTTCACCAATTAATACTTCAGTGTTTATTTCTAAGAAATAAAGACATTAAAAAAATAACCTCAGTGTCATTATCATACCTGATAAAATTAACAGTAATTCCTTGGTGTCATCTAATGCTCAATGTTCAAGTTTGCTTGATTGTCTCCAAAAAGTTTTTAAAACAGTTGATTTGTTTGAAGACACATACTGCATTTGATAGTTATGCCTGTTGGTCTCTTTATACCTACCAGGTCAAAGAGGGTGTTTTCAGGTTGAAGAGTCCCATACTTCTGCGGGGTGGGCTGGCTCCTTGACAACAAAGGAAGCCACTAGGGTCAAATAAGCATTTATTCTGTCCTTAGGCCAGAGATGGCAAGTCGAGGGCATTTCCCCCCAAAATGGAGTAGGTCTGAGTATGGAATTGGCAGTCTTCCTGTGTCCTTCCCATTCTTATAAAATTAACTTAGAAAAGTTATTGTTAGAAACAGGTTCAGATGTATTCCTTTATTATTTAAAGCATAGATTTGAATCATAGCTGTTAAAAAGCCATCAATAAGTCCATTCCATGCTACCTGATACCTATGTATCAATCATCTGCTTTGGCATCTTCTAACACCAATGTTGCCATCCCCAGGATAAATTTATGTAGGCAAGGATTCAGGTGGCAACTACTTGAGTCATGAACTTCAAGGCTAGTTGGCAGAAGTTAACAAAGATTATATGGATATGGAATGCGGAGTGGCTTTACTTCTGAGCACTGACACGTTGCTCAGCACCTTTGTAAGGCTCAAGTCACACTAGACACTGGGCTTATGGTGTGTTGGTCCACTCTTTGATCTACAGACACAGGACTGAATCAGGTTCTGGCCTGGCTGTTGTGGGACACTGAGCCAGTAGACCGCCTGTAACTTCTGTGCTACACTAGCTATGGCCCCTGGAAGACCTTCTGAGTAGAACTAGGTTCCAGGAAAGACCTTCCTGGAAATGTTTACATAATGACAAAGATTTAAAAAGTAAAGAAGACTGTAAGCTTGAGGAAATAATCACTTCTGCTCAGAACTGTTCAGTGGTTTCTAGTTGCTCAGAGTAAATGTCAAGGCTTTAGAACAGCCTCCCAGGCCACGCAGCGTGCCCTTTCATTACCTGTACATCTCTGACCTTATGTCCTATTCTCCACGTTCACTCTCCTTTAGTCACTTGTCTCCTTGACGTTCCAAGAATCTGCCAGCTCCTTCCTGCCTCAAGGCCTTTTCATTTGCCATTCCCTCATGTACTCACTTCCTCACCTCCATCAGATCTTTGCTCAACCATCACTCAGTGAGATATTTCTAACTACCTATTAAAAACTGCCCCCTCCACATCCCACCCTCACCCCGTCCTTGTCCCACCAGTACGCCCTAACTCTCTTTCTGACTTACATTTTCTCATAGGAGACTCACCTTCTATTTTATACAGTTTACTTTTAAATTTTGTTAATTGTCCATTTCCCACCATGGATTCATCCTTAGTGCCTAGGATAATGCCTTGTTATAGATGCTCAAGAGACTGTTGAAATGAATGAATAAACGAGTTAAACTCTGGAAAATTTGATGACATTCACACAATGAGGGATTCCTTGCAGAAAATGAAGGCCACACTTTGAACAGCCTTAAGGAAAGAGGTGTTTTAGTAAGGGAACAAAGAGTAGAGAAGTGTCTTTGTTGTTCATGCAATAGTGAACACTGCTCATAAATTTTATGAGATAAAAGTTGTTTTCTGCTTAGTAGCATCACTCATATGGTGAGTGATGTACTCTTGCTTTTGATATGGTAGATCCTTGGCGTGTGTGAACCTAACAGCTGTGACTTCAGCTATTTGCTGGTAGCCCTGAATGGTTACACTGTGTAGTCATTCATAATTTGTAGCGATGCATGTGGTGAACTTCTGTGCCTGTGGTGAGCCCAGGCTGAGCCTAGTGGATGGCTTACCTCCTTGCGTCTCAGGTCACCCTGGTTGCTTTCTGTCCCTTGAGAATTCCGAAACTCATAGAGTTATACTTGACCACAAGATATATCAGAAATTGTGCACTGGGATATTTGTGAATTTGGACACTTGCAAAATAAGGTTGGGGAGGCAATGTCTCATGAATGTCAAGGGTCTGTGTACTCTGTAGGTATTTGATGAGTCTGCTCTTTCACCAAAAGTCTGTTTAATATTTGTGATCCCAAGTTCCTAAAGAGTTTGGAACAGATTAATCAAAACAGCCAAAGAGAGGCAGCATGATATGCAGTGGCTAAGAACACAGACTTGTGGAGCTAGACTGCTTTGGGTTCAAATTCTGACTTCAACAGTTATTAGCTGTGTGACTTTGGGCAAGTTACTTAGTGTCTCTGTGCTTCAGAGATAATGAGGATAAAAATGGTACCTATGTCATTGGATTGTACCAATTGTGAGAATTGATTGAACTAATAGCATTTGTCAAGCAGTTATAGCAGTGGCTGGCACACAGTAAGCTCAAACTAAGTGTTTGCTAAATAAGAATAAAGATATTTATTAGAGAGGCCTGTTAGGAGATGCTTCAACCTTTGACCAGTAGGCAAAGCAAGAGAAAGAAAGAGGTGAGTTGTAAGTGATGTCGTCTGTAAGCATATTTCAGTTAAGTGATATGAAAAAATTCTTGAAGGTAGTGTCTAATAGACATGGATTATTTAGTTATGCAGGAATATAGTGGAGTGCTTAAAATTGTGGACTGCTTTAGATGGCCTGCTTGGTCTTCTCACATCACATTGTACTGTGTGATTTGCAGTAAGTTACTTAACGTCAAAGTACATTAAGTCTAAAATGGGTATGTGAAAAGTACTTACCTCATGGAATTGTCATAAGGATTGAATAAAAAAAACCAACAACATTGTACAGTGCTTAGTACAATGCCTGGCATGTGGTAAGTGTTTAAAAGTGGGAATTTTTTTTCCCCTCCAAATTAATGGATGATGAGAGCCCCCTAATCTCAGTTCCTACATTGTTCTAGGTGTTGAAATCCTTTGGCCGGAATTCTCAGTCCTGTTACTGAATCAGTCCGACAAAATTTGACAGCATTGAGAAAGAGAAAATGCACACATGATGTTTAGCACAGTGCCTGGCAGCTAGTGAGAACTCAGTCAAATGCTAGGAACCTCATCCCTGCCAGCAGCTGTGGTGGTTCAGGATGGGAGATGTGAGCAGTATGGCCACCGCATGGGGTAGAGGACGGAAAGGAAGGCACCTTTCTCCAGAGTCCGCTCTGAGTTTCAGACGTGGGTAGGTCAGGAGGTGTACCTGACCAGCACCATCCAGCTGCCTCCCAGCACTGTGTCCTGGAGCAAACTCCTTCTCCTGATTCCCTGTCCACCTGCCAACCTGCATCTGACTTGAAGCCATGGTAAAGTCCACAATAAATGTCTGCAGAATCATAGACTGAAATGAAATGTATGAATTAACTGTGGGTATTAGTTATCGGTGCTATTCTTGTACTAATTGCTATAAATAATTATGTATAACATGTGAAGTTTGGCTAAAATTTCCAGAGCTCAAGGTTTGTATTGACATTTCAGATCCCAATTTCCTCTACAAGTAGCTACTATGAGTTTCTTTATTGGTTTACCTAAACCAATAGGTTTACCGCTGCCTTCTCTTTTTCTGCTGCTGATTGGGCTCTTGCTTTTGGCTGAAGACTTGGCAGTGGAGAGGAGGAAGGGGGAGAGGATAGACCTGCCCACTGCTGTGCTTCTGGTTTCTCACATGGAGCCTCCCCAGCCTTTTCATCTTGCCTGAACCCTCTCTTAGGGCCTTTCTGATTTTCACAGCAGCACACATGAAGAAGGGCAGTTGAAAGTTAAAAGAAGTGAGAAGCGAGCCTACTTTTCCTGCCCCCAACAGCAAAAACTCCGAGAGAACTTTCAAAGGGCAAGGCGCTGAATATCTGCACCGAGAGGAATCAGACCTCTCTGTTCTTCAAGTGGAATTCTGCTCAGAGGCAGCGTGCAGTGGTTGTGGAAGCGCCTGGAAAGGCTCGCTAAAACAATTAAAGAGGGTATGGCCGCGGGTGTGGGCTAAATCAGGGGAGGCATCTGAGGGGGGTCATGCAAGTCGTTCCCTGTTTAGCATTCAATGCCCTGTCCAGTTATCTCTCCCTTCATCTGTCAACACGCCCCCCGCCCCACTGCCCCTCAACTTCCACACCTTTCGTCACCCCATAGTTCCTATGTCTACTTTGCTACCAGTTCTTTTTATGTTGCTGAGTCTGTTGCAGCCTTTCAAAAGAGCCCAGTCATCAGTCTGAGGACCGAGTAGAGGAGACCTTGTCCCAGCAGGGAGAAGATGGGAGAGAGGAGTTTGAGCCTTTTGGTGATGGGTGACAGGTTAGCGCCGGTCTCCCTGCTTGGCGTTCCCATGTGTTTGCTCCTGGAGACAGAATTAAGGCCTTCGGGTCCATGTAGGACTGTTAATTCTCTGACATTCTCTGGGCCCCGGGGACCTTCGATTCAGATTCAGCTAAAATTAATTGAGTTTATTTACTCCAGGAACTTATTAATCCCTTGTATGTCTTAGGAAGTGTTTTTAAGCTCATTTAAAATGACACTGAAGTGACAGGTTAGCTGACTTTGCCAAGGTTACACGGTTACCACAGAGTGCATCTGGGATCTGTGCTGTTTTGCCTGACTCCGCGTACATGTAGATGGGCCACCTTCAGTATCGTGACCCTCATGTAAAATAATGTTCCTGAGGAAAATGTTTTTAAAAAAGCAGAACTTTTTGAAATTTTTATTGAGCGATTTATAGATGCACGTGCATGTTTGAGAAATAATGCAGAGATTGTTTGTACACTTTGCCACTTTCCCCGATGTTAACATTTTATAAAACTTCAGTACAATGTCACCAACTAAGATATTGGCCCTGATATGATCCACTGAACTTCTTCAGATTTCCTCAGTTTTACTTGCCCGCATTTTTCTGTGAGTTTGTATGTGTATATTAAGTTGTGTATAATTTGATCACCGTGTAGGTAGCTACCTACCACCACCACAGGTAAGACTAACTAGAGTCAATTCCACAGGATCCTTCATGTTGCCCTTTTATAACCACAAACACCCCCCACCGCATCCCCCCAATATCTATCCGCTGGCTACCCCAATCTGTCCTTCCTTCGTATCTAGAATTTTGTCATCTCAAAAAATGTTATGCAAGTGGAATCACACGATATGTAACCATTTTGGGATTCGCTTTTTTCACTCAGCATAATCTCTTGGAGATTCATTCAAATTGTTTTGTGTATGAATAGTTTGTTCCTTTTACTGCTAAGCATTATTCCATGGTATGGATGTACCATACTTTGTTCAAACATTCACCTGTTGAAAGACATCTGGGCTAATTCTAGCTTTTGGCTATTACAGATAAAGCTGCTGTGAACAATAGTGTACAGGTTTTTGTGTGAACATAAGTTTTCATTTCTCTGGGATAAGTGCCCAAGAGTACAAATGAACTTTTAATGCAGTTCATAAATCCAGAATTGTGTTTGCATGATCCTGCTCCGGATTACACTTTCACCTTTTATCCAGTCTGCAGTCTGATTTCGTATGGGGCCGTCACCCATTTCTCCCTGGCCCTGGGCCTGTGTAAATTTCCAGACTGATTAGGGCACTCCTGAACTCCACGGACAGGATTTGCTTTGCTTTGCTGCCAGCTGGTCTTGGGGATTCTTCTCTTGCCATTAGTCATGCCTGTCAGGTATGCCACGCTGATGTCTCTTTCCCCCAACATGCGTGTCCAGAGCTCTAGCAGTTTCTACAGTTAAATCAACAGCTGTGTTCTTGTCTCTTCCTCCCTGGGGAGTGAAAGGCCCTTGTGAGACCTGCTGAAGTTTCGAAGGGAACACTTGGAGCATTTCCTCTGTCCTTGCCCTCCGCTTCCCTGTAGTGAACACGTGTCGCCAAAAGATGGCAGTGTTCTTTGCAGCCACAGAGCTCGATCACCCCTGTCTGTCGCCTAAGGTTTGGAGACTTGATATTGTTCTCTAATTGTATGTTGAAAGTGTGGAAAGCAGATTTTCCAAAACAACAAAGGCACCAATAAAACGCTGCGCAGTTTAAAAAATTTGAAAGAAAACATCATGTTTGTAAATGATTTGTAATGAAAATCGTTCCCCAGTTCTTAGAGACGACTTGAATAGGGAATAGAATTCAGAGATATGTGTGTGAGTGTATAATTTTAGATGTCAGTACTGATTGTAGCTTTCTGTGTGGCTCCTGAAAAAGACCTGTGAAAATGCTGATTTTTGCCTCCCCTCTGTTTTAAGATCACAACTGGCAAAGTTGCAGGGACGACCTGCTTTTGAGTTCTGAGATTTGAGACTGACACCTCTTAGTCCCTAAGTAAAGGCCCTCGTGCATGCCGAAGATATAATTTTCATGGCAGCCATGGCCAATGATAATAAAACTCCTTACATTCTAGTATTTGTCTGCCCCTCTGCATGCATCACTTTGGTGTGTGTGAGGGCATGTGGGTAAAGAACTGTTTAAACATTTGCTATGTGCAGGAAGGCTGCAGTAAAGTGAGAGATTATGGGGTTCATTGCATGTTGTAAACAGATCAAGCTAGTGAGGATAAAGTGGGGTGGGTTAAAATACGAGGTTAACTAATGCACTTTGAGCTGTATGAACAGAAAGAATCAGCACTGTCAGACTCAGGTATGGACATGTAAAACCTGGAGCTATTCTCTTCCATAGGACACCATCCCCTGGTGTCTTTTTGGGAGTTGTCAGAAAGGCCCAGTGTGGAGGGCGTCGAGAAGAGAGGGCCAGGGGCTTTGGATCTGGGGCTGCAAGCCCCAGAGTGGATCCTTCATGCACGGGCCAGCGTGCCAGGGTTGGAGGATCTGTTTTCCTCTCGTCCGGCTCTGAGCGCTGCTGCTGCTGCTGCTGCTGCTGCTGCTGCTGCTGGGACCCTGCAGCTCACCACATGACCAGGGGACAGGTAGCCCCGCCTCAAGCAGTGGCCTTTTGGCTAGTGCATCCCTCGGCAAAAGCTGGAGGTTAAGAGGAGAATCGCTCCGTGTGAAGTTCTAACCCCGAAACCAGATGCTGTTACTATAGAGACAGTGAAATGCTGCCGTGGGAGGCATAGCGGGAGGGGTGGGAGCAGGGCGGTGGGAGGGCAAATGAGGCGAATCTAGAGGCCAGCGCGCCCGAAGACCTTCAACCTTTAGCAGCACTGTGACGGGCAGGCTTGCGTCCTGAAGCCTGAGTGCTGGCAGCCCGCCACTTGCTGACTGGCTGAGTGGCAGCTGCTCGCGCTGTGTGGACTAGCTGGTGAGCACGTTGGCAGTTGGCGAGGGCTCCGGGGGTGGGAACTCGGAGGGGTGGAATGTAGATGGGTGCCCGAGGCCCAATGGTTGACAGTTTTGCACAAATGTTTCTCGTGCCGGGCTTAAGTCACCCTTACAAGCCTGCTCAGTGATGAGGACCGGCTGGTGAAAGCCGGTCCATTTGGCAGCAGATTTGACATGTGTTACAGTTAAATCATGTTAGTGTCCCAGAATAACGGAGAATAAGAGAAACCCCACGTTGGGTGTGGACTTTGGAGGAAGGGGCCTGCCTTCTTCTGTCAGAGGCCCTGTGGAAGGAAGGCAGCACGGGCCCCATGTGGATTTTATACTGACTGGTATGACCCTTATCCCCGTGATGCTGGTGAGAAGCTTCCAAATCTATTCTGAACTTTGCCTCATGCTGGCGATGTGAGCAGCTCGGGGAGCTGTTTTAGAAGCATGCTCCTTCCCTTCTTTCTTTGTTTGCAGCAGAGGCAGCTCGTGTGAAAGGAACACTTTACAAATGGATTTGGGGGCCTGCTTAGGGATTGGATGAGTTAATTTCTTCCTCCTGATAGAAGGGAAAACTGGTTGGGTCAGATGGTCATGTTAAAAGATATCTCTGTCTTACTAATAATAGCAAGCAACTGTGGAGAGGCTTTTAGAAGGGGAACACAAACCCAAATAATTGACGTTTGTCAGTATGAAGATGGAAGAAAGTTGTTAAGTCCCCTGTAACTTGGTGCGGAGGCACTTGCTTGTGAAGAGGAGAGGGCTGCTTTGGAGAAAGGCCACTGTGACACGCAGGTTTTATGTTTTCAGTCTGTGGCGCTCTTTTTTTTCCCGCTTCCTACAGGGAAGAGGCTGCTTCCAGACGCTCCTCATTGTCCCTCGGAAGGAACTAGGTTTCTGATTACTTGCTATGTATAGTCTTGGAGGGAATGTGAAATATGTATCAAAGAGCCAAGGAATGCACCCATCATTATTTTCGCTAACTCAGATGGTGCACAGGACAGTGCTTCAGTTAGGCTCGATGGTTCCTCCTCCACCTAGGAAGAGGGCTCTGGGCATTAAACTTTCCTTGGTCTCCTTCAGTAGCTACTGATTTTCTTCCTTTACTTCTGCCTCAGTTGCTTGTTGCATGCCATTTTAGGAAGGGCTTAGGTACAGAGGCCAAACATTTTATTTAGGAAATGCATAAAATGTCACTAAAGGACTTTAGGATCAGCTTGATTGTGGTGGGGTGCAGAAGCGATGTTCTACAGGAAATTGTTGGATCCTGTAGACAGACCGCTAAGACAGGAAAGGGTTAGTGCTGAGAAGAAATGTGGGCTAAACTGCTCTTTGTTTTCCAAAGGGGAGACAGGACTATTCACATGCCTGCAGTAGTATAGCCCTCCAGGATTTTGCTGTGCTTCTGAGGTCTTCAAAAAAAGTTTCCCCATTAAGCTGCCATCCTTCTCTATGTCTACAAGTGTGTTGCTAATGACCTCTTGCCCTTTAGACTGACTGTTCCAGATTGCTAGGGGAAATCCTCGAGAAGGCAGATGGGATTGTAGCGGAGCCCTATCTGTCTTGCTCATCACTGTGTCTCCAGTGTCTAGCAGTATGCCTGGCACCTAGTAGGTACTCAGTAAATATTTGCCAAATGACTGAGGGGATAAGGGAGGAAAGAGAAAAGGATTTGATTGAATGCCCTCTGTGTGTCTAGCACTGTGGTATGTTTCAGGTGCTGTGGTCATTGTCAGCAATGACCTCCATGTTGCCAAGTCAAGTTTTTACTTCTCTGTCTCCATCTTTCTCAGCCTCTTAGTAGCAGTACCTCCTTGACATCAATCTTTTCTGGTTTTTCTTTTACCTCTGACTGTTCCTCTGCTGGGCTTATAAATGTTGACATGGTCCAGCACTTGGTCTTCAGTCTGTACCTCGATTTCTATATTTTCTTCCTGCATGAGCTCATCCAGTAATAGGTGCAGGTTACCAGCTTTGTTCATTGATCCTCCAGCCCTAGGCTCGTGAGCTCCAGACTTGGACATTTAGCTGTGTCCCTGACGGCTCCTTTTTTCATATGAAATAAGCATCCCCACCGTAAAGTGGCCAGGAAAGAACTGTTGATTCCTTCCCCACAACCTGTTTCTCCCACAGCCTTCCCTGGGTTCCTAAGATAGTTTCCTGGATTCTTTGGTCTCCTGATTATCCACTTTTCACATAGCAGTCAGAGTGATTCTTGAAAAAGGTAAAATGGCTCGGGTCATTTTCTGTCTTAAAACTCTTAACTATAGTCAGTAATACTGTACTGCATATTTGAAAGTTGCTAAGAGTGTAGATCTCAAAAGTTCTCCATACAAGAAAAAAATCTTGTATGGTGGTGTGGTGACAGATGTTAACTAAACTTACTGTGGTGATCATTTCGCAATATGCACAAAAATTGAATCATGTTGTACATGTGAAACTAATGTTATATGTTAGCTTTACCTCATAAGACAAAACAAAACAAAAAAACAAAACAAAATTCTTCAGTGGCTTCCACAACACCTAAAATTTCGACTACTTCCCATGGCCTGCATGGGCCTGTTTCCTCCGGTATTGTCAACTACTGTTGACCTTCTCTCTGTCCAACCTCACTGACCTCATTTCTCATCCTGGAACTTGCTATACTTGTTCCTACCTTAGGGCCTTTGCGTTTGCTGTTCCCTTTGCTTGGAACACTCTGCCCTCACATCTTTAAATACCTGGTTCCTCCCTATCATTTTTGTCTCTCCTCAAATGTCACCTCCTTGGAAGCGTCTTCTGAACCACCTTATGCCAAGTAACCCCCTGCCTCATTATATTTTGTGCAAAGCACTTAATGCTATCTAAGATTACCTTGTTCATCTCTTTATTATTATTTTATTAGGAATTTTATCTGTCATATTAATGAATACATTCCCCCTCCCTCTGAGGAGTGCCTGGATGAATTGGTAAATATGTTGTATCATTTAATCTTTATGGAAATCTGAAGCTCAGGGAGGCTGGTAAATGATTTGACTTCTCAAGTCTTCAGGGCATTTTCTTTTCTACTATAATCCTGATGGCTGATCTATGTCCTATTTGCAATTAGTTTCATATTTTTAGTTTGAGTATAGAGAAGGAAAAAGACATATATCAGGATAAACTATTGCATACAAGACCCATATCCCTGAAAGAAGATATTCTGCAGATGTCCAAAGGCAATGAGTTTCTTTAAAAAAAATTTTTTTTTAATGTTTATTTTTGAGGGAGAGAGAAAAAGACAGAGTGCAAGCAGGGGAGGGGCAGAAAGAGAAAGGGAGACACAGAATCCGAAGCAGGCTCCAGGCTCCGAGCTGTCAGCAGAGCCCAAGGTGGGGTTTGAACTGAGGAACTGCGAGAGCATGACCTGAGCGGAAGTCAGATGCTTAACCGCCTGAGCCACCCAGGTGCCCCAAAGGTAATAAGTTTCTTAATGGCACTGTTCACCAGTAAAGGTCAGGGTAAAAAGAAAGAAGGAAAGAAGAAAGGAAGGAAACTTACCTTCATTAAACATGTAGTAGGCACAAGGCACAAAACTGAGTGTTTTCACGTATGTTACCTAATTTGAATCTCAAAGCAATTCTACGAGGTTGATATTGTTACCCCAGTTTCATAAGTGGAAAAACTGAGGCTCAAAGAGTTAAATACTTTGCTCCAGGTGATACATATATTAAGTGGAAGTGCCAGATTTTTTAAATCCGAGTCTACCTGACACCAAATTTCTGACTTTTTATGCTCAGATGGTTGCTTTGCAAGATGGATATGCTCCTAAAATAGAAAAGAGGAAAATGTGAATTCAGTGCATATCCACATAGATTATAACAAATATCTGAAGCACAAGAATAAGTTATACGGACAATATGGAAAACAGACTTACAATATTCAGTGCCTGAGCATATAATTGGATGAATAGAATACAGAGTGAACATTTGGTTCTCTGGCAGAGCTTATGTACGGTATGACATAGAGCAGCTGTCTCCAGAGAAAGTTCTTTGTTTCTAGACCGGTGCGACACAAGCAGCATTTGAGCAATTCGGGATTTTTTTCTGCTTTGTCTATAAATAGAGTTCATGGAATTCTGCATGTCAAAGTTAATGCAATGAAAAGAAGTCACAGAGTATGGAAATAAACCTTAACTCATTCTATAAACTAAGAAACATGTTTGGCATCAGGAGGCCGTATAAACGCTGTCATTACTTGGATGGATTCTGAGGTCTTATTTAGCATATGAAATTGCAGAGCAGATCCTATTATGTAAGGAGATAGGAGGACAGCATAATGTGGCTATAAACCGAAGAACTTTGTGCCCTTCAGGGAAGAGTTAACAGGATAGATATACGTAGAGATGTGTGATAAGAATGTGGAAAATGAATGAATGGGTGGCATATATATGTGACTGTTGCTGAAGCCGGGTTGCTGGATAATCCTCAGATGTCAGATTTCCGTAAGGCCAACATGTGACTCAAAGCTTGCCACTCAACAGAGAATACTGGGCTGTGCTGGTATTAAGAGGCTGGCTGGAAGCTAGGCTCCCACTGTGCACTAGCCTAACTCCCTGTCGTTTTCTGTGTGTGGGTGGGTGTGCATGTGTGTGTGTGTGTGAGGGTATACATTTTTATGCAGTGGGTGTTTAAAGAGCTAAGCACTGAAGCTGGATTTCCACAAACGATCATCACGAGCACTCCAGACAAACCAAACTTCCTCTCTTGGTATTTTTTTTTTTTTTTTTTTTTGCTTTCATCTTTTTTTTTTTTTTTTCCCTTTTTGCAAATCCCAAAGGGAGAACCCCTAACATCCAGCCTATGGGATTGAGATGATTTTCTCTCACCTGTCCATGTGGGTGCCCTCTCAAGGTTAGAACTGAAGCTATGTGGGACCGGCATATTCTCAAGCACCAGCTAAGAGGAGCTGCGTGAAGGAGTAGCAGACACCAAAGGAAGAGTGACTCTGCCCTGTTAACATGAACAGCAGCTTGCAGGTTAACCTGCCCAGAAGCTGGGCTACTTCAAGTGGCTCACTCCAGGAGAAGTCTGAGCATTCTTTTTTTCTTTTTTATTACTATAGGATGGAGGATGAAGCTGTCCTGGACAGAGGAGCCTCCTTCCTTAAACATGTGTGTGATGAAGAAGAAGTAGAAGGTGAGCTTCATGGGGCTGGGGAGGTATATGTTCATACACTCGTGTCTTTGTAGATAATAGCATCCATACATTTCATAGATCTTATATTCTTGAAGTTAAAAATGAAAGCTTTTCTATGGAGTTTTATTAGCCTGCACATTTTGCCTCAACACAGAAAGTAATTTTAAGAACTTCATTGGACCATTAGAATCTGAATCAGTGTGTTCCTGCATGGTTAAAAAAAGGGGGGTGTCTTACTTTTGAAGCAGGTGCCTATGGTAGCTGTGCCTTTCTGTCTAAAATATATGTTTCGCCAGATAGTTACCACCTTGCAATGACTAATTCAAAGAAGCTGCTAGATTTATCTAAATGTATTTGGCAGCATCTTCTAATATTCTTTCCTAAAGCTTGCAGGGTAGAGAAACAGATGTTATAGAAGGAGAATGATATCATTGTTGCAGCAAAAATGGGTGTAAACTGAGGATAGACAGAGGGGTAATCATGGATGAGTTTCAGTTAGGAAATGATGGACAAACAGTTTTTTACTTAAAAAACCTCCAGGACCTCTTTTGTTAATGTTTCCCAGTGTCTGTTAAAAAAAAAAAAATAAGAGTTAAATTTTAGTTAGTGCTATTATGCTTTTAGTGTGCCTCTCTTTTCTTGTCTTTTGACTTATCAATAATGTGGGAATAATACTGTTTATTTGATAGTGAAAAGATAGGGCTTAATTAATATTTTTTCAAGTAATAATGTGAGGGCATCACAGATATACAAGGTACTATAAATATTTACAAAGAGATTTAAAAAAAATAATCAGAGTTGTAGACAGTATTCCTAAAGTTAAATGAAACTTGCAAGTGAACTATGTCATAAATTCTGCCCTTTAGAATCACCTGAGAGACAATTCATACGTGTTTTGGAAACTGTAGTCTGATTGGTACCATTTGGTAAACATTTAATGCCTACCCAAAACTTGGACCAGTGGGGTGGGGGTGGGGGGGTTGGAAAAAAGAATACTGTGTGTTCTGGAGTGATTCTTCAACCAGACTGAAGACCAGGTCCTGGGCACGCGATGCTCTCGTGCCTCCTGGAATAGTTGGAATAGTGTGGTCATTACGATGTTTCTCACGTTTGCTTACTAAGTTTCTTCTGACTGTGTAGTCTTCTCACCCCCCATTTCCCTCCTTTCCTCATTTATGTTCCTGACTCTGACTAATAAGAATTTGATGCCCAAGTTACTTAGGAAAAAGGAAACTACAGTATTTTCTTTCATATTGTTTTATGGGTTCCTTGCACTTTTACAACATGACTGTGGGAAAATGTCAAGTTAGTGAGAGCAAAATAGTAAAACTTTTGTCTTAAGATTCTTGTGCCCCTGTGTTAAGTCTCCGTTGTGGTGACTCTGTCACTGTCCCAGTATTAATGAGGAGATAAGAATCTTAAAGTTACAGCATATGAATGTAAGAAATATGGTAGGATTGAATGAATGTATACTTTCGGGACAATTAAAGTTGAAAAATCAGCGAGAAGGCTTGGGAATGAGATGTACTGCGTGTGTGTGTGTTTTCCTTGAGAATAATGTTCTCGCTAAGTTCACAGGAGATGTAAATCACTTCTTGGGTTTATAAGGTCTGTAGGATTGACAGCACTCTACTGCAATAGGATATTGTACATGGGTTTCTTAAGGTGTTCACTAAGAAGTTTATTTCCCAAGGTATTATGCTCGATTTTCAAGCACAAACGTCATGAACAGATCTGTAGGCAAGTTTCTCTGAGAAGAAGCAGAAAGACAACAAAGCATGGTAGACACATCTGTAAAATGGTTTGGCTTTGTGATGATTGAACTTGCCTCATGGCTATTGTGTATTTTTGTATTCTGATACGACTTGTGTTTTAATGATTATCTTTCATGTTGATTGGAGCCTGAGCTGATTATGCTTCTTTTGAGGCATGTTTCACGAGATGCCTGTTCCTGAATTTTGAGACCCTCTAAGGATGGTTGCTTATGGTGTCGTTATCTGGTGGAGAATATCCACCAGGGCAGGCTCTTCTACAGTACAATCTTGAAACTGCATTTAAGGACTATTTCTAATTCAGTGCCTTCTTAGCTGACCCTCTCATTTTCCTCACCTGGCTTCATCTTGTGGGAGTGGAATCACTTAGATTTTATAGTCACTCCAGGTGAAGTATAAAGATGTTGAAATGGATGGGTTTTATGGCTTTTTCATGGTCTCAGTGGTTGGGAATGAAAACTGTCAAGACCTCTAATGAGGATTCATAGTTTGAAAGGGACTGTTTTCCTCAAGGACACGAGTCCATCTCATAGCTTTAACTGCAAAGAGAAGGGTGTATTTGAAGGAAAGCAGACTTTTCTCTTTGTTCTGAAGTGGTTGAGTTTCTGGTGCAATTACGGAAGGAGTAAGGGCTCCAGTTTTAAGCATCAGAAAGCGCAAGTGCAAGGAGTGGGCCTACCTTTCATTTATATTATTAAATGTTTCCTTTTATCCACATAGGTATTTCTCTTCTAGGGTAAACATGGTTGAAGTATAATGCAGCACACTTAGCAAAAGGAAACTTAAAATAAAATTTTGTTGTTTGAAGTAATTTGCACCAATCAGATATGCTCCCAATAAGCGATTATGAGGGTGACTGAGGTCCAGTAGCTCTCGTTACTTTGAGGTGTTCGTGCTTTTAAAAGTCTTCTTAGGGTCTCTTAATTTGTGATCATTGGATTCAGCTCAGCAGTTCTTTTACCGCTGTCGTTCTGTGAAGGGGCGACAGACTGAGCCTTCCAACCACACCCTCAGTTCACTTGGTTCAACTTTACTCTCTGGGGGTGGCATGATGCTTCATCCACGGTCTAAAAACTCAGTAGAAAACCATCAACTGCAAAGCTCACTGAGAATAGAGTGAGTCAGAAAAGGAGTCATCCTCTGCTTAAATAATGAATTTATGTGGGATATATTTAAAGACCTAAACCGCATTTTCACATAATTTCCTTCGTGTGCATTTGTGTTAATGATTTAAAGAGATACTCTTAAAAAAGGCAACCAAGTACCACTTTAATCTTTAAAATAAAGAGAAGCTTTTATATCTGTTCTTTCATTGGTTACCTCGTATCAGTGTATATGTATGCATGTATAGTTTTGTAAAGTTAACATTTTTTGGCACAGAAGGGTTACTGTGGATATACTCATTTAAAAATGTCATAGTATCAGATACTCATACTTGTTTCTGTACCAAAAGACTCCAGCTCCAGCCTCGACACTTCCACAGAATTGGTCTGTAGATGACAAATTGGTAATCGACATCACCAGAATGATCCAGAAACGCTGGCCATGAGGGACAAACACGCTAAGTTTTCATTTCGAACACACGTAGGGGAAATTGCCGGATTTTATTCTGTGAACCAGGGTTGAGATCTGAAGAGTCCCAGGTAGCTTTTTCCAAACAGAAGGAAATCCTATGGATGTTTTATCCTTAAAAAAGGCAGCCAAGATTTTGGATCTGTATGATATAAACAGATTACTTAATATTCTCATATTTTGCAATAGGGGAAAAGAGCAAACTCCACCTTATCCTTTGAGATAAGGCCTTGGCTCTGCAGGGCTAGGTAACTTCCCAGCAGGCGTTGGCAACTCTGACTTTATGAGGAGGGGCCTTTTCTTAACATGGTCTAACCAGCAACTCAGGAAGCATAAAATACAGCAAGACAATATTGGCTGAAATGTGTCTCCATTTCTGAAGTTGTGATCAGTGCTCTCAAAGCTGTTATGATATATTGTGGTGGTTTTCCTCTTCTGTTCAAAACCAAGTCCAGAAGGAAGTGTGCTCCCATCTGTCCAAATGGAAGAAGAATTTTACAAATTCCCATGTCTACTGATGGACATTAAAGGAGAGAATTGTTAAAGATTCATGGAATTTAAGGGAGGATTATTTTCAGAGAAATAAAAGCAAAAAAGCAGAGCAGGGTCTGGGACAGAGTAGATGTTTCCTAAATATTTGTTACAAGAAGGAATTGAATAAGTGAATATATAATACAAACTACGTAAAGCATAGGTAGAATTACTTTATATACTCCTATAACGTCTTTGTTTAAATTTGTAGTCAGAAATTTGGTTCCCTTAGTACTCTTAATCAAACGAGACAATACAGCCTCTAAAGATCCCGTCCTTGCTGTTACTGCTATTTGATTTTGCAGAGATCACTGACATATTTATATTGTTTATATGTCCACACTCATAAGTAAAAGAGGACCCTGAAACATGTCCGCATTACTCTCTTTCCTTCCACTCTGGTTTTCGAAGAGCGAGGTTACACTGATGAAATGGTGATGATTGTCTTTTTGGAGGTCAGGATCTCAAAATTTTACTGACATGAAATCATAATGACTTAACCCTATTTTCCCTAGAGGATATCATGATGACGTATTTATGTGTATTGGAGGAGGTAGTATCCTAAGGAAAAAGTGGGGCTGGGTGGACATTCGTTAATAATTACAATGGTTGAAAACGTAATTGCCAAGAAGGAGTGAATGAAAACCTATCGGATGGGAAGGGAGGGGCCAGGTTGGAGCTAGGGCTATTCTGAGCACTGGGTGTAAGTGTCCGGTTGCATTTTGCTGACCTCTTCTCCGCTGTTCGCTCTTATTGCTCAGAAACTGTGTGTACAGAGGAAACACTTGGGCGACTATTGCTGAAGGAAAAGCCTTCTTAAAAGAAACCTGTATCCACCCACCAGAGAGCTTTAAAGAAATGTGGCGAGGTGTGTAAGGGTTGATCCTTGAATAACAGCGTGGGTTTCCCAGAGCAGGTTGTGCTCACACAGACCTTTCTCAGTGCCCTGCTTCTTTCCCATCATGGCCTCAGCTGAAAGCCCGCCAGGGTCCCTAAAGCAGGCAACACTTAGCTCAGGAGCTATTTGACACTTCCTGCCACATCAGTGAAGTTAAATATTTGCATATAGAGTTCTTTAGCTTCAAGGGAATCCGATGGTAGTTCTATGGGTTTTGAAACTGGAATGAGACATTCCTTCCCAGAACTTTCCAATTATAGAGAATTTCCCGGTTAGTACAGTTTGGGCTAAAGGCCTCGTGAGGACACTTTCTGTCCTAGGTGTCTATATTCTTTTTTCACAGTAAACCATAAAAAATTGAAGTTGGTGCTTGGGTTGTGTTCTGCAAGGATCCAGAAATTCCGAAATAATGTTCTTGCAGCAATTTTGTCTATAGATTTTTGTTTTAGAAGCTTTTTATCTGGTCATATTTATGAGACATATTGTTTGATATTTGGCGACATGTTTGGTGTATTTTTTTGTTATCTCATTTTTAAAAATTAAAATACTTGCTAAAGTTGTTGAAACGTGGTGGCTCAGCATCAGTTTGGGAATAAAAATTTTAAAACTTTTGCCTGATCTATTGCTGAATCATTGCATAAGTGAAGGAAGCAAATTGCAGTTTGGATTTTGGGTTTCTTGCTCTGTAAAATGAGAATAATAGAACATGCCATTTACCAAAGAAGCGTTGCAATAATTGTCAGAAATTACGTTGCTGCTGTACCTGGCATTGGGGTGCTTTATACGGAATCACTTTCTGTACTTTGTCTTTCTGATTGATACAATTTCACCAATAATTTTCCGTGATTATTATCATTCCAAAAAATTCTAACTGGCTTAAATATTTTTTATTTGCTTAATTCATTTTTACCAACAGCTATCCTTTGCCTTCCTAACCACACTTGCATCTTGTGTTGGAAAAGGCAAGCTAGAATGGTCAAGTGAAGTTTCCCAAGGCCTGCTGTCTATTTCTCTTTGGACTCATTCTTGTTGCCTTTAAGCTCTGGGCACGAGATCTAATTTTCGTAATCACACTGCTCTAATCCATATTGCCCCCAATTTGTTAAATTGTCTTCCATGATTGTATACAGAGTAAAATACAAGTGTGTGGCTGTTGTCTAATAAAGCCTGTAAAAGTGCTTCTTTTGGAAAAGATGTAAGTGTATGGCACTTTCCCACCAATGAAGAGGATTCAGGGGTCAGTTGTATATATATGTAAATATATATGTACATAAATAAACACATCTTATATGAGATGTATATATTCCTCCTCCCACCCAGCATAGACTAGAATAATCATGTTCTTTGTTGGTTATTATATAATTTAGGTGCCAATTAAATGAGATTATGCAATAGTATAGAAATAAACCTGAGCTAAGTATCTCCCCATTTTTGTCATCACAAAATGCAGAATCACTGGGGGAATTGAGAATTGGGTCTGATGAGAGAGAATAGAGGAAGATTAGAATAAAGCTGAGTAAGGCTCAGTTGAGGCTTTCTTGTTGCTGTGGTGAGCTTGCTGGTGGGGTTTTGTTTTATTTTTTAAAATATTATTTTGCTTTTTTGGCTGCTAGCATTTAGGGGACTGAGGTGAGAACCTGCCATGACAGGAGCTCACAGGAGGTTCCAAACACTGTGCCCCTGAGGCTGCTGATTGCCTGATGGGATGAAGGCGAGGGTAGGGAGCGTGGTGAGTGATATCCATTGAATCAGCAGTATAGGTGACTTAAATAACTCCCTTCTCTGAAGAGCTGCAAAAGCTTTTAAATCTGGTTAATTGTTTTTACCTTTCCATGGAGTTAGAATTAGAAGGCAGTGCTGTATCCAATGTGTTCACCTTTCTTTATAGTCTGCTGACTTTGAAAGGAGAATAGACTCTACTTCAGCCTCTTGAGACATTGTTTTACTGACTCTTTTCATGGTGGAATGCTCAATAACTTTTAGCAGGCCAAAACTTCTGAAAAAAATAGATTTTGAATTTTAGTGATATTGGCCAACATATCAGCTTTAGAGGGCCAGAACTGCACATTTGTAGTTTTGTTAAATCGCCACCCCACCTCTAGCTGATTATTAAATTTTCAACAGGTAATTCTGTCCCTATTGAAAAATAGAGACAATGTCTGGGATGTGGAATGAAAGCTTATAATTGAATCCAATGGATACATGTATTTGGCAAATTAGATCAGTATCTGATTGTTCAGGTACTTTTATCCAGTCTATGCCGTGGGTTAGAGAACATAGTTGAGAACCAGGAGTCTCAGAACCTATTTCTATTTCCGGCTCTGCCCTGCCTTTGTGGGTGACATGAGGCCAATCATGCTTATGTGGTTACATTTCCTTTATGCAAAGTGCAGTTAATGACCTATCTTCTCATCTCCCTACCAGAGATGCTCTGAGGTTTCTTGGGTAATACCTGAAAAATACTATGGTATTGGCAGTAAGCCATCGACAAATTACTTAATTTCTGAACCTCAGTTTTCTTCCACAGAGAAATAGCATTTGTGCCTCCCTGTCTCCTAGTTTTGCTAGGAGTACTAGTAAACTAATTTGAAGTCCCCAGGATGAACCCAGTAAATTTAAGATACTGCCTCCCTTGGATATACTCCCTGCCTGTAATTTATTGCCAGCGATTGCTGTGACTGCAGAATGCTTTCAGACTGGAGCTAATACTGATATCCAGTAATCAACAAATTAGTTGATTAGTATCTGTGTTAACTCTTCTTATTAGCTTTAACTGATGCACAGCGCTTTGTTTTTCTTTAAGCTTGTCAAAATGCTAAGAACAGTTGTGGATATAAATTCTGATATGTTGCTTTTCTGGGCTCACATGTATCATTGAATGCCATAACATATTCCAGTGCAGGCCACAATGAATGTATGATCAAATAAACCAGTCATTATTTAAGGACAAGGTTGTTGGTGTGATAATGTAGAGAGCGGATCATGTATGTGGGTGAGTTTGGGTGGGAAACGGGTATGTATTTCCCATAGAGTGACATGAAGTTGAACTCTAAAGCATGCACAGGAACCATCTAGGGCAAGAATGATGGAAACATCACAGGCAGGCATGTGTGAAGGCCCAAAGGCGAGAAAGAGATAGGCCTATTTGAGAAGTGGAAATGAGAACATTGAGGCTGGACCATGTGAACAGAGCGAACGTGGCCTGAGGTAGATAAGACCCTGATGATTCACGGCCTTTTATGCTATGCTAAAGATTTAGGATTTTATTGAGTATGCACTGGGGAGCCATTGCAGAAGAGTTTTAAGCAGGAAAGTAACCAGACAAAACTTACATTAAGTTTTTTTTTAATGTCTATTTATTTTTGAGAGAGAGAGAGAGAGACAGAGACAGAGTGCGAGCAGGGGACAGGCAGAGAGAGAGGAAGACACAGATTTTGAAGCAGGCTGCAGGCTCTCAGCCATCAGCACAGAGCCTGACGCAGGGCTCGAACTCACAAACCTCGAGATCATGGCCTGAGCCGAAATCTGATGCTTAACCGACTGAACCACCCAGGCGCCCCCCCCAAATTTGCATTTTTTAGAAAAGATCCCTTTTGCTGATAGATGGAGAGAACATCCCAGGAGGACAAAGATGAATGTGGGAGACTGTTGCTGAGATTCAACTGAGAGGTGATTTTTCAGTTATACTAGCGTGGAGACAAAAGAGACACCTGGGTTGGACTGGCAGGACCTGTGGAGAGACATAAGGGTACATGGGAGCGATTGCTTCTGGATTTCTGCTGTGAGCAATTTGGGAAATTCATGTGCCATTCTGTGGAGGCATGAGGTCTGTTCCCTCTGCAGCCAGAAAGGAGTTTAGAAAGGGAGATGGGTGAGAACGAGAAGAAGCACCTGGGAGAATAGGAGGTGGAAAGAACAGAGGAGAAGAATGGAAGGTGTTGGAAGAGCTTCACACTTGACCTTAGCCAAAAGGCCAAGAAGCGATGGGAGGAGCTTATGAAAAGGCGAGAGAGAAAGAAGACACAGCCTGGCTGGCCTCTGCTTTTCATAAGCTCTTCGTCCTTGGGATGAGCACTGCCCTGAGAAAGTCTAGGTCCTTGTCCCTGTTAATACAGTTACTGTCAGTGTTGCCACAAGCAAATCACTTTAACCTCTCCAGGCTCGTGTATCCATCTGTAAGGTGAGAATGTCGAGCTGTATTTTCTTTAAGATGCTTTTTTTTTTTAGCTCTAAAAATTCTGTAACCGTTCTAAATATTTTAACTGGTTAAGTGTAATGGAGGACATAGAGGGAAAGACTAAAAGTTTTCTGCCGTTTCTCAAAGTGACCATTGGTGATCAGTGGAGGACAGAGGTCACAGGCAGAACATTTTCATATTTGGGGCAGTTTATGGAGCTAAGGGTTGTGGATTTAAACTGGTCATTCTATAAGACAGAAACATTTTCAGAGAATTCCTAAGCCCCTTTTTCCTTCTAGGTAATTACGAACTTGAAAGGACGCATTTTTTTTTTCTTCTTCTGTGTTTTGAAGACAGTGGAAGACGGGAGGGATGGCAGTGGTGGGCTGGTACCATGGCAGTACTAGTGGGAAAGTGGGCAAGGAAACCTTCTATGTCTGGGAGCACCAAGAGTCCCAGTCTCTATGTTATTCACTGGCTTTTGGCTTCAGTTGGCTCACTGGTAAATGAAAAGGTTGAATCATGTAATGTTTTAAGGTTATTTCAACTCTAAAAGTATGATTACATGGTGCTATGTCTGAATGTTGTCCTCTTTTCTGGGAGGGTGAGGAGAACCATAGCCAGGAAGATTCTGCAGTTGGCCTTATTCAGGCTATTTAAGTCTCTCGGGGCACTTTTCCTACTTCTTGGTTATTGTTTTAGTCCTATGGCATTGTCCCTATCTCATTTACCTATGTGAGAGGTATGTGAGAGGAGGGAATTATGTGAACTAATATTAAATATTTAATACCTGATTAGCCATGAGTGCATTAACTATATGGTGGATTATCTGTCTATAGCAACTAAAGACTATTCTTCCTATTACCCAGCCGGGGCTTAGGCCAGTGCTAAAAGGGAACCCATAATAGATTTGGAGATGGACAATGTGGGTAGGATGAGAGTGTGAATGTGTGCATTTATGTGTCTCTCTAAGCTGCCTCTCTGGCTGCAATTGCAAATCCAGTTATCAGTGACCATTGGATTAGCCATTGTTTTCTCTCTCCCAACCCTGCTTCCCATTCAGTTGTGCAAATGGTGACCATAAGAGAAATAATGGAAACTGTCAGTTCTCAGTGTTTGGATCACAGGTGGATCTTATCTGACAGCATGTGTAGTGCACATTAAAATTCACCAGCCTCTTTTGGGGGTTCTGGGGTTCAGGATGAGTGGAGGGTTCATCTTTCCTGTTGGGTGATTCTTCTTCACTCTTAGCACTGCCCCGCCTGGCACGGGCCTTCCCAGGCCTTTTGGTTCCAATCTATTCTGCTCAGTCAAGTAAAAGGATAACAGCTCCTGGGGGTTGGCACTCACTGTGTGAAAGCTCTGGATGAAACTCTACCCAGAGCAGGGTGGAGATTGCCAGGCACGTGTTTCTGGGCAGCGTGAGGGAAGATTGAGGTTGTGGAAGGTGTTCCCTCTGTCAAACATTTAAACCCTGTATAATGAGTAAAGCAGCCCACTGGAGGGCAAGATAGACGGTCTAAAGCTGGCTCTTCTGCCCTGCTCAGAGGTGTCTTTGCTAGAGAGCAGAGGGAGTTCACAAGTTGTTATCAGGGCTCAAGGGAGGGTGAGGAAATCATGCTCTGAATTTTCCCTCACAGAAAGGGAAGGGAGAAGGAGATCAACACTTGTATGGCACCTTTGTGTACTTGGGTACCATCCGCAGTGAGAGACAATTTATTGACATCATTTGATTTGGATTGCCCATGAAGATGATCTCTCTCTCTCTCTCTCTCTCTCTCTCTGCATCTCCCTATATATGGAGTCTATACAGATACCTCTGCATATCTATATGCACCTGTATCTATATAGATATATAGAGATACAGATATACAGACATAGATATAAATATAGATTATATTTGGTGTGTACAGATGAGTAGAGGAGAGATTTTGCTAGAGCAAAGTTAAAATTACTTTGGAGAGTCAACTCTTTAGAGATTGTGAAGCACTTAAATCTTGTTTATTTATTAAGATAGGTTCCTGTACTACCTTTAAGTGGTTGTTCTAGCCTAGCTATTTTCAAATAATTGACGACCACTGAACATATTAAGTCACATGTCTTTAACGTTTATTTATTTTTGGGACAGAGAGAGACAGAGCATGAACGGGGGAGGGGCAGAGAGAGAGGGAGACACAGAATCGGAAACAGGCTCCAGGCTCTGAGCCATCAGCCCAGAGCCCGACACGGGGCTCGAACTCACGGACTGCGAGATCGTGACCTGGCTGAAGTCGGACGCTTAACCGACTGCGCCACCCAGGCGCCCCAGTCACATGTCTTTAAAAATATTCACTACTTGTAACTTTTTATAATGCTCGTCAGTTTTTGCCTCTTATCAGCTATTAGTGATGGTAACTGTAAGAGAAACTTAACCTCAGTGTGTGCTCTTAGAATTCTCCTCTTTACCTAAAGGCTATAAGTAGAACTTCACCAGAAATGGACACTTAAAAGACAGGTGTAGACGTTTACTCAGCTAAAGGACAGGAGGTTAGCTGAGTAACCCTAAGCTTGACTCCCCTTCACGACTTTTTCCTGTACCTGTTTGTTCCTGCCTAGAGATTGTTAGCATAATCATCATCATCATGAAATATTAAATATTAAAAGCACTGTGCTTAGTAAACACCAGATAACAAGCTGAGATTTCTTATCAGTCTTGCTTGGGGAACCTCAGGTTGCCCTAAGGATTTCTGGGAGGCTTTCAGTGGATGAAATTCCCATGCAGTTCAGTGGGAAGAAAAGTATTTCCCTGTTTTTCATCACTTGTACTATTTGCCTGCATGCCTAATCTTAAATATGATTGGTAGCGTTAATATTAAAAGAGATTACTTATCAACATTCAAAATGATTTATAAATACGTAAGTAATATATAACTTTCTATTAATAAACGTAGGCATTATTTTTTTTTCTATGTGAAAAGTGACCCCTATCCAAAATACAAAAAGGAAAATCAGCTCGTGTCCTGTGTAGTGGTATATGTTTGAAATGCAGACCCTCTTGCAAACACGTCTCATCACAGGCTGACTTTCCCCCTGTTAACTGCAAAATTATGCTGTGCCATTTGAAGCAGGTTTTCTTTTCATGAGTTGGTATTTATGCCTGAGTAGCAATGTTATTTGGGTTATATCTTATTAGAGCTGCTTATGGACAGTCTTCTGTGTTTGTTAGTAAGAAGCTAACAAATTATTTGCATTTCATTTATTAAAGTGTTTAGGTTTATAGGCACTGATATATTTCTTATTATATGAAGTGTCAACACACAGCCTCTGTGGCATCTCAACTTGATACTATGATTTTGTTTAAGGTTCTTATTCCTCTACTTCTAAAAAATCTTTGACATTTGTTTTGGTTTAAGAAGTAAAGTCCACAGCATCTTTTTATAATCTGTCACTCATCTAGAGGCTCTGCCTCCTCTTCTACATTTTTCTTTCCATAATTAAAATAGAGATAATAAATATCTCTTAATTTTGTTTCCCTCTGTTACATCCCTCTTGGCAATAGATACAACATGTCTTAGGCATCTTGGCTTAAGGCCAGCTTATTTTAGATAAACTAGGGAAGGCAATATTTGACTTATATTTTGGGAATATTGCTGATTAGTTCTAGAAGAATGATACAAAGTGCCAGACGTTGTAGAATCTTTGAACTAGAGAAAACAGAAATTTGGTTGACTATAGAAAGAGCAACAATGGAAACATCCCTCAGTGTTTCCTTAGATATGTATGTAGGTGGATGGGGATGGCAAAGATATTACCTGTCCTCTGGGGATCCTTTTTAGCTAGATCTAAATCTATAGGTCTAAATCTTTGCCTAGAAATCTATGCTTCCCCACAACCACCCCAGCCATTGCCATCCTCTTCCCGACCACTGACATCTCAGATTAAAAAAAAAAAAAAATTCATATAATTCCTTATTCCCCAAATAGTTTAGTGTGAAGGGAAAATAATGCGTGAAAACCTGGAAGAATGAGGTTAGTGTATAAAATGCACGTCTCAAAACTCTGCCCACCACTGGTTGGCCTGAGACTTGTCTCTTGTATTTCTAGCAGCCAACACGAGGAAGGAAGTGTAATCAGTTATAAGACTGATGGTATAAATGCTGTATACTATATAGCACAAGCGTCCCCCTGCCCCCCGCCAAGAAAAAAACAAACCAACAAATCACCACCAAAGTAGTGATGAAGCACTCGCTATCTTTGTTACTGCCACTTGAAAGCTGTTTCTCCTGTGTGCTTTTATGAGTTTGTTGGTGACAGTATCCTTGACTTCCCTGCACCTTGGTTTCTTTGCTTGTATAATTACGATAATAGTAGTCTTTACTTTGTGCAGTTGTGAGGATTGCATGAGGTAATAGATATCAGAGACCTAGCCAGAACCTGGCACGTTTGTAAGTACTCAATAAATAGTTGCTATCATCTGTATGTACAGTAAGAACAGTAATATGTTTCCTACAGGAGCTAATAGGTCTATCTTGCATATAGAGGCATATGTGGTTTCACTGTCCAGCGTTTTTGTAGAATTTTGAGTTTGGCTGATGTAAAACCTTCTTCTGGTTTGTCTTCTGGTTTGATGGGTTTAATTCTACAAAATCCTAATCATCCTTGGTAGCACACTGAGTATCTGTGACAGCCTCTTAACTTGAATGACTACAGAATTTCCAGGTGTGAAAGTTTTCTGTTGGTCTGAAAACAGGATAGCAACTATCAATGACATTAGTTTAGAAATATCTTAGGAATTGGAAGAATTGGACACGATAGAATCACAGTACTGCTTTCAGCCGAGGTGGAGCAGGTGAGGATGGGAAGAGGCCAGCCTCACCTGGTGATAATTTCTGACCTTCGGAGATAACCAGGAAAGCCATGCTTTCTTCCCAGTAGTACTGGCTGTGGCATGGATTGTGAGATATTCTCAAGACATTTGGAGTTTGTTGGGAACTTACACCATCTGTCAGAGAAAGGCATGCAGGGTATTTATTTTAACACATGATACTGAGGCCACTGCCAAATCAAGGACTCAGTGCCCTTTGACTCACACCTAAATGAACACTGTCAAATGTGGATTCCAGTAGTTTTGCTTGATACGATTTTAGTAGCAAAAATGCAAACTTTATTTTAATAATATTTAAAACAGTCACCGTAAATTTTTTTTTTTCTATTTGAGTGTAGTCGAGACAGTCACCTTTTCTTGTGAGTTCTAGCTATTTTAGAAAAAATGTTGCTTCTCCTTTGGAAAGAAGTTTTTGGTGAAACTTTGGAAGCAGTTTTTGGTGAAATTTCTAGCTGAGAGGTCTTTATCTCATCTTACCTTATCTTTTATCTTATTTTTGAGTCTAAAATTCTCTTACAAGTTAAGCTGGTAACTCTCCCTGATTCTTTCAGCATCTACAGTTTTGTAGACCCTTGCTGGATTGGAGAGCTTGTCTGTCACGTTTCTCATTTTTTATTTTACGTGTAAAATAATACTACACCCTCAACCTTTGTATATTTCCGAAGTGCTTGCTGTCATTTTATGAGTTCTAGTGTTAAAAATAGCCATCAATCTTCATGACACATCTCTGAGGCAGGTAAAGATATTTTATTGAAAATAAATATCAAAATCCACCCATGAGATTCTTATCAACAGTAGTATATTTTCATTAATTCTGCGTCTGTTGATCCTGAAGACAGGTGTTCTGTGGGAGCAGCAAGAATGCTTCCATTTGAGCTCATTTTACTTTCGGTATTTTTGTAACTTGGCGTGTACAACTTATGAAATATTTGGTTATCACCTTGAGAAAGCATGCCTTACGCTCACTTTCCAAGGTGAAGTTGTCTTGCTCTCTTCCCCTGGGCAAAGAAGTTGAAGTGTAGAGCAACTGAGAAGTAATGGGTGAAACACAAGCGCTGTCCCCAGGTTCCTAAAGGTTTATTGAACCTTAGGACCGTGTTCCTTCTCTTCTATCTGAACGCAAGACAGAAAAGGAAAATTTAGTTACCGGTAATGTGTGAGAAGAAAAAGGAGCATGCTTTGAATTTTTGCTCAGTGTCATGATTTCCTCATGACTTTCGGGAGGTAGTATCTTCTTTCCTTAGGGAATATTTCATTCTACTGTAGCGTAAGGATCCCCACAAAAAGTTCATGGCTGTGTGGGTACCAGCGAATTGTAGCTTCCCAGAGGCCATCACTGAAAGTATCAAAAATGCTTAAGAGTGGTTGCTTGAGATGGATGTAGGTACAGAGAGTGCAGTACTACACATGTGCACAAGGGATCTTTTTGAGTTGGTGGCAATGTTCTAAAGTTGATTAAGGTGATGGTTGCAGAACTCTGAATATACTAAAAATCTTTGGGTTATACCCTTAAAATGAGTGAATTGCACCTCAGTAGTGTAAATTAAATTATACCTCAATAAAGCTGATAAAAATGTCTGAAATTTGGAGTGTTTTGCAAGGAACCATATTTCTGCTTGATATCTGGGCTGCAGAAAGCGGTATCATATCTGCAAGCTTCCCCACCTGTGTGAAAGTGTGTGCTGAAGTGTGGGGTGTGTGTGGATGGGAAACATCTGAGGCGGGAGCTGGAGGAGACAGGGAGAAGCCGAATCTTCTTCCTAAGGCAGGGGGAGGCATGTGATCACGATGTGAATAAAATGGCACTGTTTTTGTGGGGCTGCAACTTCAGTTAGGTCCCAGAAGGTAAGGTATGTTCCTGTCTGTGGGCTTTGCGAGCTCACTCTCTGAATCACCCTCTTTGCTTAGGTTGACAATGACAAGAGTTTCTAGAAATCTTACCTTAAAATCCTGTCAGCCCATATAAGCTGTCTTTTATTATTTTTTTTATTATTTTTTAAAAAATTATTTATTTAAGTTGAAGTTATTTAACATACTGTGGAGTATTGGTTTCCGGAATAGAATTTAGTGATTCATCACTTACGTATAACACCCAGTGCTCATCCTAACAAGCGTCCTCCTTAATGCCTATTACCTGTTTAGCCCATCCCCCCCCCACCCCAAACACACTTTAAACTGTCTTTTTAATGACTTATCAAAGGTACTGTGTAGATTTGGGTAAATACAGTAAAAAATCTTCCTGTGTAACATCTATATGACTGATGTAACTAACCTGTCACTTTTTTTTTTTTTTGCTTGGTTGCCATTATTTAATAAGATGTAGAAAATATTTAATGTGACAGGTTTAAAAATTTTCCAGCTTCTTAATTTTTTTTCATGATGTTTTCCTAATTCCTGAATGAAAGTGACCAACCTTTCAGTGTTTGATTCACTAAAGAATTTGGTTGGCTTTGCTTACATATATTGTGTGCCTTGAGATAAAGCTGCAGGACTCCCTTAGTGACTGGAGCACAGGAAACAATTGACACTGTTTCTTAATTCACATTGTTTCTGAGACATTTCCTACTTCCTAGTATAATATAGCTTTCCCATGAGAACAATTTGCTTGCAAATGGTTAGACACGATAAATTTCTCATTGGCACTCAGTCTGTGAGGAGCATTTCACTGTGCTTTGTAATAGTTGAGTTGGTGTGTGTGTGTGTGTGTCTACGTGTGTCGGGAGGGGGGAGTTTCACACTTTATATAGATGCCTCCAACCTCATTCCAAATACCAGATTTTTTTTGGAATCCTAACCCATTCAGTTAGGGATCTGCATTCCTTAGTTGGAGGCTCCTTCCTAAAGGAGCATACAATTGTTTTAATCCTTCCAATTTAAGGGAACACCCCTGTGAATTATAGTGTTTTTAGATATGCCTGGTGAGTGACTGTGGAAAGTGACTCACAGCCATTTACGTGAGACATCGTGCGCGTACACGTGTTGCATGTTAGGTTGTGATATCATCTGGGGCACTGTAAAGTGGTCATCCAGGAATAATTCCAGAATGGGAAAGGAGATGGGGAAGATGATATAATCTCATCTAATTTGCAGTTCAAAAAGAAAAAAAGTTTTCACATTACTTCTGAGATAGTGGTTCCCACATTCAGAAGTTGTGCTGTAATAAAGTGAAAGTAAGTTTCCCAATTAAAAAAAAAAAAAAAGATGTGGAGCTTTGAGTTCCTTTTTTCTTCCTGTCTTATCAGATTTTGTAAGAATAATACCACTTGTCAGTTTTGCAGCTTCTTCCATCCAGACAACTAAAAGCATTTCACAATCTTTTTTCCTCATGCCCTTCTCTTCAAGGCAGTTTTTGCTGGGCTGGGTTTATTTTTATCATTGCAACAACCAGTTTTTAGAAACTTTGGGAAACGAAAAAAGAAAAACGAGAATGGCACTGTAACGGACATTCATTTTAGCTGTTTCCTAGTGTGAACATTTGAGTATTTCTGAAATCTTCTCTCCAAGTAGGTCTTATTTTTTCTCAATTTGTCCCAGTTCTAAGTCTCTATTCTGCTGATTTCGTAAAAAAAAAAAAAAAAAAAAAGTTTTAATGCAAAAGCTTATCTCCAGTAGAATGACTTCTTGAACTTTGAGTTAGATCTTTATTTATTTATTTATTTTTGCTGCTCTAAGACTTCCTTTTTAAGCACTCTGTTTAGTATAATCACAGACTCGTGGAAGGTTAGAACTGGGAAGGCCTCCAGGGATCACCCAATGTAGTAAGCCTCTTGTTATATGAATGATGAGATTGAGGCCCAGAATGGTTAAGGGATGTGCTCAAGGTCAAATAGCTAATTGAAGATGGAGGTTTGACCAGAATCAAGGGTTCTTGATTTCTGGCTTGGCATTTTTTGGTTTCCCTAGAGAAAAGTTCTCTATCCGGATATAACTGGAGCATACCCTCCCAGAATCCTAATGCCAGCCAACAGGTTGAATTACACTCTCGGTCACGGAAAATTGGGAAGACATTTTATCTTTCCAGTTTGTCAAATGTAAAATGGTAATGAATTCGTAGACATTTTCTTCTGACCTGAGGAGCTTGTGAAATTTATATGCAGCAGAGAATGTGATTTGAAATTACTAATGATCTGTGTACCTTTCTTAGGCCACCACACCATCTACATTGGGGTCCATGTGCCGAAGAGCTACAGGAGAAGGAGACGCCACAAGAGAAAGACAGGGCACAAAGAAAAGAAGGAAAAAGAAAGAATCTCTGAGAACTACTCTGATAAGTCAGATGTGGAAAATGCAGATGAAACCAGCAGCAGCATCCTCAAACCTCTCAGTGAGTACTCCTTGGGTATTGGTTCTTTTCTCTGCTTCCATCCCACGTCCTCAGAAAAGACACTTTGTAGGATCTTGTGGCTAATGGGGAGGGACACAATCCTACTGGGATGGTCTCTAAAGGATAATGTCTATGGAGAGTTTTTTCTTGTCCTAGCAGGTTGTTCTAGGAGGAGGTCTGGTAAGATTCTTGAAAAGATCTGACAAAGTTTAGGCACGCTTGGATAGTCTAGATTTTGTCTAGTGAAAGAGGGCAGAGTGTTATACATGGTCTTTAACTACAGTGATCAGTAGTCACTGGAAGACTCAAAGGCATTTTTAGATTGCTTTTGCTTAGAAATAGGTTCTATTGAGACAGTAGGTCAAGAAGAAAAAAAATACATCTTACGTATATATATATAAAAAAACATAAACTATCATATATATCATATCATGTATCATATATCATATATATATATATATATATATATATATATATATATATATATATACGACATTGATGGCGTTATAGATGACATTTAACCAGGCTGTGGGCCAGGTTGATGATTTAGAAAGGAAAAGTAGAAAAATATCCCATAAGGGAGAGAAGAGTGTAGAGTAATATGGTTCTGAAAGCATCGAACATATTAAATATCATACATTGGATGGAAGTGTTATTAAGAACAGGGTAGTAGGAGGTCAGAGAACACCCATAGATTCAACTGATACGGTAGACGGTGTGTTTAGGTATATGCTTTTGCTTCTTCTGATGTGGAGGATATTTGGCTATCTGGGGAACTTTGTGGCTGAAGCGAGAACGAATATGTGCAGTAGAAGGGAGAAGCGATAGAAACACATTCCAATTTTGGCAGATCCTCCAACAGGAGCTACATAGTGACAGCTTTGTATGTTGGCAGAGCTCTGTACACTCTTCATCTTTTTGCTACAGTTGCAGAAATATGGAACCTGTAATAAAATGCATTATGGGTGGCACAGATAAAGCTCCAGTTCAGTCATTGCAGGTGATGAGAGGCCAAATTAGAATTAACAGCTCGGGAGTGTTGAAAAGTGAATTTACAGAGTTAAATTAAAGAGGGTGTGAAGTGTAGTGATGGGAATCTGTGAATCTCTTACAGTCTCACCACTGAAACTGAGCAGGTGGCTTAGAAGCTAGTGAGGTACTATCCTAAAAGAGGCAGTACAGATGGACCACCAAACTAGAGAGCAAAGGTTGCAGGAAAGCTTGGAGATAGACCATAAAATTGAAACTTAAAGGTATTAGAATAAATGTAAGACAGAAAGGACCAAAGGGCAGGAGATAAGAATTCTGTGCTTTTCATTAGAATGTTGGGGGGAAAGCCTTTCTGAAAGGAGTCCTTACTATTCGGACTAAAATAATGGGGTCTGTTTCAAGCAATGTCCTTGAAATGCAGATAAAAAAGGTCACAGTGAATAGTCTGCAGGAACAAAATTCAACACCCTTCTCCAAATAAATTACACTCTGTATCTGTGTTTGCTATCTGTTTTGATGAAGCCTGTGCCAGAACCCGAGGTTCTCTCCCCCGTGCATGTGTGTGTGCGTGAGAGAGAAAGAGAGAGACAGAGAGAGAGACAGAGAGAGAGACACAGAGAGAGAGAGAGAGAGAAAGGGAGAGAGATCGATATCTCCTTCTTCCCTGTCTCTAAGTCATCTCCCATTTTGCAATTTATGAAAAGGAGCGCATCATCACTATAAATACTAAAAAGGGAGAAATGCCCACCTAGACAAATGCGCTGAGGGATTTTGAGATAATTATGTACCAGCTATTTAGGAAGGGCAACAGAAACAATGCCAGTAACCTTCAAGTGGTAACAGGGAACGAACAAATCAGAAAGGTAGTGAGACTGAATGTGCATCGACCACAGTGGGGGTGGGGTGGGGTGGGGGGAAGGGGGCAGTTGCTTTCTGTGGCATTTGGGAACCAGTTTGAGCACAGTATGTAAAATAAACAAGGCAGTCCATTCTCTTTACCCTCAGAGGTCTCCTCCTTGTGGGGGTACTGCATTGTTTTGTATACCCAGTTTCTGAAGGGATCATATGGAGAGACTATTTTTAAGGACCCACTTGTTCAGTGATCATAAGAAAATTATTTGTAAATGTGTCTTTTATAGTTATTTTCTTGTTAGCCAATTAATTATGCTGTAATATCCCTTGATGTATTTGATATGAGTCATCCATTTGACATGAAGGTCCTCCTAGAAATTTGTAATTTCTCTGCTGCTTGTCATGGGGACTAGATGAATTGGTTTTCTCTGGAGCACTTGTATGTAAGTCAGAACTGGTGCACCCACGTATAGAAAGGCATTTAACCCTAAGTTTTTGGGGGAAGCTATGGGGCTCTGGCACCAGCATAACAACAAAATTCTCATGGGAAAATTCACTGAAATATCTGCCTAGTATACCGTTATTGTGTCTCAAGAACAACCACACACGGTTTCTGTTATTCTTGGGTCAGGGTGTTTGAGTTACTTACGCATATGGACATACCATGTCCCGTAGATCAGATTCCTGCATGAGCCTGACTTTCTGTCAGGTGATGCCTGTAACTTCTGGGAAAGTTATAAATGGAGTAACTCAATGAGAATCCTCTCTGATTCTTTCCTTGCTGACACCCTTATATACAATCCATCAGTGACTTTTATTGGTTCTACGTCTAAAATAGATCTGAATCTGTCTACCCCTTTTCGGTTTAACTGCTGCATTCTGGTGGAGGGAATCATCCTCTCTTGCTTAGACCATTGCGACAAGCTCGTTTTCAAGTCTTTTTCCTCACAGAGGCGACAATGATCGTCATAAAGCGTGAACTGCGTTATGCTGCTCCTCTCCTCCACTGAAAATTTCCTGTTGTCCTTAGAATAAAATCTTGATTGGGCATCATGGCCCCCAGCATCTCACCAGCCCTGTTATGGGTCATTCTCATCTTGCTCACTTTACTTCAGCCACACTGATTTTTTAGTTCCCTGGTGCCCAAACCTTTTCTGCCTCGGGGGGCCTTTGCACAATATAGTCCTGTCTTCCTGGAATGGTCACCCTGTTCTTGTCCTTGTTAGCTTTTCTCTCTCTTTATGTTCTAGCTGTTAAAAAAATGTTTGTTTATTTATTTTGAGAGAGAGAGAGAGAGAGAGAGAGAGAGAGAGCACGAGCTGGGGAGGGGCAGAGAGAGAGAGAGAGAGGGAGGGAATCCCAAGCAGGCTCCACACCATCAGCACAGAGCCTAATGTGGAGTTTGATCTCATGAACTGTGAGCCAAAATCAAGAGCTGGATGCTTAACTGACTGAGCCAGCCAGGCACCCTAATGGTCTAGCATTTATTTATTTATTTATTTATTTATTTATTTATTCATTCATTCATTCATTCATTCAGTCTTTAAAAAATTTTTTTTTCTTAATATAATTTATCATCAAGTTAGCTAACTTACAGTGTATATAGTGTGCTCTTGGCTTCAGGAGTAGATTCCCATGATTCATCACTTACATACAACACCCAGGGCTCATCCGAACAAGTGCCTTTTTCCATGCCCATCACCCATTTTCTCCCCTCCCCTCCCCCCACATCAAACCTCAGTTAATTCTCTGTATTTAAGAGTCTCTTATGGTTTGCCTCCCTGTCTGTTTGAAACTGTTTTTTTTCCCCTCCCTTCCTCCATGGTCTTCTGTTAAGTTTCTCAAATCCCACTTATGAGTGAAATCGTATGATATCTGTTTTTTCTGACTGACTTATTTCACTTAGCATAATACCCTCCAGTTTTATCGATGTCGTTGCAAATGACAGGATTTCATTCTTTCTCATTGCCAAGTAGTATTCCATTGCATATTTATTTATTTTAAGACAGACAGAGATAGCATGAGTAGGAGAGGGATAGAGAGAGAGGGAGACAGAGAATCCCAAGCAGGTTCCATGCTGCCAGCTCAGAGCCCAATGTGGGACTTGAACCCATGAAACTGAGATCATGATCTGAGCTGAAACCAAGAGCCAGATGCTTAACCAAATGAGCCACTGAGGCACCCTTATTGTCTATCTTTTAAATGTTGTGGAGATAGGACTTTTCCTATTACTCTATCTAACGTAGGTTCCCCAGGGTCATTCTTTCTAAGCCCTTTCTTCCCTTCATACTACATGCTTAACTGATGATTTTATGAGCTTGCAGCTTTGTCTTGTGCTAATGCTAGATTGTTAGCTCCATGAGTGGTAGGATCAAATTTGTCTTGCTCAGTATGTTATTTCTGGCATCTAGCACAGTGCCTGGCACATAGTATGTGCCTAATAAATGCTCATTGAAGAGTTACTGAGTGAGTGGATTACTACAGAGGAAGACATAAACGTTGCTTTTATTGGTCTGAATATTTCCCATCAATAGATAAATATCTAGTTGACTTTCTTGTTTTTAATCCTTGCACATCATCTTTATATTTCCCTGCTCTGCCTTCTTCCCTCGCCACATAAAATCTGGTCCTAACTTTTAATTATTCCACTTTGGAAAGTGCCTCATTATTTTAACTATTGCTAACGTGGTATTTTGGTCTGGGTAGATGACTCCCGAGTGTGTTGAATTGCTTGTCGCCCACAACTGATGGAGGAAATTCATCCACAGGGCACGTGGATTTATCATGTACACTTAAAAATGTTCAATATATTCCACACAGAATTTGGGCAGCTCAGCTTCAGAAGCCGTATTAAAGAGGCATGGAACTGAATCGTTAAGGGCATTTAGAAGAAGAAATAAGCCAATTATCTTCCAGTATTTAGGCACATCAGGAAGATGACATAATTAATAGGTTCATTTAGCTCATAACAGAGATGCTTTTTCTTTTCTCCACGGCTCTCATGTCAAGGCAGGGCTTCTCAAAAGTGAATGCGTGTTTTGATTCCCACACATCTGGAGCTCGGAGGAGGAACTGGGTTTGTTTGCCTGAGCTTGGCAGCAGCCCCGAGCCCTTACAACTGTTCTTCCCAGTGTGGTGTCCGAGCTGCCGCCCAGTTTGGGACACAGAGAAGGAAATGCGTGTGAGAAGGTGTGGCTCACTGAGCACCCGGGAGAGAGACTGGGGAAGAAGAGTGAAATGGAAGAGCAAGCAGGAGGAGAGACAAGGGAATGAGGAGGTGGTGTGGAGTGGGTGGTGGAGAGAAAAGTTAGATTGTGCTCTTTCTTAAAAATAATCCTTTTTGCCTCCTCCACCATGCACTTTTTTTTTTTTTTTTTAAAGTTAGCAGCTGCCATCTCTGAGGGTTGCCCAGAAAGTGGGTGGGAAGGTGGTCCTTGATGAGACAGGCCCTAGAAACACAACACGACTTCCCACCGTGGATGGTTTTGACCTCTGAACGTCTCATTTTGTTAGTGTCCTGGGATATTTGGGGGGCGGGAAATCATAGGCCACTTTGTGAGTGCAGAGACTCTGAAGATGTGTAAAATGTTAGGAAACAGAGCTACAAACAGAATGTGCTGTTCAGCATATTGGTCCGATGTGTAATGTATTTCTTGACAAGCTTCAACATGCATCAGTGCTTGGGGTGCTAACTGCTTCTCACACGTATGACTCGCCTGCTGTGGAATCGTATTGCTAGGTATGTGCATATAGACACTCATTCAGTCTTGCGGTATTCTTTTTTTAGCTCTTTGGATATGTACCAGAACTGATGGGTTTATGCTAGTGAACATTGTTCTGTGAGCTGGGAACAATGGATGCCAGTTGGTGATCCAGTTATATTCAGGAAACTGCAACAGAGAAATGGGCAGCTGCTTTTGTTTGGTGCTTCCGGGTAAACGAACAGAGTACCTTTTCATAAGAGCCAAGATTATTTGGGGTTTTGTCATTTGACTTCCCCTTTTCCCAGTGCACACCCCTGTGCCCTCCCCCTACCTGACCTCATTCTTCATAGCGCATTCCTGTTTTTTGTTGACCTTTAAATGTTTTCAGACAAGACCCTTAGGTCTGATGTCATAAAGTGAGATTTCTTTATTTTCTGCATGCCATTTGCATATCCCCAAAATGAATGGGCATGGTAGGAGAGAAGAGAATCTTTGGAATGTGTGTGAAATGAGGTAGCTTCTCATTTCACTGTGAAGAAACAAAACGCAATACAAAATAACTATACGGTCTCTTTCACCCTCTTTTTTATCTTATATAAGTAGGAGGAAATACTTCTTCTTTAGGTCTGAAACAAAGGTTCTTTGTATTAAAAAAAATAATCGAAAACTTGAAAAGTTTGCCTTTTCAGAAGGGCCCTTGGGATGTGATTCTACTGGGAAGGCAGTGGTTAGGAGTACATATTTGAGCCAGACTGAGTTTGAATCCCAGCTCATATCAGCAGTGCAGCCTTGGCAAGATACTTAACCTCTCTGTGTTCTAGTGTCCTCGTGTATGAGAAGGAGATAATCCAAGAACTTAATCCACAGTGTTCTGAGTAGTAAATGAGCAGTGCCTCTGGTTAGCAATGATGGTTAACAGTCATTATTTTGAGTTACTTTGAACAAGCTCATTTCTCCCCCACCCATTGTACACAGGTCATACCACAAGCTACATACTAAAACTTTGTAGAGATTAATATCCTGTGAACACGAATCATTCTTCTTTAGGGTCTTCTGGACCTTTCTAATACAGGTTCCCACTGTCTGTCCCTTTGCTTTAGCTATCAGCGTGGCTCTCAATGGCATCTTTGAGGGAACTAGCCTAAATTCAGTCTCTTAACTTGCTCATGAGTGTCACCTGGATGCTGGCTGGAAGGTGAGAGGACCCACAAAACAGGACTTTCAAGGGGCAGAAATGGTCCCTAATGTGGTGCTCGTTTAGGTGGAATACTGCCACTTGCAAGTGACTCTGCTAACTGGCTGTGTTCTTGATTTTGGCCGACAGTTGGAATCCCCAGTTCTGGGCCCCTGCAAAGCAAATGGGCTGTTTGCTCTTTCATGAGAAGGATCTTCGTGTTTCTCAGTGAAATTAATCTGGTGAAGAAAGGCTGTTGGGTGGGACAAGTGGGCAACTCAGAGGCAGTGCTGTACAGAAAGGAAATACGTTGGCACGCTTGCATTTTTGGTGGCACTGGCTTGGGTCACCAATGTTGTGTTTTGTGTGGTACGAATAATTGCTATGTATTCCTCTGTGATGCTGGTGAATACAGGAGGAATGTGTCATGGTGCCTCTGTCTTCCTTAGCCAGGTAACCATATACATCTCTCAGGGTGCTTTGCATTTCTGAAATTCAGATCGCTTGAAGTCACCTTCAAGTCACTTGAAGTGCCCTCCAGGTGGCAGTTCTTACACTATGGAAGGGTGTCGTTTCTTGTCGCCTCTGACTCTATTACAATAGTTATTCCATTTTATCATGCCATGAGATGTTATGAATAGATGTTACTTGTGTCATGGGAGAGTTGATGTTGCTGCTATTTATAGTGACTCATGAGTTCAGGAGGCCTCAGAGGGTTCTACTGTGCTCCAGATGCTGGGGCACTCAGGGTTAAAAGGAGGTTATGACTTGGGGTGGAAAGCGGGGGGAGGGGGAGAACCCCAGCAGTGTGTGGAATTTAAGATGTGAAATACATTTTAATGAAGTGAATGGGGCACAAATGACTGTTTGCCATAGGCATTACCACCTAAGCAGAAGGCAGGACACATCCTGTGGTTTCGGTTCAAGCTTATAAGACAGGAAGCTTGAGGGTGTGAGCCTATTTGTGAGAGTGTGTGTGTGTGTGTGTGTGTGTGTGTGTGTGTGTGTGTGTGATTATTGGAATTGTGTGGAATATTGAATATTGGTAGGGATCTTTTTTTTCAATTTGAGTAGAGTTGACACATCATGTTATGTTAGCTTCAGGTGTACAACATAGTGATTCGACACCTCTATGTGTTAATACTGTGGTCACCACAAGTGTAACTACCATCTGTTGCCATGCAACACTGTTACAGTATCATTGAGTATTTTCCCTGGTAGGGATCTTGTTGAAGTGGTATTCTTTTAATAACTTTCCCATGGAAGGGGAGTGTTACTTGATTTTTTTTTTTATCACATTGTTATAAAGGTATTGTGAGCATGAAGTCCCCATCATCCTACTTTACCTTTATAATCAAAATCTCAATTATCCTTGATTCTTTCTGGCTCTTTTTCATCCATAGCTAGCCGCTCACTGAGTCCTATTGGTTTTTCCTTCACAGCCTCTCATGTCCTTTCCTTTGAATTTCTAAGGCAATATGTTCTTATTTGGGTTTTCAGCCTTTAGAATTCTTCTTTGAAATAGAAAGGACTTTTTCAGACAAGGCTGCCAGATACCTTAAATTCACTTCCATCTAGTCTCTCTTTAATTAAACAAACAAATAGCAAAACTCTCCTAATGCTCCTTACTACTTAAAGCAGGTTCCTGACTTGGGTTCTTACACGTTAAGAGTAAATTGACAATGCAATGGGGTTTCCTCTATTATTTTTAGTATTTTAAGTTGTTTAATGAAAATGATAGGTTTACTCTGTTTCTGCAAGGGCTTGAAGAACACATTTATGCTCATAGCAACTTTCCCAGTTTCTGTGCTCCTGTGGCAAGTACTACCAACGATACAAATTCTGGCACTTAGACTGGTAATGCTTCAAGTATTGACTTACCTGTTCCACTCAGGTATGTGCCAGCTCTCCAACAGTATCGTTAGAGCCCCAAGGGCAGTAGTAATATCTCATACTTATTTTGAGTCATGTTCTGAAATAGCGTATTCTTTGCTTGGATGCATAAATAAAATGCCCAGAAATTACCAATTAGCTTAAAATATTCTGGCCTGTCTGAGAAAATAAAAACTCAAGAGGAAAGGTTATGAGATTATTCAGTATTAACAACTACCTTAGTTAAAAAAAAATGCTACCTCTTCAACCTAAATCTCACTGAAGTGTGATTAAAATAGAAATCACCAGTGTTGTGCAAGAGAGTGAGTTGAATTAATGGTGAAATGACAAGAGAGAAGGCCAGGAAAAGTGATCTTTCTCATGTTATATAGTTCTACAGCCTTATTTTACAATGACTAATTAGCACATAAATAAAATAGAAATCGTCTATGTTTTCAAAACAGAGATAAAAGCGCTACCCTGCGTGTACTTTTTTCTCATGGGAAAATATTAAAATGTGTGAAAATATGCAGGTTAATGTAAGAATGCAAAATATAATTTAAGATGGCATTTCTCTAAAGAACCATATAGCATGTTGAGTTGGAACAAGCCTGCCTCTGCTTGAGACTGTTTATTTAGGGTTTGTATTCCACTGTGTTGGGTGAGGATAGTGTGTAAAAGAGGCTACTTAGGATACTGAGATTTGTTAATTACTGAGTGTGTCATGAAGGCTGTTTGTGGAGTGTCTCACATGGAGAATCTTAAGAGTTGTTCATTTGTGTGTATTATGGGTAAACAGATTAGTCCGTGTTGCTGCCAGAGGTGAACTTAGATGACCTTTGTACATCCTTCTCAGAATTGCGATTCCGTGATTTTGAAATAAGAACATCCCTGATTTTTTTTTTACTCTTTTGCTGCTTGCCAGGTAAGCAGAATTCCATTTTTATGAAAAAAAGGATGCACCTGTTACCCTTACTTAGGAGCCACTACTGGTAGAGATGCCATTGTGATACAGCACTCTGTATTAAAATAGTTTTTTTGTCAGTTACCAAAATTTTGCTACAGAGGCCACAAAGAAAGCAATTATATTTAATTACTTCTGCTTCATTTATGTGGCTTTGGGAAGGGACAATTTAGGTGTAATGGGAAATGTGACTTCTGAAGTCAAATTTACAATGAACATGTGGACCATATAGCTGGCTATGTTTGTTTAAAACCGAAGTTGTTTTCAGTAGAAAATAGAGTGATTTCTGTTGCCAAGGCTTGGGAATAGCAATTCCTATAACTAGAAATTCACTGCAGATTGACCCAATACCCAGAACACATGCACGAGCAGCTATAAAATCTTTAATCAAATTTTTGTTTAACTCTTAACTTTGTTACTTCTTGTGAAACTACTGAGAACCCCAGACAAAAACCAAGGAAACAAGCAAAAACTTTCAAACAAGCTTTTGGATTATTATATATTGATGTCCACACCCAATAGCAGTGAATACTATCCCTTGTTCTTCCAATTCTTAAATACAGATTTTGAGCAAAAAGTACTCTAGTGAAGAAGAATTAAAGGTAGATAACTAACATTCCACTGGTCACTTCATTTAGATCAAGTGCTCATCAAAAATTTTGAAAGTATGTGGGAAAGGTGTGGCTCGAGGAAACTTCAGTTTGCATGCTCGCACCTGACTTGGAGGTTTATAGATTTTATTCCCCCATGAAACTGGCTGGAAATCTGTCTATGCTACATTCTCTTTAGGCCCCTTTTATTCTATTCTTTTATGATTCTTTCTGATATTTATAGAAACATTTAAGTGGTGAATATACTGGGATAAATTCGAGGAGCTTCTTTGCATGTTTTTGTGTACAGGCACACATGGCAGAGATGCTTTTCTTGTTTGGTGGGTGGGGAGAATGTACCGTCTTCAAGAGTAGGAATGGGAACATTTATTTTAATAGAAAGCTCATACTAGTTTAGATGGAAAAGAAATCAATCAAGAGCAATGTATAAGAGAAACCAACCTGGATAATATATTTCTTTTTAAATAACAATTGAGTTTTAAAAATGTCATTGAGGGGCACCTGGGTGGCTCAGTGGGTTGAGTGTTTGTTGGTGAGATCAAGCCCTGTGCCAGGCTCTGTGCTGACAGTGTGGAGCCTGCTTGGGATTCTCCCTTTCCCTCCTTCCCTCCCTCTCTCTCTCTCTCTCCCCCTCTCTCCCTCTCCCTCTCTCTCTGTCTCTCACCTCCTCCCTGCTTTCTCTCTCTCTCTCTCTCTCTCTCTCTCTCTCTCTCTCTCTCACATACTCTCTCTCTGTCTCACATACACACAATAAATAAATACACTTAAAAAAATGGCACCGAGTTCTATATTTTGGTCAGTTGTGGGGATCGGGGGAGAATGCACGTGAATGACACAGAACATAAGAAGAGACAGAGGAGATGACAAATTATGAGAAAGAGGAAGTGGAGGAACCCTGACTATCAAGAAAGGCAGTGAGATCAAAGAAGAACAGAAAAATCCCCTGGGCTAGTGCCAAAGGGTAACATGTCACCACCCCTCAAAGTAGAGCCCCATTACTTAGCAGGACCAGGTCTCCACATATTCCCCTGAAGCCAGTTTTGAGTAGCCTCTACCTGTCTTGTCGTTAGTTCCCTAGGGTTAGTTTTTTCACCATGATTATGTAATGATTACAGTGATTGTCTAACTAGCTTCCTTTCATTTTTATATTTACATTACTGTTTTTTTGTATTGCTTTTAGAGTCCTCTTTACAAGATGATCCTCCTATAGGGAGCTTGGGCTTTGCCTTAGTAGTCTTTTTTTCCATATTGTTTTTGTTTTGTTGTATGTGTGTATTTTTATATCAGAACCCCAAAGTGTAAATAACCTTAGCATTCTAAAAAATTGTTTGCAATATTCTCTATTCTTCTAGCAGGTCATTTAATATAGCTCTGCCATTCAATTTATACTCCTTATAAGAGATTACCCCAGGCTTTGTTCAGCCACGAGACAAAGCTGGAGGAAGGTACTTACTTTGTACAGAGGCCACCCTGAGTGTCCACACCAAATCCAAGACTGGCCTCTTACTAATCTGCCTGATGACAGTGGAAATTCAGAGTGAGGCAATGGGACTTTTTTGGAAGACAGCTGGGTCTAGGGGAATTTTTGTAAGCAATGAACCATTCTTTAATTGAAACCACTGGATGTGGTTAGTAGTTTATTTTAAAAACACCATATGTTAGTCCATTCCTATATACTGTGACAATCATAGTTAATCAAAAGCTGCTTGTGACATTTCTGTTGAGTGTTCATAAAAGAGTGTTTTGCTTCCTTGAAATCCTGAACTCTATGCCAAATGCCAACACATTCACAATTATAGTTTGGCTTTTAGGCACTTGTGCAACTCTTTGAGTATGTGGTAGGTTTTTATTTATTTTTGTCACTTTCACTAATTTGTCATATTCTTAAATGGAAAAATGTTTTCTCAGCCTTTTGTTTGGTAAACAGTGACTTCTATTCCTTTCTCCATGGTTCCCCTGAGAGGAAATAAGCTAATGTAACTGCTTTTTGACCCTCCTTTTTGGCCAGAAAGCCAAGCTAATGCATGATCTCATTGAGACATGATCTATTCATGTGAACCATAAGCTTGTAAGCTTGTCATCATCCTTCATGGCACTTGGGCAGGCACCCTGTTAGCCACCACAATAGGGTGTGAAAAGAGATGCAGTCACATCCCTGAGCCTTCAACCAGCACAATGTAAGTCAATTCAGTTCATTGCGGTTTAATTCGTTTTGATCCAAATACAAGCAGTCTCTATGGAGTACTTCTTTTCAGTCATGGTCCTGGACAGTGGGGCTGCAGAGATGAAAATTTCTTGAAAAAACTGACAGGTTAGTGGAGAAAGTGACATAAATTGGACAAATCTAAGAGAATGTTGGTTATTGCTCTTGTGGAATTACACACAGGGTGGTATGGGAGCATAAAGGAAGTGCCTAAGGTAGGGGGAGCAGGAGAAGGTCTCACAGAGGAAGAAGCTCTGTGTTGAGCGTCAGTGCAGCAGGAGTGTGCCAGGAAGTAAGGGAGGGGAAGGTGAGGAGCTGGTTAGGTTTTACTGCTTCTTCATCCAGTTATAGACCAACACAGATGGTGAACAAGCAAAGGTGCCTCTACCAAAACATCCCTTCTCCCTTTACAAGGAAAGAATATGGTTGTTTTCTCTCTGTACTTAAATAACCATGAAAGTCCATTTTGGGAGACTCAGCTTAGTAGGCTGCCTGATAGCCATTTTCCTTTCCTCCCTATCCCCAGAATCCCAGTTTTGTTCATGACAGCATTGGGGCAGCTAAAAACTTTTGATTTCCTTGTGGCTAGAGGTGGCCATGTGACCGGTCTTGACCAGTGAGATATAAGCTTAGGTGTACTTGGTGGTGTTTGGCTGAAATGTATTGTTTTCTGATGGAAAGGGATAGGCAACTGACACATATTTTAATGGGTATTGGTGAATTAATATTTTAGTTCTGTTGTTTACTTTGTAAATAGTAAAAACATTGTCATGTGAGTTTTGCTACTAGAAAGTAAGACCTGACATCTCTTAATTTTGTCATTCATTATCACTGTGAGCCTGAGTAACTCCCCACTTTTTCTACATTGGTCTATATATATTTACTTATCCTTTCTCTCTCTTTTCTTATGAAGGAGGAGTACAAGAAGTAATAAGAATGAATCTGTGTATAGTGGCTTGAATTTCATTGATAAAATGTTATAATAATAATAATTAATAATAATAAGTATTTATTGAACATTAGTTGCGGTCTGGGTACTCTGCAGGTACCTAAAAAATATAACCTTAGTTTTCCTCATCAAAGTCCTCTGAGGTTAATGACCTCCTTTGGGGGGTTGAGCACACTGAAACTCACAAAGGTGAGTTCCTCACCTGGCATTACATCCTTGGAAAGTGGCATTTCTGGGACACTGGGGTCTCTTTGACTTAAAGCAGAGGCTCTTAACCATGGCTTTTTCACAGCTTCACATTAAAGTGAGTGAGGGGCGCCTGGGTGGCTCAGTCGGTTAAGCGTCAGACTTCAGCTCAGGTCATGATCTCGCGGTTTGTGAGTTCGAGCCCCGTGTCGGGCTCTGTGCTGATCGGGCTCTGTGCTGACAGCAGCTCAGAGCTTGGAGCCTGCTTCAGATTCTGTGTCTCCTCCTCTCTCTGCCTCTCCCATGCTCATGCTCTGTCTCTCTCTGTCTCTCAATAATAAAAAATGTTAAAAAAAATAAAGTGAATGAAAATTTTTTAAGTTTTTTTTTATTTTTTTTATTTTAGAGAGAGTGACAGGGCACAAATGGGGGAGGGCAGAGAGAGAGAGGGAGAGAGAGAATCTCAAGCAGGTTCTGTGCTGTCAGCATAGGAAGCTCAGTCTCACAAACCATGAGATTATGACCCGAGCCAAAATCAGGAGTCGGATGCTTAACCAACTTAGCCACCCAGGCGCCCCTAGAGTGAATGAAATTTGAAAGACAGTGTACACATCTCATCCACATTCAATTTGTATTGTCATTATTGAGTCTTTATTTACACTTCCTTGAAGAGTAACAATGTAAGCAAAATAAAAGAAGCCTTTCCTTTAGAATTAAATTAAAAGTCATATTGTACATCTTTTTATTGCTGATTTTATAAGTAAATACATATATTATTTGAGAAAATACACACACAAAAAACTGAAGTATCTAAAATCACCTAGGTGAAATGGCTAGAATTTGCTATGGATGGTTTTCCTTTCTGGGTGAAATGGAAACTTGTTTATCTTTTTTTCAATTGAAGTATAATTAACATACAGTGCTATATTACTTTCAGGTGTACAATATAGTGATTCAGCAATTCTGTACATTACTCAGTGCTCATCTAGATAAGTGTACCCATAATCCCCTTCACCTATTTCACCCATACCCCCACCCACTTCCCTTCTGGCAAACACCATTTTGTTCTCTGTATTTAAGAGTCTGTATTTTTGCTTGTCTCTTTTTTCCCTTGTTTTTTTCATTGTTTTGTTTCTTAAATTCCATGTGTAAGTGAAATCATATGGTATTTGTCTTTCCTGTTTATCTTACGTTAAAACCTGCTATCTGTTGATTATCTTATTGATCAATCATTCATTGATTTGTTTGCTCTTTCATTTTTTTTTTTTTTTTTTTTTTTTGTAATTTAAAAATTTTAAGATTTGGTCAGTTATCCTGGTTACATGTTTTGAAAATATTTTGGTTTCATGTGACTTTACTATAAAATGTCACTCAGCTTTCCAGTCTGTTCTTCTGAACAAATGAAGTCATGGAAAAGTTATTCAGTACTGAAAACTCCAGAGAGAATCTCTCAATAAACCCCATGATCTCATCAGTATCAAGAAGCATGAGATACTTATTCAGCCATCCATCTCTTCATCCAGAATATTTATTGAAGGTCTTCTGTGTACCAAGTGTGGTGCTAGATGCTGGGGACATGAGAGCAAAATTAAGGACACTTCCTGCCATTAGGGAGCTTATAGTCTATTGAGAGAGATACTTACTAATCATTTACCCACACAAATAAATGTTAACTTGCACCTACGGTAAGTGCCCATGGTACTATAAAATCTAATAGTGGGATTTAACCAGATTAGGGAGACCAGGAAATGACTGGTGTCTCTGAGAAAGTCATACTTGAGTTGAGATCTGAAGGATGAGGAAGAAAAAAATGTGGTGAAGGTCGAAGAGAAGAACACTGCAGCAGGTAAAAAGAAGAGTGTGAAATAGGGCTTTGGGTCCAGAGGAGGCATGGTGAGCATAAGCACTCTTATTTAAGACACACCATTAACATTGCCTGAATATGGGGACGCCTCACTGAGGAAAATTCCCTCTAAATAAGAATTATGTTTTTTGCACTAGTATTTGATAAGGTGAAAGATACCAATTTCAGGTTAATAATTAGGCATACAGAATGCCAAATGCACACAGTTAAGGTAAAGCATCAATTTTTTTTTTTAAGTTTTATTCATTTTTAGTTTACATCCAAGTTAGTTAGCATTTAGTGCAATAATGATTTCAGGAATAGATTCCAGTGATCCGTCCCCTATGTAAAACACCCAGTGCTCATCCCAACAAGTGTCTTCCTTAATGCTCTTTACCCATTTAGCCCATCCCCCCATCCACAGGCCCTTGAGCAACCCTCAATTTGTTCTCTGTATTTAGGAGCCTCTTACGTTTTGTCCCCCTCCCTGTTTTTAGTATATATTTTTTCTTCCCTTCCCTTATGTTCATCTGTTTTGTTTCTTAAATTCCACATATGAGTGAAGTCATATGATATTTGTCTTTCTCTGACTGACTTTGTTTAGCTTAATACCCTCTACTTCCATCCACATTGTTGCAAATGGCAAGATTTCATTCTCTTTGATTGCCAAGTAATACTCCATTGTGTGTGTGTGTGTGTATACACACGTCACATCTTCTTTATTATTCATCTGTGAAACATCAATTTTTAAAATTTATTTTTTATTTTTATTTTAGAAAGAGAGTGTGTGTGGGGGGGGAGGGAGGGAGGGAGAGAGAGAGAGAGAAAGAGAGAAAGAGAGAATCTTAAGCAGGCTCCATGCTCAGTGCAGATCCCGACATGGGGCGTGATCCCACAATCCTGGGATCACGACCAGAGCTGAAATCAAAGAGTCGGATGCTCAACCAACTGAGCTATCCAGGAGCCCCTGATACATCAATTTTTAATCTGAGTTTAAAAGTAGAACTTTTCGCTTTCCAACTTCACATTTTTTCCCCAATGCTGTTTTATCTACTGAATCACCTTTAACTTCTGCTTATGTGTCATTACCTTCTTTTCTTCAAATATTGCTTCCTACTGTATCAGTATGTCAAATAAAGCATTTGTTTTTGAGCCATGAGTGAGTCGCAGCAAAAGCTTTTGGCTTTGGCAGGGGTGGTGCATTCCTACCTTCTCCAGTGGCCACAGGACTGTGTGTTTTGACGTAGTACTCTACTGGCAGTCAAGATCATCCCCCCTGGGGGATACCACTTCTACAGTTTAGAGTACAGAAGGGGGGAGGGGCAAACCATTCTGCGTAAATGTTTCAGGAGCATTGACTTTAAATCATACACATGCCTTTTCTATCTGTGACTCACATGATGTAAGGAAGAGAAGGAGGATTGAGTGACAGGGTCAAGAGGGTAGAAAACCTCAGCCTGGCTTCTGCTTACTCAGTGATTCCCCTCCAGAGTGACTTTCCATATATCACCAGAGTGTGGAATGGTATCTTACCCTGACGATTTACGCCATGGTTTTGATTTGTTAGCTTGTTCTGTTGGAGCCAGGGCAAGCAGAGAAATGTCTGACACAAAAGGAGATTTTATTTGGCCAAAGGAATTTTGAAACCTTTATGTACTGTGGACATGAGTGTATTTTTGTTCACTGTACTTTTGAAGTCTATGATCAGGAAATGTGTATTTTCCCTGAAAAGAAATCAGAAAAGGTCCCAGGAAGGCCTTATGACTGTAGCAAAATATATATTTTTATAGCACTTTTCATGTTCTCACACTTTGCCTTTTCTTTCTTTGCTTCAGGTTGCATTTTTTTCATCAAAGTTATTTTGGATGGCATTGAAAGTTTTCCCTGGGCTCTCTGTACACAGTTCAAAGGGCATTCAGAGAGTTGACTAAGCTGAGTTGACTATACATTGCAAAATATTTTATTTTTGTGTGGTGCTATATAACTTATAGAGGTTTTTATGCACAGTATCCAATTGTGCCATAACCCTTGATGCAATTAGAGTAACAAGCATTATTCCTGTTTTAGAAATACAATTCAGAGGCTTCCACAGCCTAACGACCTGCCTGAGGTCACACATCCCCGGCTGGATGAGTCAGGCTTGGCCCAGGGTCTTTGGACTCCTGCTCTGGCTCTCTTTATACTGTATCATGAAGCTGTGATACTCGAGTAGTTGGGCTGAAAATGAGCATTTGATCGGGTGCAATCAAGTCCTGGTGGATTCCATTATTCATTTCTCCAAAGCTTGATGTATTCAAAATTAGAAAATTATAGCTATGAATAGTTGTTTTCCACTTGATTGGTCTAAAGTCAACTGAATCCTAGAGAAAAATCCTTTGCAAGTGGGTTGCCTTGGAAATGGATGAGCCTAGCAGTAGAATAGCTTTTACTGTATTTGAAATTCCAGCAGTTTAGGTGACAGTTGTGTCTTTCTGAAGGGCGTGGGCGGACTCCGAACGGGCTTTTCCCATTGCTCATCAGCCTGGCCCTCGTTGTTCTTGTTACAGCAGTCACTCATTTTCACAGATGTCTCTTAAAAATCTTTTTTTTGTTGTTGTTTCCTTTTTGAGTTCAGAATATGTAGAAGTAACTTCTTTTTGGCATCTTGTACCACTTGTCCCTGTTTAGCAAGTAGCTGGTGTTAGGAGGTGCTTGCTGACTTGAGGAGGAATGTGTCACGTTTGTAGAGTCCTTCAGACTTCATGCAGGGCTGTCTCCTCCATGGTCGTGTTTGGTCCCCATAACAACCTTGTGAGAAATTTCATGTCCATTTTATTAGTCCCTTCTTTGACAGACAAAGGGAAGAAAGATTTGCAAAAGCAATATTACACTGTGGTTTTGACCATGGGCTTGGAATCTTATTTGGGTTCAGATCCTAGGATGCCTTGCTCACCAGCTTTTTGATGGTAGGCTAGTCACTTGACCCTTCTAGATCTCAGTTCTTACAATCTCTAGAGTAAGGTGAGAAAGGTACCTGTGCTCACTGGATGGTGAGGGTTAAATGAGTTATGAGACCTTCAAAGGGCACTGGCAAAGAACAAGGGTCAGTGTATATTAGTTATTATCATTAAGTGACTTGATTGCAATCCCGCATTATCAAGGAGCAGGGTTGAGACTTGGACTTGTGACTTTTAGCACTACCTCCTGCCTCGTCATCTACCCAGCAGGCCATTCTGCAGCAGCTTCCTTCTTCTCTCCTTTATGGGCAGGCAGCTGCTTCCCTAAGTTATCAGTGAGGGTGATGGGTTTTTGGAATAAGACTGAGAGATGCTGAGAGAACATTTGAACTCCTGGAATAAGTTGGCAGATTATTCTAAAAACGGAGTAACACCTACCCTCACTGTTATTAAGAGCTGCCTGGTTCTAGCCCAAATTTAGCTCTTTAAAAAATCCCCCTCTCTGAATTACATTAATAGTATATGAGTCCTTCTGGATGTACCAGTTGATGTGATATATCAGCTGTCATTGGTAGGGGATTCAGGAGAGAAGTTGAATGCCCACATTATAAGCCCCCTTATGACCCATGGCCTGTTCTTGTGATGAGCCTGGTGAGAATGAGAGTGCAGCTCCCAGGCTTGTGGGGAACAAATAGTTGTGTCATTTGCACTGTTTTCTAAGCACATCAGTTTAGGTTAGCGGCCAGACAGCAAATTGGCTTGAGATGGTTACTGAATTGGGATCATTCCTTGAAGTGCTTACCTTCATTTCCGGCATGCCTCTTCTCTGTCCAGTGAGTCCTGTAGGAGCTTTCTAGTGAGTCTAGCTAGCATGGTGGCTGCTTCTGCCCCCATCACTACCCGTCTTCCGCGCTTGCCTGCAGGGGTCCTCAGTGCTGCACCATGGTCTGCGTGCATGTGCACACCTGCACTCTGGTGAACGTTCACCTCTCCTCCAGTTATGAAAATAATAATAACACCTGACCTTACATAGCACTTGACGGGTTACAAAACACATTTGTATACATGCATGATTCTGAGAGGACTTTAGAGATTATTATTCCTACTTGGCATGCAAAAATATAGATCTGAAAGGTTAAATGAATTGCCCAAGGAGAGGGGATAAATGTAAGAAGTACTTAGGACTTGAAGGCCCCAAGTCTCATATTCTTTTCATGGTACTTAAATCAGTATTTTCTCCTTGACTGAATTAATTAGTTGGTTAGTTAATAGCTTCTCACACTCTACAAAAAATTTAGGTGTCTTGTAATAATTACATATGGGTGAAAACAGATGTCAAAACCAGGAAAAATGTACCGTATGCAGAACTGCTAGCACCAGTATTGTTCCTAGAGTTGAATTTAATTGGCCTCTGAGCTTCCTGGCAGCCAAGATAAAAAGAGAGACATAATCGGTCACATACTTACCAGAAAAAGAAAAGCATGCTTAAGGGGAAGTAAAGGTGTTATTAGGATTGTATTCTAAAAAGAATGTCTTACTTCAGATTTTAGATAGGGGCAATAAGCATAATTGAAGATCATGCTCTCAACCAAATTGTATAGCTATATAATAGCATGAAAATGCATTACAAGGGGTCTGACATCTGCTGGGTTCTTGTTATGTGTCAGGCACCATCCTAGGAACTTTGTATTGTATGCATTATTTTATTTAACTCTCATAAACATTTCATTATGACAACTACAGTTTAAAAGCATCATTGTACTCATTTAATGATAAGGAAACTCAGCCTCAAAGAATTCTTATAACTTCCTCAAGGTCACACAGCTAGTAAGAAATACACCTGTATTGAGACACAGACCTTTTCTGACATTGGAGCCCGTGCTCTTCCCACTGTATCATGCTATTACAGTGCTTTAAGGAGATAAATTAACTAAAATTGAGTTTACCATCTTCTAGCTGTTCTGCGTTATCCAAGGATGTGTTTTTAGGGGACCCAGATTAGAGGATCATCTTCTGAAAGTGTTGCTTCTCTTATCCAGGCTTTGGCAGGAGGTGGGTAGTAGAAAAGCTCCTGTTCTGTTGTGGCTTGAGCGTGTTTGACCAAACTAGGGACAATGGTTATTTGTCATTATTGTTGAATCCTACATACTTTCTGTAAGTTACCTTCTTTAGTCTTCCCAGCAGTCCAGTGAGGAAGGTGCTGTTATTATTCCCATTTTGCAGTTGGAGAAAGCAAGGCTTGCTGGGGTTAAATGACTCACAATGGTGACAGCTGCTCAGTGGTCACATTCAAATACAGATCTCTCTGGCTCTAGTGGGTATGTGCTTTACCATTATGCTGGTGGGTCTCTTGTTAAATAAATAGCAAAGTCATTAATCTCCTGAGGAAACTTAGATCCTAATCTAAACTCTTGTCTGGAAGGAAGATCGTCTCCCTTCAGCTCTGAAATAGACTGCAGGGATACCTCCATCAAGTCCAAATATTACTTGAAAGGCAGTTGGTCACCTTCAGCATATGTTCAAGCTTTAGTGTGCAGAATTTCATGCCGTAGATCATGAATGATAGGACTCTGACATGCAGAGCTTTCAAAGATGTTCCTGATGGTTTTTACAACTACGGGAAAACCTTAAAAATGTTTCAGTAGATTTTTTTTGGGCACCTGGGTGGCTCAGTCAGTTAAGCATCTGACTTGCTCAGGTCGTGATCTTGCAGTTTGTGAGTTCAGGCCCTGTGTTGGGCTCTGTGATGACAGCTCAGAGTCTGGAGCCTACTTTGGGATTCTGTGTCCCCTCTTCCTCTGCCCCTGCCCCCTGCCTGAAAAATAAATAAACATTAAAAAAAATTAAAAAAAAAGTTTTAGTGGATTTTATTTTATGGGGTCTCTGAGGAATTCTCCAGGGGGAATTAACTACTAGATACACGGCTGTCAAGAATTGGTATGGATAAGTATAATTTTGGAGAATGCGGCCAAATGTAATGATTTTAGTTTAGAACAGTGAATACAGAATTGTTCTTTCTGACAGTTCTTCAGTACCATGGTCAATTGTGGAGGTAAAGTCACTTTCATTTTGTGATTATTCTAATAGTGATAATGACCACTTCTACCATCACAATAGTAAGAATAGTTAACATTCAGGGTGCCTGGATGGCTCCGTCAGGCGCCTGACTCTTGGTTTCGGCTCAGGTCATGATCCCAGAGTTGTGGGATTGAGCCCCCAGTTGGGCTCCATGCTCAGCACAGAGCAGCTTAAGATTCTCTCTCTCTGCCAGGGCGCCTGGGTCACTCAGTCAGTTAAGTGTCCTACTTGGACTCAGATCATGATCTCATGGTTCGTGAGTTTGAGCCCCACGTCGGGCTTTGTGTTGACAGCTCAGAGCCTGGAGCTGCTAAGGATTCTGTGTCTTTCTCTGCCCCTCCCCTGCTCGCTCTCTCTCTCTCTCTCTCTCTCAAAAATAAATAGACACTAAAAAAATAAAAAAAGATTCTCTTTCTTCCTCTGCCCCTCTCCCACTTGTGCGCGCTCTCTCTCTCTCTCTCTCTCTCTCTCTCTCTCTCAAAGAATAGTTAACATTCACTGAGTATTTTTCTGAGTGCTTGTTAAGTAGTAACTTACTTAATCCTCATAACAAGCCTATGAGGACAGTATAAGTACTAACTCCATTTAATAGATGAAGAAATGTAGACAGTTGAGTAGGTCCCTCCAAGGCAGACAGCTGTTAAGTGGTTTTCTCATTGCACTAGTCTGCTCTCTGTATGGTGGGTCAGATAAAGAAACTTATACCCCTCTTCTCTGTTGCAGGTTACAGTGCAACTAACTCATCTACAAGTCATTTAAAATCCTTAAAAATAGAAATTAAAAATCATGGGGCAGAGATGCAAAAAGAGTGTTAAGATTGCTGACTTACTTAGGAAGAGACTACTTCTATCCAGCCTCATTCTTGCAGTGGGGAAAGAACCAAATGACTGGGAGTCTCTGTTGAGCTCATGTAGTTTGGTTGATAGTTGGGTTTCAGTCCACAGAGTTAAAAACTGGTTAAAAGTCTAGAAAAATTCAGTCTTATGACATTGTTCTTGACAGGTTTCCTCACAAGGTAATATGCATCATTTCAAGTACTGATAGTAGCATACTTTGGCCTAGATTTCACCTACTCCTTAAGTTGAGTATTGGATTGAGAATTCTCAATGTGTATACTAATAAAGAAAACATTGGCATAGCATTTTGAAGGAATAGCTAAGTGATTAAGATTAGGAAGTCTTCAGGTCTGAGAAGCATGCTGGTTAAGCCTTGGATGCTGAAATCAGATTGACTTGGAGCGTACATGTAGCCTTGAATCAGTTTACTAGCTTCTCAAAGTGTCTGTTTTCTCATGTGAAAAATGGGGATAATGCTACCTCACTCACAGTTGTTGTGCTGATTAAATGAGGTAAGCACTTTGCCTAAGACTGGCACATTATAAACTTTCAGGGGCTCCTCGGTGGCTCAGTTGGTTAAGTCTCTGACTTTGGCTCAGGTCGTGATCTCCTGGTTAATGAGTTTGAGACCCTTATCCGCTGTGTGCTGATAGCTCAGAGCCTGGAGCCTGCTTCAGATTCTGTCTCCCTCTCTCTCTGCCCCTCCCCAACTCATGCTCTGTCTCTGTCTATCTCTTTCTCAAAAGTAGACAACATTAAAAAAATAAATAAACTTCTGGTAAATATGTACCATATAAGATTCCCCATTTAAAATGGGGTAATTGGATATAAGGGTGATCTGGCTGTGACATCTGTCATCCCATTGATCGCCAGGATTGATTTGGCTGAGCTGCCTGGCTAGGCGGGTATCCCCTTCCTCCATCACCGCTCCATGTGTGCCCCTCATGAAGCTGTGTGCTTGGTCAAAGAGGATGACCTTCCCCAATAGAGGAGGACCGTTCTTCAGTCAAGGGTATATGAGTAGCTGCGCTCCCCCACTAGAACCTCCAAACAAGCTCTCAAGGTCCATTTGTAGGAGAACATAGGGTAGTCAAGCTTCCAAGACTCCAGACACATCCAAATGAGGCACTGCATGTGACAGTCTGCCTTTCTATAACAGCAACAACAAAAAAGAATTAAAAAAAAAAAGGGATAATCTATGGTCTGAGTCCACACAGATGGAATTATACATGTAGAACTAGAGCAGTTTGGGAAGGAATGGGGGTCACCACATAGAATATTCCTGAGTAATTTAGGTGACAGAACTTAAGTTCCTACGTGCAGTTAGTATCTTTGGAGGAGTTTGAGGCTCTAATGAGCAAACTCTGGAATTTTTTTATAGCGTGAAAAAGATGAGGGTGGTCTGTGGTAGGGCAGAGAGCACGGAGGTGGTATAGGAGAGCTGTGGCCCAGCTGTGCCACTTACCAGCTCTTTGACATTGGGCATATCACTGGTGTTTTGGGGCTTCAGTTTATGGAGCCCTGGAATGAGGGCTTGGTATAGGTAATCTCTAAATTTTCTTCAGATCTCTTATTCTACTGTAGATTAGGTTATATGAAAACTAGATGAACGAATCAGTTAAAAAAAAAAAAAAAAGAAAAGAAAAAGTTGCCAGAAAAGAGCTTTTTTTTTTTCCCCCCAGATAGTCACAAATAAAACAGAGAGGAAAGAAATGAAACAAAATAGAACAAAAAGTCCAAAGTAGGTTGCTAGAGATTCTGTTTTTTATTCCAGGGTGGCCCTTAGGGCCAAATGACCCTTTATTGTCTTTCATTGATTCCTTTGGAGAAATGTCCTCAGCTCATTCACAGGCCTGGGATCTTTTGCTTCCTTCCTTGATTGAAAAAATTCTTTTAAATTCTTTCACAGTAACAGCAGGAGTGGCCCCGAAGGATGCAGGCACAGGAAACGCCTTGACTTTAATGGTTGCCAGTGGCTGTACAGCCTTTTCTGAGTGGCCCTGAGCTGTCACCAGAGTGAATATATGAATGAATCAAATGAATAGGGAAGATAAGTCCAAATAACAGAAGACAGTTTTTTTTCTCCCAAAGAACAATTCTGTCTTGAGCAAAGGGTCATTTAAACTGGAGATATAGTTGGCACAGTGCCTTGAATAGTCTTGTCACTTTCTTTCTACAATACTTCCTGAAACGTTTTCCTTTCATTTGGGACTTATTCAAACTGGCTGTCAGAATTTTCCCTAAAATAATGCTGACAGGGAGTGATGATTAAGTGAAGGGTACATTTTAGAACTGATTTTCTGCCTTGCAAAGTTTCAAGATAGTGAAGTTTTTTTTCAGAAATGTATCTCTTCTTTCTCTCATGGTGCTTCGAGAGCATTCGTAATGTACAGCAAGCTGACATCATCAACTCCATAGTTAAACCTGCACATGTAATGTAGCAGATGACTGAGGAAAAGTGATTTGGCCGAGGTGACCTGAAGCGTTAACCTAGGCCTCTAGCATTCAGACGAGTGTTTTCTCTACCACACCACATTTCCTTCCTGTATCGGGCAGCAGCTTCGTACCTAATGACTTGAATTTACCACAGCAGGGGCCATCTTCTGCCAACATTAGAACTTTAGAAGAGTGGAAAGATTTTTCCTCTTTCTGAAGCCATGCCTCTAATGGAGATCGAGGGTCAAATCCATGAGGATGTGGCTGCCAAACTCTTCTGAAGCTAAGAGACACTGGAAGAGCAAAATGAAAGCATATGTGGTGGAACTAGAGCGCCTTCCAAGGCAATTAGTGATGGGGTGACCTCTAAGTTCAGGTAGGAGAGACCTTTCCAAGGGGAAGGAATGTGGCAGTCAGTCTGAAATAATCCTGTGGCAGGGCAGTCTGGAATAGTATGGTTTTTTTTAAAAAGTTTTATTTTGAAAAAAATTACAAATACACAGGAAGTTGCAAGCGATAGTACAGAGAGGTCCTGTGTACCCTTCACCCCATTTTCCGCCATGGCTACATCTTACATAATTAGAGTGTAATATCAAGACCAGGAAATTGACGTTGTTACGGTACAATATGTGTGTACAGCTCCATGTCATTTTATCACCCCTGTCTAAATTGGGGTAATCACTACCACAGGCAAGATACAGAATAGCTCCATTACAGCAAATACCTTCCTATGGCTTCTTCTTCATAGTTACACCCTCTCCTTTCACATCCTCCTTAACCCTTGGTACCTACTAATCTGTTTTCCATTTCTATAATTCTGTCATTTCATGAATGTTATATAAATGAATCATACAGTATACAATGTGAGCTTTTGAGATTGGCTTCTTTTCAATCAGTGTAATGCTCCTGAGATCCAGCCAAGTTGTTGCAAATAGTTTGTTTTTTATTGTAGAGTAGAAAACTATGGCATGTGTACCACAGTTCAACTATTTACCTATGAAGAGACATTGTGGCTGTTTCCATTTTCAGATTATTTACAAATAAAGCTGCTGTGAACAATTGTGTACAGGCTCTTTTGAATGGCCATCATTTCATTTCTCTGACCATGTCCATGAGTGGAATTGTTCAGCTGTATAGTAAATGTATGTTTAGTTTTTATCGTTGTTGTTTTTAAGTAGGCTTTGTGCCCAGCGTGGAGCCCAATGTGGGGCTTGAACTCAAGACCCTGAGACCAAGACCTCAGCTGAGACTAAAAGTCAGTCGCTTAACTGACTGAACCACCCAGGGGCCCTGTTTAGTTTTTTTAAGAAACTTCTGAACTGTTTTTCAGAGTAGTCATACCTATAGCAACATATGAAGCCATCCTGTTTCTTTGCATCCTCACCAGCATCTTGATGGGGTCTCTACTTTCTATCTTTGCTGTGCTAATACCTGGATAGAGATAATCTTGACTGACATGTTCCTGATGGCTGGTTGTGTAGAATATCTTTTCATGTTCTTGTTTGTTCTTTGTATACCCTCTTTGGTGAAATATCTCTTTGTATATTTTGCCCATTTTTTATTGGGTTGTTTATTTTATTTTTTTACTGTCAAGTTTTTGAAAGTTCTGTATATATTCTAGTTATGAGTTCTTTGTCAGATATGTGATTGGAAAATATTTTCTCCCAGCATATAGTTTGTCTTTTCATTGTCTTAACAGGGTCTTTCACAGAGCAAAAGTTTTAATTTTTGATGAAGACCAATTTGTCAATTATTTTCTTCTTTCATGGATTATAGTTTTTAAGTCATGTCTGAAAGTTCTTTGCTAAGCCCTAGTCCAGATTTTTCCCTTCATTGTTATCTAAAGTTAAAAAAAAATTACCTTTAAGTATATAATGTATTTTGAGTCACATTTTATATAAGGTGTGAGATTTAGGTCAGAGTTGTTTTTAAAATTATTTTTTTCCTCTAAATAACAGAGACTATCTTGTTGTTGTGTTGTGCACTTTTTAATATTAGACAATGTCTCCTGTAGAGAAGTGGTCACTGCAAAGAAATAAAAAGGAAAATGTTAACACAAATTTGATGCTTTTTTGGGGGGGAGCTGCTGAATATTTAAATAAGTAAGAGTTAGCAGGTATCAATTAGATCAGGAATCTAAAGGACTCTTACATCTCCCATCCTAAATTTTATTTCCTGATTGCTACTTGAACGCATTGTACTTGGTAGAGAGTTGGATAGTAGATGTCAGTGACAAAGCAGACACTACAGCTTGTGTGGAGCACTGAAGATACTGCGAGTGGGCCTGGGGTCACAGTTCAAGGCTCTATTCAAGGTCTGCAAAGTGGTGTTGGAGTCCAACTTCATACTTAATACAAGTGCTGAAGAATGATTAGGTAAGATGAGTGCACTAGAATTTTGTTTTGAGGGGAACATAATGTAAAAGAAGGAGCACTAGGTGGGTATCAGGAGGCCTGGATTAAATGCCAGACCTGTAGTAAGTGGTTTTATGGCTTTCTGAAATTTGAATCATCAATATGAGCCTCAGTTTTCTTCTTTTTGAAACAGGGGCCTCGTTCCTACCTGATCTCTTCCAGATTCATATTTCATAGTTCTGTGAAATTTCTTTATAAAATGGACTGTGTAATTAACGTCATTTTCTCTTGTTGATTACAGTGTAAAACCTTGGTATGAGAACTGATAATTGGTGCTCAGTAGAGCATTTTTTAACTGTAATGTGTTTTGGGAATGTCCCCCTTTGATATATAAAATGTGTTTTTATTAAGTGTTTACATGTATCTAATGCCACAGTGGATTAATTGACCGACTCTTTTTAAAAATATTTGCCACATTAAGTATTGTATGTCCTCTTGGAATTGACAATCAATTAGAAATATCTTAGTATGGGGCCCCTGGGTGGCTCAGTTGGTTAGCGGCTGACTTCGGCTCAGGTCATGATCTCACGGTTTGCGAGTTCGAGCCCCGTGTCGGGCTCTGCGCTGACAGCTTAGAGCCTGGAGTCTGCTTTGGATTCTGTGTTTCCTCTCTCTCTCTGCCCCCTCCCCTGCTCATGCTCTCTGTCTTTCAAAACTGGATAAATGTTAAAGAAATTAAAAAAAAAAAATATCTTAGTATTGACAATGAAATGGAATCTGTTGGTTTGTCTTGAACATTACACAACATCAGAGATTAATAGTAAGGGACATTTGACTTATTTTCCCTTTTTTTTTGTTTCCCTTTAATTTCCTGAATGAGATTACTGCGTGATGCACCTTATTTCCTTCTTAGAATTCTTATATTGCGGCATCATTTCTTGCTCAGTTGTACAAATTCTGAAAAATAGTGGCTTTTTAATAAACTCTGTTACAAAACCATGAAAAATTTGGTTTGGGGATATAACAGAAAAGTAATGGAAAAATGATCTGAGTTCTTAGGAAAGAAAAAGCTGTGGCCTGGTAGGGTTACAAGTGGGTTCTGCGGAAAACCAGAAAATAAGCCATTTGGCCAGTGTATTGTAGTAGATGGCAAACAGACAGGTAGCTGCATTAGGGAAAAAGGCAGCCCTAAAGCTGATTTTAACTGGACCAGAACCATGCCAATTGGTATTAAGGAATGAAACATCCATGAACGGTGACTGGATTTTTCAAATAGGCAAAGAAAATGACAGTTACATTTAAGGTGAGATCTAATAGACTTGGTTTATAAATCTGATGAGCAAAATTTTGTCATGAAAATACCTACCAAATGTCCTGTCACACATTTCCAAAAAAGTATGCCACTCTGTCTTTTATGACGACTTAGAACTGTTTAGCGGCCTCATTGCAGCACAAACAATGACCATGGCTCTGTTGATGTGTTTTCTATTTCTTCAATATCCTTAGAACGTTCATCCTCTCTGTTCCTCCTCCCCTGGTCCTTGTTTCTCTTTCATTTTCTTGGGAAGACTTTTAATGAAAACCTCATTTCCATCTCTGATCTTTGGGTGCCCTTTTATGGTGATGTCTCCTGGAACAAGAGGACGATCTAGGTACAGAGTGTCTTCAGTAGCTGAAATGTGTGCAGTCTTGACATTTGGCTCACAGAAGGAGCTGCCCTTTCTTGTCATCAGTCACACTGGACCTAACTAGGTCTGCCTCAATTGCTTTGAATGTCTTGGCCTTTGCGTGTGGGAAGGCAGCAGAATCTTGGCAGGATCTGGTGTGAAGGCCACTCTCGTCTCATACGTGCACGTCCATAGCTTCATTACCCTAATTTCCAGGGAAGGATTTGATAGGCCGTTGGGGAGAGTGGCTTTTGAGTCAACATTATTGCTGTATGATCCCCACTTTCTTAAGATTCGTGGCTGTAGGCCAGCAGGTTACACCCATTAAGAATTTATTGCTGTTCACAGAAATCAGATTGGGCACAAACCTTTGATTACTTTTCTTCTCCAAAATTTCCACTGGTTTTGTATGCGTTCCAGGTCCTAGGGAACTTCCGTGCAGAGTTCAGTGTAAGCTGATCCCAAGCTGGTCCACGGTGTCATCCTTTCAGACCCAAGTGAGCTTTTTATAGTCCCGTTGCTGCAGGTCCCTCCTTCCTTTACTTATTTATGCTAAAGAAGGAGAGTGAACAGTCATCTCAGAATTTTCTCAGTAGTGAGCTTTCAGGAATAGAGTCATTTTTTTTCCTTTGTCTTGACTTATAAAATCTATAAACTTCTGTTGGAAACTTGACCCACGGTGATAAGGGTAATAGGAGTAATGCTAGTACTAGTATGATGTCATAGGTAAAAATAAGCCTCTATCAGTTATATTTCCCAGAATGGAAATAAAGGGCTTCTACTTGTAATTTAGACTGGGATCATTTTAGATGTTATACTCCATGCCAGATTCATTACTACTCCTTTAATGGTAGAAAAACTTGGTTTCTACCGAAATATTTTTCAAAGAATTTGAGCACAAAGAATTTAAAGGCCAGCTCTTCTCTCTCTCATCAAAGCAGAAATCCTTGCTATGATTTTTCCAACTGACCATAATTCACACTCTGAGGGCCAGAGAGCTCGTTGCTTGCCCTGTGGTCCATTCCATTTGTGGACAGTTTTAATTGTTAAAATGCCTTTCATTACATTGGATCAAAGTCAGCCTTCCTGTGATTTTGACCCTTTGGTCTTAATTGTGCCCATGATAATACCATTAATCCTTTTTCCTTTTACCATATGATAGCCCTTGAAAATAAGAAGGAATTGTAAAATCTCTCAGCTTTGTGTGATTTGATGTTTTCATAAGCTTATTCTATTTATCTGTCTTCTTCCAAGTCTTTGCTAACAATGTCAAATAGAATAGTGCATTACTTCTCCAAGCTGGTCATGGTTCATCAGTCAGCTCTTTTTGATTACATCTTTCTAATCCTTTGCCTTTAAACTAAGGTGATGACCCACTTGTATGTCCTGGCCTTGGAATCCCTTTGCTCCTATCAGTGGTTTTGATCCCCATTCTTTTCTTGTGTATTTCTGTATTCTTGTATTTTGGGTTTTCTTCTTATTTCCAGTTTCTCATTGTCTTCTGGTCCCCTCTGGTTTTCTAGCATTTCCTGATTTTGGGTACCAATCTACTTCTCTTCACTCATGGCTGTACAGACTGGTAGCCTCAGTGGGGAATCTGATTAGGCTACTGTTTAGTTATGGAGTGACATTCCTTGGACTGTGTTTCGCAACTGGTGTCCTATAGCAATAAATTACAGATGTGCTTAGAAATTGATCTCTGCAGTTCTTAGGTAGCCAGACAGGGCCTCAGTGGACCCAGATGTCAAGTAGCTTCATCTCTATCCTTCAGTGTGACATCCAAATGTCATTCTGTATGTGCTCCATGATGGGCCACAGTGTGAAGCACTGCCTCAGAGAATGGCCATAGAGAACCCCTATGTTAGTTATGAGACAGGGTTAGATATTTGCTTAACTCAAGTTAAATGATGCAGTCATTTACAGCTCGGAGCTTGGAGCCTGCTTCAGATTCTATGTCTCCCTCTCTCTTTCTCTTGCCCCTCTCCTCCCCTGCTCACACTCTGTGTGTGTGTCTCTCTCTCTCGCAAACATAAACAAACATTAAAATTAAAAAAAAAATGACGCAGTCATTTAATCAGAAGATGAAATGAGCCTATTTTGGCACCATGGCACATTCTCTGGGAACCCATGCTGGCTCCTGGTAACACTTCGGGCTGAAAGAACTGGTGTGAGTGTGGCCGAGCACTGTCAGCAATGTTCTGGGTGGAGACACTCCCCACAGGCTCACCTGGAGAGTGTGAAGGCAGATTGCCGGTGTTGATTATAATCCTCTCATTAGATGTCTCTCACCTCAAAAGATGGGTGGTTGTATTTCAGGCAAGTTCAGTGAAGGCTGGGGCTTGATGAAGCATTGGAACTTGAAGTATGCTGATTTTCAACTCTTGCTTAAATGGTCGGCAGGAACAAGTGCACAAGTGTTAAGGGAAACAAAGTCAGTATCTGGAGCGCTAGAGAAGCCTGCCTGTTTAATGGTGACCAGATGTAAAACAATTCTTATATTACATTATGAGATGTCATTGAAAAGACGTATGTAAAAGAAAAGTTAAACCTTTATTTTTTTTAAGTTTATTTATTTGTTTAGAGAGGGACAGTGAAAGCAGGGGAGGGGCAGAGAGAGAGGGAGACAGAATCCCAAGCAGGCTCCACACTCTCAGTGCAGAGCCCGATGCGGGGCTCAGTCTCACAAATCGTGAGATCATGATCTGACCTGAAGCCAAGAATCTGATTCTTTACCGACTAAGCCACACAGGCACCCCAAATCTTGACTTTTTTGAACTTTGTCTACTCTGTCCATTTCAGAATTTGTACTTAGATTGAAATTTTATGGTGAGATCTATTCCTCCTCTGTTTTTTGATAAACAGTTTTCCATAATGACAGGTGCTAGCTGTGTTTATTATGATTTTTCATAACAGAACTTTGAAGCAGAAGTTCTCAAACTTGATTGGACATCAAGCCACTTGGATGTCTTGTTAAAAATTCAGATTTTTGTCCTCAGTCCCAGAGATTTTGACTAAGTTGGGGTGTTGCTCAAAGTGTCTTATAAAAGCACTCTGTGCACATTCTCTTGCAAGTGGTCAGAAGACCAGACATTGAAAAGCATTGGATGTGTAAGGTGACACTTTCCTGCCTGCCATCCGGTGGATTTTTTGTATTGTACCGTCAAAGGATTGTTTGCTTTGGAGACTTGTATTTTTCCTCTAGCGTATGTCTCTACTTGTGCTGTATTGAGATACAGAAATACTAACCAAACTGGTATCATCACCAGCAGTTTCTATAACCTTGTGTAAAGTAAGGTCAAACGTTGCATGTTGTCTTTGGTTATAACATTTGGAAAACACTCAGTTTATTAAGTTGAATAGAACACTTTACCTTACATTTGTGTATAGCTATACCAAAGCGGTAATTTCACTGACACTGTCTCTCAATTGCTCTTTATAACACTCTTGTGCTGTTAGCATTGTTGTTTACATTTTATGGAGTAGAAAGTTTAAGGTTGTGAATAAATGGTAGACGTGATACTCTAACTTATATTATTTATACTTTAAAATCAGGCAGGGTTTATTATGTGCCAGGGACCATGATGTACATTCTGTTTATTTTTCTCTTCAATTTTTAGTAAGAACACTGTGAAATAAATATTATTATTTGTATTATCATGACCTTTTTTTTTTTTTTTAAATAAGTTGGCTCTTGAGGTTAAGCAACAGTAACTTCTTGAGGTCATGCCCTTAGTAAATAGCAGAGCCAAGATTTGAGCTAGGTTTTTCTGACACCAAAGTTCATGCTCTTACCCTGGGTAGTGTGAAGGCAGATTGCCTGGGTTGATTACAGTCTTCTAATTAGATGTCTCTGTTCTCAGAAGGATGAGTGGTAGTATTTCCAGGCAAGTTACCAGCGGACATTACAATAAGTTGCTAGTATATATTATACAAAACCATGCTACAACTCACTCTAGAAAGAACAGAAAGTAACAGAAAAGGAGATCTAGTTAGAAGGAAAGGAGATATTCAGAGTTTAAAAATTAAAACCAAGTAAAAGGAAATTATACATTTTTAGAAAGTTTGATAAAAATAATATTTTATAGTCTTCTATCACTGAAAGTACAGACAAAAGATGACAGAGGCATAAGTCGTGGTCTGCACACGTTCTGATAATGTTAGCCATTCTTCTTGAAGAAGCAATGGAGTTGTCCTGTGTTTTATAGGCTTTTGAGTGTCAGTCAGTCTTTCATTTATGGGATCATATTTCCATTACTAATACCAACTGGCATTTGACCCTTCATGCTTATGCCTTCGGCAATGATTGTCTCTATATCTTCAACATACAGGATGGCCTTTGTGTTTTAAATCAGAAGTTTGTTTTCATCAGATACGTCTTGTGTTGTGCTAGTGCTTTCCTCCCATTGATAGAAAAGTTTCACTGATGTATTTATCCTGTTTTTTCTTAAACCTTTTAATTTATTTTAGAGAGAGAGAGTGAGCGAGTGGGAAAGGAGTAGAGAGAGAGAGAGAGAGAGAGAGAGAGAGAGAATCCCAAGGAGGGTCCGCACTGACAGCGTAGAGCCTGATGTGGGGTTCGAACTCATGAACTGTGAGATTGTGACCTGAGCCAAAATCAAGAGTCAGACCTTTAACCAACTGAGCCACCTAGGTGCTCCTATCCTGGGTTTCTTCTCTTCTCTTCTCTTCTCTTCTCTTCTCTTCTCTTCTCTTCTCTTCTCTTCTCTTCTCTTTTCACCTTCTCTTTCTTTCTTTCTTTCTTTCTTTCTTTCTTTCTTTCTTTCTTTCTTTCTTTCTTTCTTTCTTTCTTTCTATGTTTGTTTAGTTTTGGGAGAGAGAGCATGAGCAGGGGAGGGGCAGAGAAAGAGGAGGACAAAGAATCCAAAGCGGGCTCTGTGTAGACATCAATGATCCCAGTGCAGAGCTCAAACTCATGAACCATGAGATTATGATCTGAGCTAAAGTCAGACGCTCAACCAACTGAGCCACCCAGGTGCCCCTATCCTGAGTTTCTTTATGAAAGTTTGAAATTAAAAATTCGGCTTTGGTAGTTTTGGTGGTAATCCAACAATAATTTTTAACATAGAAGAAATAAACAAAATGCTTATTTTTTTTTTTTTGGTCCTGAATCCTACTCTAAACTATGGGCCAGAACAAAGTATTTTCTATTTATTGAATTTTACCAAGATTCAGTGTGAACAAATGAATTGAAGCATCTTTTTTCTAAATCTCAAGTCAAGCATTTATCATGTATAACTTGTATTATCTGTTACTGATGGTGATGAAAATTCCCAGGATCTGATATGTTGTCCTGATATCTTTTAATTTTCTACCAAAGTGCATTTAGCAACTGCCCATATACATCTGACTTTTAATACTTAACAATGGCATATTAATACCTTTTGGTTTTGACAGTCTAGGGGACTGTGCCATAAAGAAGCAGCATTCAGAAAGAATCCTATTTGAATTCATTGCATCTTGCATGATGCCCTCATTGAAAGACATGAATGGAAGATCTGGGATACATCAGTTCAGGCCCGTGTTTTCTAAATGTTTTTCTTTCAGGGAGAGTCATTGAAAATGTCAGGGGCCTTGCTTTCCAATGGAGATGGTCCACGCAGCTCTTGATGGTTTGACTTAAAAACAAGGAGTCAGGAGAGCAGATGCAGGGTAGGGCCTCTATAGGAGCTTTTAAGGGCATCTTGAGCCATCAGGCCAGTATCCTCATTTGAGACATCTTATGGAGGTCAGTTATTTATCCATTAAAAAAATCTCCATGGAAATGGTATGCAGAGTATACCGCTTTTTCCTCAGTCCATCCTATGAGTAAGAGAAAGTCAATTCTAATTCTTTCTTTTTCTCCTTTGTATGACTGACATCAAAATAGGTATGGCCTTTTGTATCTTTCATTCAAATGCAGGCTGCTTCTTGACTTCTGGGTGGCTGGTGGAATTATATGCTAGGTTCTCAAACTCCAGGGACCTCAGCAGAGGCCTAGGCTGACCTTGGGAATGTGCTTGCTTATGCCTTTGAAGGGAGCACTGAGCAAAGCAGATAGGGGAGCCAGGATTCCAATACAGGCAGGAGTGAGTAATTAGGTTAGGTATGAAATTAGTCCTTTTCTTTCCTGCACGTGGACAAGCTAACATGGAAAACACGAGAAAAGAAATACAGTTCATTTGAAGAGAGAAAAGGTCTATAATGGAATATTTTAAAACTTTTTATCGAAGGAAATTGTATCTCTTTAGACTACTGGTTGATATGTGCATTGGATGCATAGTGTCTCTTGTAGTTATAGGACTTGCATAGAGGATTATGACATTGACCAACCATGACACTATATATTAATAACTAGTTAGTGGGCACCCACTGGTACTGTACAGTGGAGAGTACCAAACTGTTCTAAATATTTTTTTTTTTTTAATTTTTTTTTTCAACGTTTATTTATTTTTGGGACAGAGAGAGACAGAGCATGAACGGGGGAGGGGCAGAGAGAGAGGGAGACACAGAATCGGAAACAGGCTCCAGGCTCTGAGCCATCAGCCCAGAGCCCGACGCGGGGCTCGAACTCACGGACCGCGAGATTGTGACCTGGCTGAAGTCGGACGCCCAACCGACTGCGCCACCCAGGCGCCCCTAAATATTTTTATATAAGCACCAAAATGTTATTATAAATAAGAGATTCTCTGTTTCCAAAGGGTTTTATAATCTAGCAGGGATAAAGGTAACGTGTACATAGGTCACAAGTTGAGACCACTTGGCAAGTAGCATATCAATAAGTGGAAAGAACATAGTGTGAATTGAATATCAAAGTATCAAATGATTAGGGGAGAGGTGGTAAAAGATACGGGGCTAACTGAAGAAGGAGCTGAACTTTGAACTGGATGATATAGGAAGAGACATACATTGGCAAACAGAGGTGAGGGTGGCACTTCGAGTACGAAGACAGGTTATGTGCAAGGACACAGATCTGGAAATGACAATAAGCAAGTCATGAGTGGTGGTTCTTAAAGACACTGGCTTGGTCAAGAGGAAAACTTCCATGGCTATCGATAATTTGTGATGAATTTTATTACTGACTTAATGCAATGGACAGTGGGAATGTGTCAGAGGTTCTGAATGCATGTATTGTGATGAAAATGATAGATAATGATAGGTCCTCAGGCAGCAGTGTACTTGATGGGTTGGAGTGGTAGAGGTGGGAAGAGCCCTAGAGTTTTGTAACCCAGGCATAAGGTTGTGAGGGTTTAGTGTGGGATGTTGGGAAAGTCTGTTGTAGGCTAGGGAAAAAATGAGCTCTATTTCTGAGATGTTACGTTTCAGGTGTCAGGGGTCATAGCCTGAGATGACCAGTCAGTAACTGGAGATGGAATCATGATTTGAGAGGGTAAGCCCTCATCGGTGATTTCTGAGGCAGCTGTGCAAGGTGATAGTCCAGTAAATGCTGCTGGTATATGGTTCATAGTGGTGAATACTGAGGGAAAATGCAGAAAGCCAAGTTCTGAACCTTAGAACGGTTGCCAGCCCAGGCAGTGGAGGCAGACAAAAAGAACAGTCAGCAAATTAGACAAAGAGGTAGTAGAGGAACACAGAGAACATCCAGGGAAACCATGCGAGGAGAGAATTTCAACACTGCTAAATGAAGCATAGAGGTCAAGGGGATTGAAAACTTGAGAAAGGCCTATCAGATTTGTTAAGGGAAAGATCTTTGGAGACTTAGAAAAATGTGTTTCCAGTGAGGTTTCAGTGCAAAAGTGCATCAGGGATTTTCTGGGTACTCTGCATGACAAGGAGATTAATGTTTAATAAATAAATCCCTTCTGTAATTGCTTAGCACATATGACTGGGTTTCTGGGTCTCCAGTATTTCAAGAGAAATTATGAGGTCACTTGAGGAAGGAATTGAGGTTAGATTTCTCATATTCTGCAAACTGATCACGTGATTTGATGTGTTGTTATGTGAGGGTGAAACTCTCAAAGCTGAACTGTTGGAACTACTTGGATTCCCAAGATCATATTGGCTCTGGGGGCAATCTTGGGGAAAATGTAAACCCCAAGCAGTGTTTGAAAGCCTCTTCATGAGGACTATTATTTGGTTTATACTAATGCTTGATCTTGAAGTGTTTGTCACAAATGTTGTATTGTGGAAAATAATACCAATCAGATTGAAGTTTATAAAAATAATTCACATTAATTTTGCATGGAAGTGGAGGCACCAAAGAAATTTTGGTTTGACTGAAACAAAACTCTAAATTTAATGGCATGGTATTGATGTTATGCCAAAAGCACAGAACCATTTTATAAGAAACATCAGTCTAGTTGAATAAATGGAGGTCATAATCAGGTTAGATATGGTGAAGAACTCAACTTCTAAAAGGCAGTGGAAACTTTTTCATGACTCAAAGGGAGAGACTGGTAGACAGAAAACAAACTTTTCAATTTATCTCCTTTTCAACTCATTAGTGGTAGTCTCCTTTATAATTATAAAACCTGAAATTATAGGTATAACATGATCTAATTTAGATGTAATTAGATGGAAATGCAGTGCTTTTCTGGTGAATTAAATATGTGGTATGTGATTTTGAATTTATAATCACATAACAAAAACTAGTTGAGAAAGGATAAAGATAAAGATGGAGTAAAATTTTCTTTTTATTTTCTGTTAGCTCATTTTTTGTTGTGTTCAGGTGGTAGTTGCCCAGAACTAACTAGGGGCTAAATATAGCTTTTCTATAATTGAGGATTTAATGTTTCTGCAGATTTTCATGTCTCTTATAGTAAAACACAAATTGCTTGTGCTGTTTCTCTCATATAAAATATAGTGTTTTCTAGTGCTCTATGAAATGTAATTTAGGTGAAGTGGGAACTACACTTTAAATGTGGATTGCATGGGAATAATGCAAATTTTCTGGTTATCTATTCAAGTTGATACATGACTGTAATGTTCATGATGGGGTATTTCTTCTTGATTTGCCAAAAGCTGCAGTACAGTATAGGATGTGTATTGAATTGAACAGTAACTTTCACACAGTCTCATAACTTCCTGAATTGACTTATTTGAACTATACCTTGTTACCAAAAAGAACCAAGGTGATGTATAGTTATTACAGAAACTAAAAGAATACAAAATAAATAATAAACAAATGGGAAATGAAAGGGAAAAAAAATGACAGAGACTTAAAGGGTATATGTGGGCCTCACTTTTGTTTTTAAGTTTTCTTTTCTTTTTTTTTTAAACGTTTATTTATTTTGAGAGAGAAAGCATGCTCATGTGTGTATGTGAGCAGGGGAGGGGCAAAGAGAGAGGGAGAGAGAGAATCCCAAGCAGGCTCTGGGCTGTCAGCAATGAGCCCAATGTGGGGCTCGATCCTGCGAACTGTGAGATCATGACCTGAGCAGAAATCAAGAGTCAGATGCTCAACCTACTGAGCCGCCCAAATGCCCTTTGTTTTTAAGTTTTTTGCAGCCAGGGAAAAATATAAAACTTGATTACTTACTCTATTTATAGAGATGATGAATTAAAAACAAATCACTTGTTTAGGAGAAGCAAAAGTATCACCAACACAGAATCCAGAAGGAATCAAAGAGGACTTTATATAATACAATGAAAGACATCCTTAACAACATCTGGATTAGAGACCAGTCAGGTTCCCCAAGCTCCACTGAGCTGGCTCCATGAGTCCACAGACAGCTGGTGTCATGTGAAAACCTCCTTCTGCGAAGTCCATTGAATGGCAGATCTTCAGCGTCGTAGATAATTCTCTTAGTTCTTCCATTGAGAGTTCACTAATTATTCTTTCCACCTCATGTGTTTTGAACTTTCAGACATCCATTATAACCCAGACATACCCCTGTCACTCTTAAGGTCTGAGTCCTTGTACTGAAAGCATTCTCTGTATGAGTTTTCTTTTTACTGTGAGCCAGCCGGAAGGGTGAGCTTCCATGAATCAGTGAAGGGTGAGGTAATTATTACACAATTGGTTTTGGAGCACATGATAAAAAAATTCCAAGGAAAAAGTCCTCAGTTGCACAGTGGATATAAAGGAGAACTTAACCTGACAGAAATTTCTGGAAATAGTTTTCATGTTCCCTCCAAAACCAGAAGTGTATTAGTAACTACCGTTAAGTCTTTCTGGAATGAGGTGGATCGTTTGGAAAAATTAAGTTAAATAGCACTAAGATTTCTATGGGATTAAGGGAGAAGCAAATTCTCCACTTAGGAAAGGTTTCCTCTGTAAAGCTGTCTAGTGGTGTAGTGGAACAGATTCCTCTGACTGGTACGAAACGCATCTTTACTCTAGAGTGGCCTGTTCATTGTATTTCCCTTGGCATGTGTCTCAGGTGGTTGGCGACTTTGGTAAACTCATCACATTAGATCATGGGTTGATGTAAGTTCATGTTTGGATGCTTTTACATTGGTTGGGACCTCACTGCAGGAGGAATGTGTATGTCTAGAATTGACCTTGAAAGAGATGAAACGTGTTTGATTTTTTTTTTTTTTTTTATGGCAGTGGAGTGGGTAGTAATATTTCTTTTGCAGTGAGATAGCAAGTGTGTCTATTAGGAGAGCATTCCTGAACACAGGATGAATCAGAGACTGATTAGCTGTAGTTTAAGTAAGGCATCTGGAAACTGCTCATGAAGGAGATTTTGCCATTAATTATAGAAGATACACATGCCACCTATTTAAGGACTAAAGACAGAGATTACTCCTTACGAAACTGATTTCTGTCTCATTGTATGTGCTGTCTTAATTTAAATTTTAGGACTTGCTGTTATAAAAGTAGTTGGCTTTCTTCAGCCAATGATACATAAAGAACGATTGGAACCCATAGTTGTTACAAATATCATATTTAAACAGCATATTTATTTTTAAAAAAAATTTTTTTTTCAACGTTTATTTATTTTTGGGACAGAGAGAGACAGAGCATGAACGGGGGAGGGGCAGAGAGAGAGGGAGACACAGAATCGGAAACAGGCTCCAGGCTCCGAGCCATCAGCCCAGAGCCTGACGCGGGGCTCGAACTCACGGACCGCGAGATCGTGACCTGGCTGAAGTCGGACGCTTAACCGACTGCGCCACCCAGGCGCCCCTAAACAGCATATTTAATTTAAGACATGAAAGCACTAGTCGAAAAGATGGTTGTTTTCTTTTTCCTCCAAAAAATTCAATCTTGTTCTAGAAAATATTCTTTACAGCTCATTGCTTTTTGGGGACTATTTATTTACCTTTCTACAATGTTGAGCATATAGGCATTGTGCTAAAGTTATAAAGTATGCTTGTTCAGACCTTAAGTTTTAAGATATGGATGTTTGGGGGAAATAAGTTTAACGATAGAAGTGGGGAACAGAGCTCACTTCTGTAGGGAGTGATAATGAGAGGCAAAGGACTAAAGTTCAGGAGCATCATGGTTGTATATGTAGATTTATGAGTTATCTGTTTACTTCAAAAATATTTTTCTTATTATAAAAGTAGTATATATATGCATTCAAGAAATATATAATTAGTATTGATAAGCAAAAAGAAAAATATAACAATTACCTATGATTTATAGATAGCTATTAATGTTTTAGGTACAGTCTCCACATTTGCAAATTAAAACGCATATTTTTGATAAAAATGGTATTGTATTACATATATGAAGATAGCTTCATAATCTGCTTTTTTCTCCTAACAGTGTCTCATGAACATCTTTCTTGTTATATAGTTTTATAACAAACCCAGTATTATTTTTTTTAATTAAAAAAAATCTTATTTATTTTTGAGAGAGAGACAGAGACAGAGTGCGAGTGGGGGAGGGGCAGCAAGAGAGGGAGACACAGAATCTGAAGCAGGCTCCAGGCTCTGAGCTGTCAGCACAGAACCCGACGCGGGGCTCGAACCCACGAACTGTGAGATCATGACCTGAGCCAAAGTCAGAGGCTCTCCAAACCCAGTATTATTATTATTATTATTTTTTTAAATATATGAAATTTATTGTCAAATTGGTTTCCATACAACACCCAGTGCTCATCCCAGTGGCTCTTCAATACCCATCACCCACCTCCCCCTCCCTCCCATCCCCCATCAGCCCTCAGTTTGTTCTCAGTTTTTAAGAGTCTCTTATGCTTTGGCTCTCTCCCACTCTAACCTCTTTTTTTTTTTTTTTTCCTTCCCCTCCCCTATGGGTTTCTGTTAAGTTTCTCAGGATCCACATAAGAGTGAAAACATATGGTATCCGTCCTTCTCTGTATGGCTTATTTCACTTAGCATCACACTCTCCAGTTCCATCCACGTTGCTACAAAGGGCCATATTTCGTTCTTTCTCATTGCCATGTAGTACTCCATTGTGTATATAAACCACAATTTCTTTATCCATTCATCGGTTGATGGACATTTAGGCTCTTTCCATAATTTGGCTATTGTTGAGAGTGCTGCCATAAACATTGGGGTACAAGTGCCCCTATGCATCAGCACTCCTGTATCCCTTGGGTAAATTCCTAGCAGTGCTAACCCAGTATTATTTTTAATGGCTATTATACAGATGTACCATAATTTACTTAACCATTCTCCAGTTTTGGGGTTTGGGTTCTTCCTTATTTCAGTTACTAAAATAGCGCTTTACCAAACATTCCTGCTGTTAAACTGTGAACACATCCATGGTTATTTCCTCAGAATAAATTCTAAAAAGTGAAACTACTGGGTCAAAGCATAAGCAGGACTGCAAGCTTTTGCCACACAACATCATGGTTATCCTTCACAAAATCAATATTAATTACTATATGGTTGGTGGTGTACAAGAGGGTGTATCAAGGTGGCATCCTCTTTAGAGGTAATAGCTGAAGCTTTGCCATCGTGATGTAATTTGGAATGATTGGCAGTTTGGCTGAGCAGTTGGGACTTCCTTTTTGGGGGGTTGGAGCGTTCTTCAGATCCTATTCTATTATATCTGGTAATATTTTAGGCTGACTCCTTTCTGAGGCAGCCTCCTTCTTTCAATTTAAAACCAAATCTCTGGGCCAGTCATGGACTGTGGCAAGGGGAAAGGCTCCTCTTTTCCTCCCCACACCTGCCATTCTTTGAGATTCTCCCTCAGAGCTATCCACCAATACTCTTACCCTGCTTAGAGTGTGATTCATTTTCCATGAGACTCCAGCACCCAGAAACCATTGCTCTATGTCTGTACTTAGAGATGGAGAGTGATTGTCTCTTGATTCTATGGGGGCAGGTTAGACCCTGGACCTTCGAACCCTAGGTATTTATGTGGTAACTCTGGGCTGTTTTACCTTTGGGTTGAAGTGCTCAGATCTTTTGTAATACCAATGTAAGACATTTTCAGGGACTTGACCTTGATTTTCTCAAGAAAGAAGGCAATCGTGTAACTGAATCCCTTTTCATAGTTCTTCAACATTGATTGGTGAGGAAATATGTGTAGTCCCTTCCACCTTTTCACTTTGAGAAATCCCTAATGATGTCACTTAAGACAAAGTAGGCTTATCTGTGACAACACCAGCCCACTCTTCCATTTCTAAAGTGTTGTATCACTCAGTGTTACTTTCCAGGTCTTTAGTGGTCTTGCTTGAACCAAAAATTTTAAATTTGTTTCATTTTCATTTTCTTTCTTTCTTTATCTCATACAAATAAAATTTGAATGTGTTTTTATTTCTGTAGTTCAAATAATATGGAGTAAGGAACAATATAATACACAATAAATAATGGAACAGAAAATCAAAGCCTCTCTTCATTCTTTTGCTGTTGAGTCCTCACTAGGGTTTTCTTTCTCGTCCATTCTCTCTGGATTTACATGCATTTCAATGTGCATGTGAAAAGATATTAACTTGTGTTTTGCAATAGATACAATTAGCAGTTGACCTACGTCATGTGTAATGATTAATGAACTGTGAGCCTATAATTCCAACTTGTACCTTTTGGTAACATGCAGCATTTCTATGTTATGAAAAGTATCTGGATAAATGGCAAAGTTCTAGGCTTCTTGAGTTTATTTTTTATTCACAGTTGGACATATTTTTGTTTGGGGTCCATTAGTTACTTTTAGATATAGCAGACTAAATCATACTGTTTTAAACATCAGAAAAGAAGGTTGGAGAGACTAAAATATGATTCGATGTTTTTTACTGATAGTGCTGTTTCCTTAATATTTTCCTAATTTTATTGTTTATTCATTTTATTTAATGTTTGAGAGAGTGAGACAGAGTGAGCAGGGGAGGGGCAGAGAGAGGGGAAGAGAGAGAATCCCAAGCAGGCTCCACACTCAGTGCAGAGGCCTACACGGAGCTTCATCTCATGACTATGACGTCATGACCTGAGCTGAAATTAAGAGTCGGATGCTTAACTGACTGAGCCACCCAGGCGTCCCAATAGTTTCCTAATTTTAAAAGTGGCTTACTTATGTATGTTTAGCATATTGTGGAGCTGATAATCTTAAATGATTCTCTACTTACTACACATACTTGAAAATCTTCTCTCTTAGGTTAAAAGGGAGAAATATTCTGTCCTCATAGATATGTCATTTCACAGACTGTATCGGTTTGCCTTACTGGCTGGGTGATAGGAAATAAAGGGCAGAAAATAAGAAATTATCCTCTACTGGATATTACTTTGTTTTCTCATATTATCTGGATTTTAAAGCATTATTGGGAAAAAAATATCCCCTAACCTTTTATTAAAGGTAAAAGACAAGCTTGTACAAAGTATAGGTTGTTTGCAGGACTGAGAAATACTGGAACTATGTCTTGGCTCAACTGGCTGGCCACCCTTGAGAGCCATTGTAATACCCAGTGGCTCAGCTTAGTTGCACTCAGTGGCAAGAGACATTCTGAGGTTTCCCATGTGTTGGGAGGGGGCCCAAGACAAAGAGGTCCTTGTAAAACTCAGTTAGAGATTTGGCCGTGGGATAGAGTCCTTGAAGAATCTGCATTAACTGTACCTTGCCCAGCAGCATGCTGCTGCAGACCCTGTGCTGTAAACCATCAAGATCATGGAATGACTTTGTGTCTCCAGGGGGATATGCTGAACCTTTTTAGTGTACTGACCCCATTATTATCCCTTAACACTGGAGCTACCCTTGTAGCATCATATGCCTTTTTCTTTTCTTTTTTCTTTTCTTTTTTTTTTTTTCAGAATCATATCACACATACATTGTTAAAAGCTGCTTATTCTTTGTTTTCTCATGTGTGGTTGTTTCCGTATCCTTATCCTTACCTCTACTTGTCTGGTTTGTCCTATGCATGTATGTATATATATGTCATATACATATATACATATTCATACACATATATATCACATATGCATATATGCATATACATACATGTATACTTATATATTTTTATATACTTATATTATATATAAATAAAGTTTTAAAATTTACCAATATGTTAGTTTCTTATGCCACTGTAAAAAGAGCATAGTATTTGAAAACAGAAGACCTGGGTTTGAGTTCTGCTTCTGCCACTTAATAGCAGTATGAGCCTCTGAGGCTCTGTTTCCATTTCCCTTTCCCAGCTTAGTTGGGACTTGTGAGCCTCAAATGACAAAGTGTACTTAAAAGCACTTTATGAATGAAACTGGACCACTTTCTTACACGATACACAAAAATAAATTAAAAATGGATGAAATACCTAAATGTGAGACAGGAAACCATCAAAATCCTAGAGGCGAACACAGGCAGTAACCTCTTTGACGTTGGCTGTAGCAACTTCTTAGTAGATATGTCTGCTGAGGTGAGAGACAAAAGTGAAAATAATCTGTTGGGACTTCATTAAGATAAAAACGGTGCAACGAAGGAAACAGTCAACAAAACTAAAAGGCAGCCTTGGGAATGGGAGACGATATTTGCAAGTGACGTATCTGATAAAGGGTTAGTATCCAAAATCTATAAGGAACTTATGAAACTCAACACGCAAAAAACAAATAACCCAGTTAAGAAATGGGCAGAAATAATGAATAGACACTTTTCCAAGAAAATATCCAGATGGCTAACAGACACATGAAAAGATGCTCAACATCACTCATCATCAGGGAAATACAAATCAATACCACATTGAGATACCACCGCACACTGGCCAGGATGGCTAAAACTAACAACACAGGAAACAACAGGTATTGGTGAGAATGTGGAGAAAGGGAAACCTTCTTGCACTGTTGGTGGGAATGCAAATTGGGGCAACCACTCTGGAAAACAGCATGGAAGTTCCTCAGAAAGTTAAAATTAGAACTGCATCCAGTCCAGCAACTGCACTATGAGATATTTACCCAAAGGATACAAAAATACAGATTCAAAGGGGTACATGCAACCCAATTTTATAGCGGCATTATCAACAACAGCCAAACTATGGAGAGCCCAAATATGGTGGTGTATATATATAGATGTGTGTGTGTCTCCCTCTATACACACACACGTGTATACACACACACAATGAAATATTACTTAGCTATAAAAAAGAATGAAATCTTGCTGTTTGCAGTGATGTGGTTGGAGTTAGTATTATGCTAGAAATAAGTCAGAGAAAGACAAATACCATATGATTTCACTCATATGTGGAATATAAGAAACAAAACAGATGAACATAGGTGGGGAAAAGAGAGGCAAACCAGGAAATAGACTCTTAACTATAGAAAACAAACTGAGGGTTACTGTAGGGGAGGTGGATGGTGGGGAGGTGCTGTTAAATGGATGATGGGTATTAAGGAGGGTACTTGTGATGTGCACTGGATGTTGTATGTATGTGATGAATTGCTAAATTCTATACCTGAAACTAATATTACACTGTATGTTAGCAAACTGGAATTTAAAAAACACTTGAAAGAAAGAGTTTTACATTTTATATTTAAGACCATGATCCATTTTCAGTTAATTTTTGTATAAGATGTGAGGTTTTGATAAAGGTTGATTTTTTGCCTGTGGATTTCCAATATATGACATATTTAAATTAAGCTGTATACTTTCTTTAAAAAGTACTTTGTGAACTGTAAACTGTCACACGGATGTTAATTATTGTTATTGTTCTAAATTTACTCTGTTCAGTATAATTGAACATTAGTAATGAAGATCTCATGAGGTGTCTTAAGCTCAGGGAAGATATATAAACTTGATATACCCTTCTTTGGTGGTCAAAAGGCATATTCATTTAAGGAGTAAGGAGTGAAAAATCACAGGAGTGCTAATTTCATACTGGGGTTCTGCAAACAGCCTTGGATTGAGAGCAGCGGAGACAGAGAGCAGAGATCAATAAAGGCTAAGTTTCTACATAGCCTGGTGAAAAGCTGCATTTTGAAGGTAATTATTAAGGTTGATAGTGTTTTACCTTTACATTGATGCTTAAAGAGTAGCATTTGTCAACTTTTAAAACAGCATTTTTTATGAGTCACCGAATGCACAAATATGGTCAAATGTATAGTACACTTATCAGAGATTATCTAGCTCTTTGGTTTTTTTGTTTTGTTTTGTTTTTGTTTTTGTTTTTACACAGCAAACAGTATAGGAGAGAAAATTCAGTATTCAGTATTTCCTAAGATGAGTTTCACATCCTGGAAAATGTGTTTCCTCAGTTGGACACTGGGGCCATCTTCAGGTTAGAACATGTCAACAGGAAATAGTTCAGGTTTAGGTATGGGTAGGTTCTGTGTTTCCCAGTTTATGGAAGGGCTTCTGATTTTCCTTTGAGACTTGGTTTTCATCTATCCAGCCTTGGAGGTGAGGGGCCAGTTTCATTTCATTCTTTGGCTTCATCTTCTATTTACTTGTTGGTTTCGTTAGAAACTCTTAACTTTTCTGATGAAAATGTGTTCTGGGGTTTAACCTCAGTGAAATCCTAATTTTCTTTCTTAGTTTAGCTATTATGTTTATTCTTATAACATCTTTTTGAAGCAAAACATGTCACACAACTAAATGTTCATAATGGGGCTATCATTTATATTTCCCAAGAAAAGTTTTATTCTGGGTTTGAATGAATTATTGAATTAGCCAAGTTAAGAGATTCATTTTTGCTCTCTGTGAGGCAGAAAAGTGGGAAGGATATGTGATCAGCCAACTGGCACTGACAAGCTTGGCTGTTGTCTAGGTCATAGGAAATTAGGCATTTGGACACAGGTGCTGAGGAAATGAATAACACTTACTATGAAGTCTGACACATTCCCAGTTTTATTTTCTGTATTTGGTGTTTGGTGCTTTGTTGTTTTGCAAAAGATGGTAGAGCTTAGAATGATGCTATTTATTTCTGCTTTGAGATAGGAATGATATTGATTATCGTGGACATGGGGAAGAGGCACATATTTGAATTTGAAGCTGTGTATTTAGTGTTGTGAGCCTGGAAATAGTGTAGTGGTGATTTTTTCCCCCCAGCCAGGCTTAGCAAAGGAAATATCTTAAAACTTCCAGAACAACCAGGTTATTGATAAAGCGTGTTGTAGTGGTAAAAAGAACAGTGTGCTGATAAAAATGAATTAAAAAAAATTCTTGGCTCTGCTAATGGCTTGCTGAACATGGACATTTCCTTTAATGTCTTTGAACCTCTGGTTTCTTGTTTGTAAAAAAGCTATTTCTGTATATTTTCTAAGGTCCCTTCCTGATCTAAAATTCTGTGACTCCGTGACTTTTCTCTGTGACCGCAATTATTGTTTGATTCATTCCTTCCACAGAGTATGAAGGTAACAGATATTCCTTATCAATATGGCCAGAAAACAGCCACCTTTGTGGCAAAAGGAATGTGTGGAAATGGGCCTGTGGGTCTTAATCTAACTGAATTGCCTGTAGCTCATTCTCTTTGAAGTGTACTACATGCATTGTTGGCTCTTGGTTGGTTGTTTTTCCACATCCAGGTATGCTGAAGTTCTGGAAGGCAGGCAGTCTGTCTCGAATGCATAGTTTTCAGCAGCCTGTTTTTAGGCTGGACACATGTATTTCAATGGTGACCTTTCGTGGTGATGGTGCCCAGTCCTTCACTGTAAGACCCATAGGTAACACTAAGATTGGGAGTTTGCAGCCTTATGGGAAAGAAAGATGGTGCTGTGTTAGGCCTAAAGAGGGCATTTTGGTTGCGCAAAACATCATATACTCTACCCAAACATAGATTTTGGTAAATGAATTTTAGATTGTTTTTCTACTTCTATCATGTTCCCTTAAACTTTTCACTTTTTGTAGTAATCATTTTTCTGGTGTTCACAATACATTCTTATTATAAATGAGATTTATCATCTGCCAAAAAGAAAAGTATAACAATCAAGCTGTGCCCATCTTTTTCCCTCTTGAAAATAATTTCCATCAGATCTTATTTTCCTCTGCTTTGATTTTGGTCTCTTCTATGAACGTGGTAGTGATCTTGAGTCATGCATCTCGGGAACTTGAGGCACCTTACGGGTGTAAATCTGAGGAATGAGCAGAAGGGAAGAGAGAGAAATGCTAAGATGAGGTAGGAGGACAGTAGATTGGTTATTCATAAAATGCTTCTTTGGGAGTAGAGGAATGCAGATTTGTTGTTTATGGTAAAATTTAGCTCAAATGGCATCTGCACGATTGTGAGGTCTGGTTCACAGCAGACAAGTCTCTGTTGCTCTGTCAGAATGTTTGCAGGTGACTTTGTTGCTCATACCTCAACATGCTTTTTGTCTCCTGGTGTCTTCCCCATGGACCATTGCTTGAAAAATGACTCTTCTAGTACATATGGATGAAAAGTATCTATTTATGTCCCATCCCATTTCACTTTTTGATTTTTTGATTAGGAATCACAATTTCTGTTACTATTAGCAGAAAGAATAAAACAGGAGGCCATTGTTTACCCTTGTAATCCAGGATCAAAATCCTAAGACTGTGTGTGACTTTGAAGCTTCCTCGCTCTTTACATAACATAATTGTGATAACATCCAAGATGGATGTTTTAATTTCCTTTTCTTATTTTCCCTCCCCCTTCTTTTTCTACATTCCTTTCCTATCCATCCCCTCTCTTTCTCCCTCCTTCCCTCCTTATATCACATCCTTCCTTCCTTCCTTCCTTCCTTCCTTCCTTCCTTCCTTCCTTCCTTCCTCACTGTATTTGAATGCTTGCAAGAAAACGGGCAACAACACTTTGCTTTGCTGCATCTTATGATCTCCAGATTCATCAACATCTATTGAGTACCTGTTATATTCTTGGCTCTATGCTAGGCTCATTCCTATGCATTGTCTCATTGGATCCTTAGCAGTCCTGTGAGAAAGCAGTTTCATCCCTATTCCATCGATGAGGAAACTTTGGCCTGATTCATAGAGCTGGTATGTGGCAGAGCCTGAATCTGAAATTAGGTCTTCTGGATCCTTCCTCTGCTGGGTAGGAACTCTGTTTCAGTTTGGAACTGCTTTTAGAAAAAGAGCCACACCTTAATATGGAAGCAAGGCAGCTGTGAATAAATGAGTACAACATGAAACTAGATTCTGGTTCCAGATTCCCCAGTTACTGAGTTGAATTTGGGCATGTTTTTTAAGCTTGTAGTTTATTTGTTTGTTTGCTTATTTATGTTTATTTTTTTGAAAGCGAGAGAGAGAAGGAGTGGGGGAGGGGCAGAGAGAGCGGGAGACACAGAATCTGAAGCAGGTTCCTGCCTCTGAGTTGTCAGCACAGAGCCTGATGTCGGGCTCAAGCCCACAAACCTTGAGATCATGACCTGAGCTGAAGTCGGACACCTAACTGACTGAGCCACCCAGGTGCCCCTAAGTTTGTACTTTAGAATTCCTACTCTTTAGGGGCACCTGGGTGGCTCAGTCGGTTAAGCCCCCGACTTCGGCTCAGGTCATGATCTCGCGGTCCGTGAGTTCAAGCCCCGCGTTGGGCTCTGTGCTGACAGCTCAGAGCCTGGAGCCTGTTTCAGATTCTGTGTCTCCCTCTCTCTGACCCTCCCCTGTTCATGCTCTGTCTCTCTCTGTCTCAAAAATAAATAAACGTTAAAAAAAAATTTTTAGAATCCCTACTCTTTAAATAGGGATAGCAAAAAGGGTTCCTAGAAGAATGTTAATCTATAGGTGTCTCTGTTCACTGTGGAATCTTACTTTTGTTTATCCTTTTAATTTTGTGGAACACTTGGAACTCCTTAGTTGGAGAGAGATTCCAACAGAGTTGCTTTATAACACAGCATTTCAGAGGAGTTTTATTATCTACATGGATTGTTAACAAATGTGCTGAATTGCTGAACAAAATTTGATTATTAGTTAATGGGCCAATCAATACATATTGATTGAATACCTGCTATGTGACTGACAGATTATATTTATTATCTCATTTAATCCTTATATCATTCCTGTAAGTTCTGTATCAACCTCGCAGATGATAAAAATGAGGCTTATCAAGTTATGGAGAGTAGAATGGTGGTTATTAGGGACTGGGAGGTGGGGGACATGAGGAGGTGTTGGTCAAAGGGTACAAACTTCCAGTTATAAGAGGATGAATAACTGTACATCTGGGGATCTGATGTACAGCAGGGTGACTATAGTTAATAATACTGTATTATATACTTGAAAGTTTCTAAAAGAATAAATCTTAAATGTTCTCACCACACACACAAACACGTGTACACACACACACACACACACACACACATACACACGGTAATTATGTGAGGTGATAGAGATGTTAACTAACCTAATTGTGATAATTATTTCACAGTGTATACTGGTATTAAATGATCATATTTTACACTTTGAACTTAACACAATCTTATATGTTAATTCTATCTAATAAAGCCAGAAAAAAAATGAGTCTCGGAAATGTTAAATACTTTCCTCAAGGTCACATTCTAGTTAAAGGTGGAGCTGATATTTGGATCTTTGAGAGCACAAAAATAGTACAGTGGTTACTAATATGGGATTTAGAGTTAGAGTTAAGTCTCAGTGTGTCTCTTACTACCTGTGTAACCTTGGCCAAGTGACTTGACCTCTCTGAAACTTCAGTTTTAGAATGGGCTTCTTCAGCGGACTCTTCTGAAAATGAAATTGCAGGTATGCATGCCTTGGGCATGGTCTGGCAACAGAAGTTGAGGTATGCAGTGGCCCCTGCTTATAATGATTTACTATGTTAAATGAGAGATGAAGCATAAAGATGAAATGTGAACAAAATTTTATGTTTCATAATATATGATAAAATGTTAAGTCATGGAGTTTTAGCAAAAGAGGAGACTAGTGTCTTGCACATAGTATATTCAAACTTTTGACTAGGTAAGGCTGGGATATACAGACTGTTTTCTCATCTTTGCCACAAGTGTACTGTGAGTTGTAGAGCAAGTTATTTCACTTCTGCGTTCCTCCCTCTGTATTTCAATTGTTCATTTATCAAACATCTGTTGAGAGATAGCAGTGTGCCAAGGCATACTGCACTAGAATCTAGGGATGGGACAAGGAACTGAGGCTTGCTCCCTGTTCACAGAAAGTTCCATGGAACTTACAACCTACTGGAAGAAGAGGCAGACATATCAAGACTTCATTATCCTGCAGTGTGAAAAGCGATGTAATAGTGCTTGAGAGACATACACAAAGTCCTATGGGTACTTACAGAAGACGCTGATTAAATCTCTCTGGAGTCAGGGAGAGGTTTATGAAAGAGATGGCAATGGAAAAGCAGTAAAGATTAGAAGGGACCATGTGTTATTCATCTTTGTATTAGTATTTCCCAAAGCATGGAGTGTGGCACGTACCATGTGGTGGGCCCTCAGTAGTGAATTGGATGCTCAGTTGCAAGCCTGGCTTGTTCTGAAGATCCATTCCTTCCAGTGTTTTTGTCATAGTTCCTCTACCTCTGTCAAACACAGTTCAGGCCTGTAATTTCCTTAGCGTCGGTGCACCAGGGTGGTTAAAAGCAGATGCCCTGAAGTCAGACTTCCCGGTTTCAGTTCCTATCTCTGCCACCTATTGACTGTTTGACCTTGGATGGGTTACTTCTCATTGCCTCAATTTCCTCATCTATAAAATCTAGATGATTATGGTACCTAGAATTATTACATGGAAAAAAATTAAATGCAAAGAACTTAGAATACTACATTTAAGGACGAGTAATCACTTATTAGATATTAGCAATTTTTATTTTTCATTTACATATATGTTTGTCCTGAGTTTATTTATCAATAATGCTGCCTCACAGATACTTCTGTTAAATGCAAAAATAGTATTTTCCTGTATATTTTCTGACTGACAGAGGACAAAAAGAGAAGGTGACTTATTTTAAGAAACAGGTTGCTTATTCATGGCCTGTTCTTGCTTTAAAGCACTGATCATAAGTTTCTGGTTAATGCCACAAGGAACTCACATGTATTTTGCTAATCACAAATCATGCTTCTTGGCGGCCCCTTTTACTGTTAAAATGACCTCCAGGTTCGGATTTTTCTTCGCTCTTTATTAATGGTTAACAAACTGCTTAATGCACAACAGGAAAGCCAAGTAAGCCTGAAGCGTTTAGAAAATGGCATGTGAATTAGTTGTAAACTGTTTCAGTAAACATTAAATGGGTGGCAATTACTTAAAGTGATTGCCTAAGTTTCATTAAAGTATTTAAGAGAAAAATATGTGCTTAATGCTGCTTTAATGATAAGGAAATCATTAGGGTAGCTTCCATCTAGGGTTTTACCAAACCAGCTTAATTCTTAACCTCATTGAGGACTTCTCCTAAAAAGAGATTCCTGAGTCACCCCTCTTACCTCAGATCTACTCGGGAACCTGGTAATCTGTATTTTTAATTACCTCAGATGAATCTGATGATCAAGACTGGAGAGCACAACTCAGATGTTGTCTAGCTAAAAGCCTGCTTTAAATATCGCCTTCGAGAATCTGAAAAATCACTTAAAGATACTTCACTGTAACTGACTATCAAGGGTTAACAGTGGTGAATGTAGAATGAAAGTAGCTAAGAAAATGGAAGTCTGAGTTTTGGATTGCCTTCCTAAACCATCACCATCAGAAGTAATACCGTTGTATACTAGGCTGTAGCAGGAAATGCTATATACCTAGATTTGCCACAATTTTTTAGGAAAGCAAAGAGTATAGATGAAAATAAGGTAATCTGATCAGATGTTGTCTAATAAGTGAAAGCAGTGCATTTGTGAACAGATTTGCAAAAGAAATGCTGAGTACGCTTTTGAGGGAAGGTAGCCTTACCACAGATGGTAGGAGATGAACGGCAGGAAGCTACATTCTCAAGGTGTGTGCGGCCAAGAAAACAAAGATACTGAGCTGCCAAGAGCAGTCAACTTGAGTAGGTTTTATGACTACTAATCACAACTTTAAAAATGTCTTCATTGTGGTAAGAACTGCTGAATACCCTCCCTCCTTCACTCCATCGACTATGACATTGCTCTAAACAGCTTTCTATAATACACATCTGGTCTTGCCACTTCCTGCTTGAGGCTTTCAACACTTCCCTATTGGTACTATAGGATAAAGTCTAAACGCCTTATCAAAGCATATAGGGCCATTCACAATTTATCTCATACTTATTTTTATAGTCTCCTCTCTCTTCTCATGCTTTGTGTTCCAGCCACATTGAACTGTAGACTCTCAGAGTGCTTTAAGGAAGAAAACAACATTATAGCCCCTATAACATCTGTTATAGCCCCTAGCATAGTGCCTAGTAGGGGCTCAGTACACAGTAGGTGCTTAGTAAGTGTTTTTGAGATGAATGAATAAATCAAAAGCACTTAACACAATTACTATAATTATCTGTTTACATGCGGGTTTTTCCATTTCGGGATATGAGCCCACGCAGAGCACTCTAGTGTGTGCACATCATAGATACCTATTACAAATTTGTGAATGAACCAATAGCCTGATAGGATCACAGACTGCAGGTACTTTGCATATTCTTAGTCAACCCTTAGTTATGCTACTGAAGGGAGAATGGATAAGCCTAATATATTGAATAATAATGGGTTTGATTTTTTTGGAATTTATAAAATTATCAAGCCAAACAATGACTATCTAAATCTTGAGAGACTGGAAATTTGGCTGACTTTTTAGGTTCCTCCCTTTCCTAAGGAATTCTTTGTTTTTCTCTGTATTCTGTATTCAGTAGCATCAAACTTAAGACTCATGTAAATACCATAGATTTAGGCAGAGCTGGCCTGTCACAAATCACTGTGTTAATAGTTCACACCTCACCAAGGCCGAGAAGTTGAACTGTTTAAGGACTTTGGCTTGAGCCGGGTTTCCTGGGAAAACAAAAATAGATAAGAGATATTGAATGTCATTATGTTACTTTATCATGATTAGTTTGGTTATGACTATGGTTTGTCAGTTAGGTCATTGTCACGTGTCAAGCCATTGCAGAGCTGACTGCCGGCAATGACTTAGACCTTTAATAGAGGCAGAGAAGACTTCCTTCTGAGACTGGGCGCCAGGTGCTCCCAGGGTTGGGTGGTGTGAAGTGCAGGATAAACATGTGATATTTACCTGAAACATCACTGTTGCTTGGATTTTTGCAAAGAAATATTTTTATAATAAAACCAACAGAAGTATTATTTTTAAATGTGAAATCCATGAGAGTCTTTAAAGACAGCATGGAGACTTACAGAGACATTTTGAGGCTGGGGGGATGTCTCAGCTCTCCCCTTTGGTTAAAGTTTTGAAGAACACGCACATTAGACTAAAGGTTGGTTTGTATCTTGAAAGATTTAATGACCGTAGCATAGGCATTTTAAACTTCAGGAATACATTTGATGACAAAGTCCTTGAAAGTCTTAATTTTTGACTTCATCATTGAGGACTCTGAAGTTCTCTCTCACCCGCTTCTTGAGCATAAAGGGCAGAAGTACAGTCTCTAGCTTTACTTTGTTGCATGAGAAACTAGTTTGGAACCAAAGCTTTGGAGAGAGATACTTTCCTGTTTTTGACAACAAGTCAAATCATGAACTGCTTTATTTAGAGCCAGTTGGAGGTAGCATACTGCTGGCAATTCCAGAGCATTTAAAAAACAAAAGTTACGGTTATTAATTTTTGAAGCCACAAAAGCATGAATCAACGTTATAGCAGTGTCAGTATCTCAGTAGGAACTGGTTTCAGCTGAACTGTGGCAACAAAATAAATGTTTGCAGATTGTTTTGACAGAATGTCATCTACTGGGCTTCAATTTATTCTCCAACAGCCTTACTTCTGAAACAGAGTGGCTGCACTTGAAGTAGAGAAGAAAATCCTCCCTCTGAACCTTTCTGGACCTTAGCAAATAACTCTGCAAGCATTTGTAATGTAGATCTGCAAATGTTTTCAATAGGAACCAAATATGTTGCTAAGAGATGTGCCTGTAAACATCTGTTTGACATATTTTACCATGGCAGAGATTAGGGAAATGGACCCATAAAGCAAAGTGGTCAGCTGGTCACCATGGTGGTATAGGCCATTTTAAAACACAAGTCACATGTGTTTTTAAAGCTCTCTAAACAGGGCTGTAAAGTGGAAAGGTATTTTTTCAGCTAATGTCCTGAATTATTCTAAGCATTTATTGACCCTTGACAGTCTTAAAATTGTTATGTTCCTTAGCCAGTTTTTATGGGATACTTTTTTTTTTAACTTTTAAGATTTTTTGAGGTCGTGTGTATGCACTGTTAGTTGATTTTATTCTTATTTTTCAGTGTACACCCATCATTCAAACTTAGGCCCATGCAAACCCCAGGGTAGTTTTATTCCTGGAATGAATGTTTTTCTTCAAAACATTTTTTTTACATTCATTTATTTTTGATAGACAGAATGAGACAGAGCGCGAGCAGGGCAGGGGCAGAGAGAGAAGGAGACCAGAATCGGAAGCAGGCTCCAGGCTCTGAGCTGTCAGCACAGAGTCCGATGCAGGGCTTGAACTCACAAAATGCGAGATCACGACCTGATCTGAAGTCGGACACTTAACCAACTGAGCCACCCAGGCGCCCCCATGAATGTTGTTGTTTTTTTTTAAATATGTCTTGAAAGTTGTTTGATGAGCTCGAAGAAAATACTTTTCCAAAGCAGTTGCCACAAAACTCATTTTACACAAAACTCTGCTTGTGTTTGTCTGCAGTTCATCTGACTCTTAAACAGATCTATAACTTCCAAAGTTAAAACTGACAAGTTTATAGGCAAAGTTGTTTGAGCTCTGGAATGGATTTAGACAGCTCTTAAAGCCATTTAGAATCAGAGGAAAATAAATTAAAAGAAATAGAATGGATGGCTTGTTGAAAAGTAAAGGAATAATAGCTCCATCCCAAGCTTAATGTAGGAACATTTTAACACTCATTGGAAGGCATTTGGTAATATAGAGTGCTTGGTAGGGTGCCTGGGTGGCTCAGTCGGTTAAGCGGGTTAAGCGTACGACTTCAGCTCAGGTCATGATCTTGCGGTTAGTGAGTTCGAGCGCCGCGTCGGGCTCTGTGCTGACAGGTCAGAGCCTGGAGTCTGCTTCTGATTCTGTGTCTCCTTCTCTCTCTGCCCACGCTCTCTGTCTCTTAATAAGAAATAAACATTAAACGTATATATGAATATATATATACGTGTGTGTGTGTATATATATATATGTATATATATACACACACACACACACATATATATATATGTATATATATATATATATATATACATATATATATATATATATAGTGCTTGGTTACTTTACAGAAAAGAAAAATAAAGGTTGTTATCAAGATTTTAACATCACTCACTTTCAAGGAGTTCAAATGACCAGATATGTTTTTGAGATATGGAGCATGGGCTGTGAAGGGTGCCCTGTGGTTTAAAATGCAGTAGAAATAGAATTTGAAGTGGGGAGGCATGCTATAGTAAAAAGAGTGTGGACTTTAGGGTCAGCCAAATCTATACCTACATTTTAAGTCTAGATCCCCCAATTACTATATTTGTACTTTGGGTAATATATGTAACTTCCTAGAATGTATTTCATTTGAATATAGACATAATAATCCTTAGGTTATAGGAGTATATGGAGTGTATAGGAGTGTATAGAAAGTGTTTTCTTTCTTTCTTTCTTTCTTTCTTTCTTTCTTTCTTTCTTTCTTTGCTTTTCTTTCTTTGCTTCTTTCTTTCTTTGCTTCCTTCTTTCCTTCCTTCCTTCCTTCCTTCCTTCCTTCCTTCCTTCCTTCCTTCCTTCCTTCCTTCCTTATTGAGGGAGAAAGAGCATGAGTGAGGGAGAGGGTCAGAGAGAGAGAGAGAGAGAGAGAGAGAATCTTAAGTGTCAGCGTGGAACCCTACTTGGTGGTTGATCCCCTGAGCCTGGGATTGTGGCCTGAGCCTAAATCAAGAGTTGGACACTCAAATGACTGAACCACCCAGGCGCCCCTAGAAGTATTTCTTAGAAGAGATAATATATGTTCCCAGTAGGTGCTATTTACTGATGGATGTCCTCATTAAGTAGTATTTCCGATCAAGTGCCCTAACTAATGCAAATATTACAGTTTAAACTGCTTGGCCACAAAAAATAGAAAGCAAGCTGAAGACTTCTCAGTAAATCCCATATTAGTAACTAACTTTTGAAGAAACTTGCAGGTGGCGGTCAGTTGACAGAATAATGAAATACTGTGATAATGGATGATAGCAGTTTAAGCTTTGGAAGACAAGTCTGCAGGGGGTTGTGCAGCCCAGTTTGCTTACATGTGATTATATCCCAAATAAGATTGTAAGCCAAGCGATTGTTCTCAAAGTCTTTGATCATTGAAAATAGGACAAGATTCAGGATAGGAAAGAAACTCATTTATGGAGTGAACTTGATTTCAGCATGTGAAAGGACACATTTTTTTTGACTCAACTCAGCACATTCTAATTTCAGAGGCAAATTAACCCATTGTTATTCATGGTGGGACATACCATACAAACATTTCAGAAATATATTGATTGTAGTTGATGTTTCTGAAGTGAATCCTTGGACATAACCATCTATATGACTCAGATGAACCACTCTGTAGAAGAATATTTAATGTCTAAAGAATCCAGTTTTTAATGTTCAGGCCTATTTTTTTTTTAAGTTTATTTATTTATTTTGAGAGAGAGAGAGAGCACGAGCAGGGTGGGGGGCAGAGAGAGAGAGAGAAGGAGAGTGAAAGAATCCCAAGCAGGCTCCTCCCTGTCAGGGCAGAGCCTGACTTGGGGCTTGAATTCACAAACCACGAGATCATGACTGAGAGGAGATCAAGAGTTGGATGCTTAACCAACTGAGCCACTCCATTGCCTTGGGCCTATTTTATATTAGTGGCCAGGAAAAAAATAATTAGGAATTGAGTTTTAGAATTCTTTTTAGGGTATTTATTTAGCTGAGATTACAAATAACTATTTGGTGGCATTTTTGGGTGTGTTTTAAAGTAGGATTAGATGAATATAACATTATAAGAACTGGGCATTGGCCAGTTTTCTTTTTCATTTTCTTTTTTGAGTATACAAGGCAGAAGTTCAGAGTTTATTTAATAACTATAATTTATTTTTATGTAAACCAACAATGGAATCTGTAAAAATATTTGGGTTCTTATTTTGAAAAATTAAGACTCTTTTTAGAAGCATGGTTAAGGACTGATTTACACATTTTATTTTAACATGAATTTTGTTCTACTGTAATAGAGAATCACACTTCCTAAAATCTGTCTTAGGCAAGAGTAGACACTGGGTTAGCATATTTTAGGGTGTAACAGTCTTAATGTGTATGTATTTTGCATGTAGCTCAGAGATAACCAATATTGTTAAATATTTATTGAGTATCTCTTGGGTTGCTGATTGTGTATTTGTTTTGAAGACAGACACTATTGAAGAGACAAAGTAAATGATTGTCAGTATGACTTGTGCTCTATATAAAATTCTCACATTCATCATAGTAAGTCACCCTTGTACTTAGCGTAGTTCTTTTCACTGCATGTTCTTTTTATCTGTGAACCATCATGCATACCTTTCCCTTTCTGTCTTTGGAAATCCCCCTCCTTATTCACATGCTTTTTTCTTCTTTCAGTGAAGTCTCAGCTTTTTTTGTTTTTAATTTTATGTTTGTTATTTTACAGAGAATGAGAGACAGAGCGTTGAGTGGGGGAGGGGCAGAGAGCGAGGGAGACGCAGAATCTGAAGCAGGCTCCAGGCTCTGAGTTGTTAGCACAGAGCCCGACATGGGGCTCGACCTCATGGACCTTGAGATAATGATCTGAGCTGAGCTGAAGTAAAATGCTTGACTGAGCCACCCAGGTGCCCCAACAACTACCAGGTCTCAGCTTTTTAATCATCTTAAATGCTTCGTGCTTACTCCCATCTTTGGAGTTGGTTATGCGCCTTTACCAACTTTAGGTCACTGTCACTGAGGTTTATTTTTGTTCCATAGTTGATAATAAATTCATTGAAAAAGGAAGAGTAAACATGTCCATTCATTTTACAGCTCCTTTATGTGGCCGGTGTCTAAATATTCCTAGTTATTACTTTGACTAAATCTTTGACTATATAATAGGGGAAACAAAGGGTAAGACTATTGCTAAGGATTATCCCTCCAAAAATGCCAAATTCAGCTTTTTCAATCTTTGCATTTGAAAATTTGTTGTTCTGTTTCTCAAAGGAAAGATGAGATCAAAAGTGACAGAATGAATAGTACATTAGCAGATCATTTAATATAATGGCACTGTCTTGTATTTCCGAGTATTTTTGTAAAGCAGAAGAGCAAAATTCAGTTCCACTATCCATGGATGTGTCTTGTAATCTCTTCAGTCTTCCGGTTGTTATTATTTGTCAGCCAGATGGGAAAGCTGTCAGAGGGTAAAGGGGGATTTGATCAGATGGAATTCGAGCTGAGCACAGAATCTAGGTCTTACAATTCTGATTCCAGAATTGAATCACTCATGATGAAACATGACTCCATCCATGATTACTGTTTATTTAGGGTCATGTTGTCTCAAGAAGTAAATTCCTGTGATATCACTAGACAGGAGAGCGTGTACAGAACCCCATCTGATCAATGAATGCTCCCTAAGCTATAAAGATCCATTTCCCCTGAAGTTTTGAGAACCAGCTGCTACGGACACTTTACTGATCACTTGAGGGAATTTTGCCAATATATCAGCAAGGCTTAGAGGGTCTTTAGAATCTTATTGATAAGAATCCTTCCTCAAATTTTTTGAGAACACTTCCCCATCATGCCCCTAAACAACAGTACTTCTTAAGTTCATTTTCACATTATTAGACAACTTTAGTATTTATATTTAATATTTGCCTTGACCTTTAGATCCTACTGACTTGGTAACTTGACCATGATTCTTCCTTCTGGTCCCTTTAGGTTTGCTGTTTATATTTGGTGGCTTTGGCATGTGTACTTTGGCTTTCTCTTATGGATTTTGGCTTTTCTTGCCTTTCAGGCCCAGAGTACCTTCTATTACCTTACTAGAAGTTTCCTGTCTCATTCTTCATAACCAAATCCCAATGATCCCCGCTTGCTAGCAGCTTTTTCCCACATAAGGAAGGCAGCAGAGGGATTTGGACAGTTTTCAGATGAATGTCTAATCTCTGCTTTAGAAGGATACTAAAGCATTTTATAAGCAGAGTTCTAGGAAAGACAGATTTCAGCTTATATAGTTCTTAAAGAGTGTGATAAATTGACAAATGTTATTTCTAAACCAGATTAAACTAATTTGTGATTGATCTAAAGAAAGAGTTGTCTGGGAAGACAAAGGAACTCTTAAGTTTTATGATTGATATTTAATTAATTGGAAATTCTACACCCAGTTAAGGAATAGCTATACCTTACACAGTCCACCATAAGCTTTAGAAGTGACAAAGTTCTTTGCCTGTCCTTTCTGAACAGGAAGCTGTTAATAATGAATCTCTTTTGAAGTGGCTCTCATTTACTTCCCCGATGAACCGAGGTTATCTTTAGATGACTCAAAGTGTTATGCACAGGTTTTTTTTTAATAAAGGATAAAGAAATGTTGGATGGGAAAATTATGTAAAACTTCAACTATAAATTGCATTGAAGAGGGTGATTCCCTTACTTTTATTGATATTACTCTGTGAAGTACGGAGATTGTTCATAGCACACCTTCAGAGGAAATCAGAGACCCTAACCAGCCCACATACACACTCTGATCTGTGTTGGTCATCAGCTTTGTGTGGTTTAGCTATGTGGGTAGTTGAAAAGGAAGTTCACTGATCTAACAAATGATGTTCCTCTATTCTAAAATACAGTTCTAGAAACTAATCTGATTCCATTTTATTATTTACTGAAAATGGATTTAGCAAATGCCTGTTGATATTTTGGAAAAGTACTTAATGAAATAGCATGAAAACTTACTTGTTTATGTTCATTAGGCTCTTGTTATTCCTGTGCCATTTTTGAAGTAGTTGAACTCAAGTTTTACAAGTAGGCTTCTAGATTCTGGTGTAGTTTTGAGGTCATTGCTGGCTAATGGACGTATGTGTTGCTGGTTGGCTTTCCTAATGCAGTCTTTCGGGCAGATAAAACAAGGTAAATGAAGAATTATGTTGTCTGAGAACACTAAAACTATAAATGTCAAGTGGATAGTGTTGGAGGACCTGTTAAATAATTTTTTTTCTTCACTGAGAATGTAATTAAGAGAGATTGGGGCTCACTGACACTAATTTTGGATCCTCAGCCCAGAGCAGACTTGTATAAGGCAGAAACGCTCATTGGAGAATCTTATTGACATTTCTGTATTATGTTCAGAGTTCTGTCAGAATCCTTAGACCATTGATATATCTGTGATAAATGTGACCATTTTTTCTTTAGAAAGAACCAGGGCCTATGTAATGTTTCCTTGATTGCTGCATTCCCCTCTCTCCCCTTTTAAAATGGGATTTTATTTTGAATCACATTTTCTCAATATTGCTATCCAGGAAAGATGGGTAGAATTTTTTGGCAATGTAGGGGTGAAGTCAGAAATTCTGAAGATTCTTTAAAGCTTGGTGCCTTTATCCTTTTATGCATTTTGAAAGACAGTCTGCAGGAGGGGAGGATGTCTTCTTGGCTTGTGGAGGCCTCTAATGGCAGCATTAGCGTGGTGGTTGTGACACTAATTTTGGAACAATAAATTTAGCTACTTTGTATAGAAAGTAGCTGCACTTGAGCAAATCTGTAGAGTTTATTTTGGGAATCTTGAAGATTTCCTAATGTTGATGAAAATTGAGTCTGACTTTAGAAACCTCAGGGTATAAATTGTGCTGATAATTGTTCTGAGTTGAACCTGGAGAAACTGCTGATGTGTTCACTCTTAAGCGGAGTGATTCATCATGTAAACCTTATCGTGGACAGTTCTGGCAGAGCAAAGAGAAGTGGAGGAGTAGGGAGTAAGAAATTAAAGGAAAATGGAGATGAGAGCTGTGACATGCATTAGGAACTTTTAGGTCTTTTAGGAATAGGTTGCTGGGTGGCCATATTCTTTACCATCTTAATTAATGGGTGAGTTACTATGTACAGAAAGCATCTTACCTTCCTGTGCTACCTGCGTGAAGCCCCTCTCCTCATCTCCATTCTTCTGTGTCCATGGGATTATTTTTAGATAAGTATGGCTGCTAGCTTTCAGAACCATGGCCAGTCCTGTTGCATGGTTCAGAATTGGCTGTTGGAATCTGTAGGCCGCAATAAAGGCATTGCTGGCACATTGTGTTTGTTTTGGACATTTAGGAAAGATAATCGAGATTCTGTAGTTTCAAGTATGGTAGAGAAGTGTTTGGCTCTAATTTGACATGACTGTCCTCAAGTTAGCAATTAAAGATACCTTAATTGGTTTATTTGCCTTATAATAATGACATTAATGTTAATTTTAGAAAATTTGTTAATTACACAGAAGCAAAATGAGTAAAATAAGAATCCTCTATAATCCCATCATCCAGGGATAATAATTGTTGACATTTGGTGTATATTGTTCTGGTGTTTTTTTTTCTGTATGCACTATATAAAACAGTAAGCCTTTGGGTGGAGAGTGCTAGAAACCCAATTATAACTGGGATAGACAGGCAAGAATTTATGAAGAATTTATTGATTGACTGAAAGAAAGTCTGGGTATAGCCAGGTCTTTGGGGAAAATGATTTGATCTGAACAAAAGACTAGAAAAAAAGCTAAACACAAGAGCCAGAAGTTCATTTTTATTCAGATCCATAAGGCATTAGGTAACTTGTAATTTTAATACCCTGGTTGGTAAACGTGGGTAGATGCACATGGTCATAGGAATTCCTCTTCCTTACTTGAGTACGTCCTTTTCTCTTCTTCTGGAAATTTCCTGATATATGGTGTGTGTCAAAAGATAATTTAGGACTCAAGCAGGGGCAGAACAACATCCTGAACTCTGTACTAACTTACCAAATCCTTATCATCTTGTCTGTCATGGTATTTCATCTAGACTTCTTGGTCACCTGCCTTTTTTTTTTTTTAACCACTGTGTTGCTTTGGTGCCTCAGGGATCACATCCTGGGGGACTTTGGGAACTGAATTCCTTGGCAGGGTATTGACATTGCCACACTGGTGCCCTGGCGACAGTGTCTTTAATGTGGTACCTTTCCAGGTGCTTTTGCAGACAGAGGACATCAACGGTGGGGCGGGAGCCAAAAGTAGTATGTGTGAAATATCCCTTGCAGACCCAACAAATACTTGGCAGGTGGATTTATTAGTGGGCATGCATTCTTGTAATATGCAGCTGGGGCAGAGTCAATGAAATTGGTTTCTCTGAGCCTGTCTTCCCCCAAAAGGCTCATGAATACCATGCAAACTTGGCTTAAATGAAATAAGGAAAATGATATTGTGGAAATGATATTGTGGAAAAGATATTGTGGAAAGAAACACCCAGAAACAAGTCAAAAAGTTGAGTTTCACCATTAGTTAGTTTAGTTATTATATTAATCCATGACAGCTGCCATAACAAAATGCCACAGACTGGATGGCTTAAACAATAGGAACTTATTTCTCACACTTCTAAGAGGCTGAAAGTCCAAGATCAAGGTGCTAGGTGATTTGGTTCCCTGATGAAGTACCTGGCTTGTGGGTGGCAGCCTTATCACTGTGTCCTCACAGGGTAGAAAAAGGAAGCAAGGTCTCTGGTATCTCTTCGTATAAGAGCACTAATCCCATCATGAGGGCCCCACCCTCATAACCTCCTCTAAACCTAGTTACCTCCCAAAGCCCCATCTCCAAATTCTATCATAATGGGGGTTAGGATTTCAGTCCATAAATTTTGGGGGATACAATTCGGTCCATAACAGTTACTTGGTTTAGGTCACTTTTGAGGCTGCCAAAACCCCAAAATGACTGATTTGAATTTTATGTTTTTCTGGTAGAGATTCTTGAAATATTGAAATAATATTAATAATATAATTAATATAATTGGAATAGTTAATAAAAGACTTGGCAGACCAAAAAGTCTGGAATTTCATACATAAAATTTATTTGACTGCTAAGACCATCGCTGAGACTAATTCTTTGTAAATGGCTTAGCACTACATTTAACACTACTGACAGGGAGCCTAGTTCTCATTTTTTCCAACCCACTATGTTGGCAGAAATTATAAAGGAGGAAGACAGGATAAGTTGGGGGATGTATGGGTTACCATCTTTTTGTCCTAAAGAATTTGGGTATCTTATATTTATGACTTGGGTCGTGATAACATTTTGTAATGTAAACTCTAGGTAAGTTATTTTTCTCAATATTTTGAAAAAGAAAGGCTAAGGACACAGCTGTTTTCCAAAAATGTCTCAGCAAACTCTAGTTCTTAATCGCCTTTTGCTAGCTGAAATGGAACTTACTCTGCTTCTAAATCACATAGTTTGGTAGTGTTCTGAAATCCAGGCTCCTCGCACCATTGACTTTCTATAGCTGAATAATAATGTGATGGCACATTAAGAATAATTGTGATAATTGACAGTTTTTCATGTGTGGGAGTTTATTAATACATGGATACCTAAGTATTTAAAAAAATTATTCATCTCAATAAATGCTATTTGGCTGTTTCAATTTCTTAGCTAATTTGAAACAGAAAAAGTAACCATCTAATTTACCTGTCTAGAGCCTGCCAGCATGTAAATCAATAGTCATTTTCTGGATTTGTTGGGGTGGAGGTATGTGAAGGCATGGGGAAAGTCTAGATGCCTTGTATAGATCACTCCAAGAAAACCTGGATTCTATAAAAACAGGTTCTTCAACGCAATTAATTTGAAGATGCTAATATGTGGATGGCTTATATGAATTAGTTCCACTCTGACCTGTTAAAATGGAATCACAGACATATATATCAGGATACTTTTGGTTGCAAGTGACCAAAAAAAAAAATGGTCTCAGATTACTTTAAGGTAAAAGGGAGTTGTCCTGTAAGATTGAAAAGTACCTGTCTTTAGGCATGGCTGAATCTAGGTGCTTAAATAATGGCACCAGTAACCTGTCTCTGTCTTGGTTCTGAGTTCTTCCATGTTTATTTTATTCTCAGGCAGACTCTTCCCTTAGAGTTGCAAGATGGTCATCCCCACTCAAAGTGTTTATTGCCATTATAGGCACCTTAGCATAAAGTGAAAATTTATTTCCTGGAAGTTCCAACAAAAGGCTGCCACTTATTTACTCTGATTGTCCTGGATTAGGTAAAGTGTCCAGTCAAAAATTAATTGCTGTGGCTAAGATTTGTGACATTCTCATTCTCCAGACCTGGGTCACAGGGAGTGATTCATCCTCATTGAACTTCTAAGTATAAAAATGGTTGTTCAAAGGCAAGTGGGATGCTGTTATCAGAAAAAGAGATTAAGGGTACTGAATGGGCAAAAGTAACCGATAGCCACTACAATGCATGTGTGTATTTTAAAGATTTATTTGTATATGTAGCTTTAGTTAGCGATTTCTCAGTTCTTACAGTTAGGGATGTGGAATTGAAGTTTGAGGATTTTATATATACGTTTAAGTGTATTTTTAGATTATTACTATGGTCTAATAATTAGATAAATTGTGGAAGTTTTAGCAGCCGTGGTGTTGACCTACAAACTTTTAACTCTGAATGGAGAGAAATATAATATGATAATTATGTAAGCCAGTTGGTGATAGCACATTGATAACTCAAAGAAATAAAAAGTAATTTCTTTTTATTACTTTGGTTTGAGAGCTAAGACTTTACCAGATGGTGAATTTTGCCAAGGAGAAAATACAAAATCAATAGGTCTTCATTTAACCCGCAGAAGGGAATTTGCATGTAAACTTGTCATGCTCAGTATGAATTGTTCATTATCATCATTATTTCTATTAAAAAAATTTTTTTTGGTAGCCTGTAGGGTGGCCACAGTGGGATGTTTTCCAGACCAAAAACAAAAGGGCACATTCACAAACTGCCTTTTGGTGGATAATGAACCAAATGTTCAGTTAATTTACTTTAGGACTATTTCATATGCCATTATGATTTCTGCCTCTTCTGAAATTCAGTATATTTACTATCTGTACTGTTCATGTAGCACTTTTTTAAAAAAATGAGATCATCTTTTAGAGAATGGTGGCTAAAAAGTGGGCTTGGAAATAACACAGGCGGGGTTGAGGTTATATCACTTACTAGTTGTGTGATCTTGGGGAAGTCCCTTAGTCTCTTAAATACTCAGTTTCCCTGCCTGTAATATGAGTAATACAAGACACTGATAACAGCAGATAATTCATATTTTTGTGTAAAATAAAAGAGATAATAACTGAAGGACACTTAACACAGTGCCTGGTACAATTTAACCATTCAAAAATGTTAGTAACTGCATATTACATTCTTAATGATAGCATTTTCCCCATTGTTCCCCAAGGTTAGGGACCTTATCTCACTCTCAACAAATAACGTAGTGTCTCATACACTAAAAACTAATAAATATTAAGTTATCAAATGAGAATGTAAAACTATATTTTAATTATTGGTAAGCCTCAGGGAAGCAGAGGAAAGGAGCAAAGAAAGAAAGTGGTTTTTTTTTTGTCAGAAACTGGGGCAGAATATATATTGTTTATTCTTCCATTCATTTTCTTATTCATATATCCATTCTCTCTCTCTCTCTCTCTTTTTTTTTTTTTTTTTTTTTTTAACTTGACTGTGCACAAGGTGGGCAACAAGAATAGCTTAGGTGAGTGAAGAAGCAGGTGGTTGGCTTGGTAGAGGTGCAAAGACCAAGGACAGCAATGGATAACACACAAAGTGGTGGATAGTAAATATCTTAATAGAAGTGCAGATTAAATGTTGTGGTCCCTCAGGGTAGGAAGAGATTACATCTACCAGAGGAAAATAGCTTGGTCGAAGTGTTCATTCTTTTATTTGCAGCTTACTCAGTAGGAAACGGTGACTGTATTTTGGTCCCTGTGCAAGCTACTGCAAAGATGGATTAAGGGGAGGGTGGAAGAAGGACAGCTTCTAAAACTGAGGTATTTTCCATGTCAAAGCTCTTAATGGAGGCTTCCTTTTGCAGATGGTTATGTCTTCATGTACTTGAAAATGTCCAGGGTTTATTCATCCATATCTAACTCATTAATATTTCAAGTGATGATTAAGTACATGGAACTGTGTTGGTCTTTAAGGAAAGTACATAGACAAAACTCTGTCTTCCAGGAGCTTGGTGATTAGTTTTGAGAGAGGTCACATCAACAAAAGTTTGGTAATAATGGCCAGGATATATATTTGTTGGTGCCCAAATGATAATTCAGGCAAAGTGTTGTTATGGTTTGAATAAAGGAGAGATTCATGTTTCTGTGAATGGTTAATATAAGTTATTAGAAAAGATAGAATTTTCAGCTGGGCCTTGGAAATTGAGTCAGAGTTAGATAGAGAGGAGAGAAAAGACTATAAATAGACAGGAAAAATGAAAAAAAAGATCTGAAGATGAGCAGGTATATTCTTTTCTTCCTCCCTCCCTCCCTCCCTCCCTCCCTCCCTTCCTCCCTTCCTTCCTTCCTTCCTTCCTTCCTTCCTTCCTTCCTTCCTTCCTTCCTTCCTTCCTTCCTTCCATTGTTTCTTTACTGATCAACAGCTGGGCTGCTTCCAAGCTAAAAAAAAAAATGGTGCCACAAATACTCTTGGGTCCATCTCTTTGTTCAAGATTAATTTCTAGAAGCAGAAGTTCTGGCTCCAAACCCAGAATATTTTGATTTTTAATTGATATTGCTAACTTACACCCTAAAAAGTTTATATAAGTTTACAAGGAAGAAAAGGCTATTTCTTTGGGTATCTAACAATTAAAGTCTTTGCTAACATGATGGATAAAACATGTTTTAATTTTAATTTGATAATTTTGTGAAGTTTAGTTTCTAATTACTAATTTTGGTTGCTAGCATTATCCATTTTCACTTCATTATGCCTTTGAATTTTTAATTTTAGCCATATGCCTCTTATTATTCTTTTTTTGTGAAGAGAATCCTGTTCTATATTGCAGTGTCTCATGGAATCTCACCCAAGATCAGAAACAGAGTTTTTAGATATCTCAGACCTTATCTTTTAACCTTCAAAGGATGGTCTCCTACCTGCTTCTTCACTATCCATATGGATTATACTGGAGTTCTCAACTCACTGATTTCCTATTTGAGGAAACAGAACTTTTTTTCAGAAGTGTGATATACATAGAGTAATTCATGTCCCTACTTTGATCTAATTTTCTGTTAATATCTGAGTTCTAGCTCTTCTATGTATAATTTACTTCAGACTTTTGCACAGATCTGTCTTGCTCCTATCTTTGAAGGTCGTGGTTTCAACCCATGCTATCTGGGGATTCTCCCACTTTGGTGCCTTGGTAGATGTGCTACCCTAGGCAGGTGCTCATCCTTGATGAGTATTCAGACAGTGATAATAAGAAAAGTTCCACAAATGGTATTTGGCATAATCTAGTTAAGATTAATCTTAATTATAGTCTAGTTAAGATTAAGATTAATAAATAAAACACATTGCTTAGAAATAATTATCCAGTTAAAGACGATGTTGTGTATATATATAATGGAGTATTACTCGGCAATCAAAAAGAATGAAATCTTGCCATTTGCAATTACATGGATGGAAAGAGAGGGTATTATGCTAAGCGAAATTAGTCAGAGAAAGGCAAATATCATATGACTTCACTCATATGAGGACTTTAAGATACAAAACAGATGAACATAGGGGAAGGGAAGCAAAAGTAATGTAAAAACAGGGAGGGGGACAAAACATGAGACTCTTAAATATGGAGAACAAACAGAGGGTTGCTGGAGGGGTTGTGGGAGGGGGGATGGGCTAAATGGGTAAGGGGAATTAAGGAATCTACTCCTGAAATCATTGTTGCACTATATGCTAACTAACTTGGATGTAAATTAAAAAAATAAACAAATTAAAAAAGATTAAGGGGAAAAAAAAGAAATAATTACCCATTGTTCTAAAGTCAACCAAAGTCTTTTTTTCCTAATATTAAAATATATAATTAGAGGGGAGAGGGAGCAACTTGAAGTAAATCAGAAAACACATTCACATTAATTGTTATCTTTATACACTTCAAATTTATACATAACACTTTTTTCCTCCTGGACACCAGAAAGAACACCTGGGTATTCTGGGAGAAGTTTACATTTCTCCAAATCAATTTATGGAAAAAATGTGTTGCTTTCAAATCTCTGCATGATTCTTGTTACAGCTAGTTTAGGATGGCCTGGCTTGTTCATAGTTTCCTTATAAGCAGAACTGCCTCCCACTGTCCAAACCACGTCCACTTCTTTGTTAATTCTGATTGCTTAATACGTTTTAAGTCATCATCCAGACTTTTGGCTAGAAAATGAGCTCCTTGTGAAGGTTCCTTGAGTTCTCTACTTAGAACTGGATTAATTCTGTCCTTTAAAGGTCAGCTCTTCTAGGGAAGAGAGAGTCATGTCTTCCTACCCATAATCACAAAATTCTGTTTACCTTCTGCTGAGGTTGTGGTCCTTCTCTGGAAATTCTTAAATTCATTCCTGAACGGGGCCAGGGTAGGTTTCTGTTCTTGCCGTTGCCCATCTTCTGGGACACAGGTTAGCAGATGAACTGTGACAGCAGCAATAAACACCTCTGAGCTTGCTTGTGACACTGGGACTCCTGGCTGAGCTTGGTGCAAAACTGAGCAGGTATGTTCTTCTGTCACCAGACACTTCTGGGGTGTTGTAGGAGACTGGTTGGACACACAGATTGGACCCAATGTGACATGAAAGGCAAACTGAGAGTTGACTGTTTAGCCAGGCATGGTGAAGTGTCCTCTCATACATCATCTTTGATTGATAGACAGTGGCTGCTCTGAGGCCAAGTTCAGGCTCAGCAATCATTCGGTTGTGATGATGTGTACGTGATGTGTGCTGTGGGTGCTGGCAGTGGGAGTGGGTATTTTTGTTTTTTTTGAAAAAAAAAACCCAAAACACATTCTAACCAGAGGGCAGAATAAAAAAAGAAGAAAAAAAAAATCAAGGCAGATTAGAGGCATTAACTTGGCTTTGATCTACAGGCCTTCTGTTCTGACAAAGGTGATTGGATTAATTTGACAGTTTTTCTTTTTCTCCCTTATTTCCTGTCTCCCTGTCACTCTCTTTCATTTTTCTCCAGGTTCTCTTTTGTGATGAAACTAGGTTAGTTATTACTTAGAATCATAATCTATTCATCTGTAATGCAGGTTGATTTTCTGATGTTTTCTCCCCTCCCGTATTAAAGTGAGACTAAAAAGGTTTATTTTCCCCTGTTCTTTTATTGGCTGTTTCCCAGAAAGGTACACCTTTATGTTCTCATTACCAAAGCTACTAAATTCACTGAAGTAACACGTGCAGAACTTTTGGCCTTTTTCTTTCCTACCTTATATATTTTCAACATATAGGGGCTCTTAGGGCCAATATCTGTGAGTACTTTCTTTCTTAGAAGCTAGTCAGGTTTTGCTGGTAAGGGCTGGCAATTTTTAAACTAATTTAAACCTTGTATTTTAGCCTCTGTAATGATCATCACCATCCTGTTTTTCAGGTGGGGAACTTGAGACACAGAAAGGGTAATTAACTTGTCTCAGGTCATACAGCATAAAAGTAGCAGAGTTTGGATCCAAACCTAGGTAGTTTGGTTCCAGAGTCTATATGCTTAATCTCAATGCTATGTCTTCTATTTAGCTCATTTCCCTATTTTATTAAAAGTTACGGGGAAAAAATGAATTCCTGACATCCTTCATTAGGGAGACTCTCATTCTGCATATCTTTATGTTAAGAATGATGTTAGAAATGGGGAAGGGATGTATTTGCTGGCTACAGAGTATGCCCTTCCCATAGGTCTGTATTCGCAGTACAATTGCTGTGGCCTCTTCTAATTTCTGGGGAACCTTAGGGGAGCAACTGAGGAAAGAAACTTACTGGAGTATCAAGCGAGTTTATGACACAAGATTTTGGAATTTTATCCCAAAGGGGATTGTTATACTGGTCGTTCAGAAGCTGTGCTTAGTACATAAGACAAGTTACACATGAGACCCAGAGAGTGTGAACTGGTAGTAATGTCACAGCCTTCTTCCATTCCAGTGTGTGGAAGCCACAGCTAAGTCTGTCTGATAAGCAGTGAGTTGTGCTTTCCTAATTTGAGGATCCTGGATCTCAGAGTACTGCTCCTTGGATCAGAGCTGAGCAGAGATATGTGCTGTGGCTCTGCAGGTAGAGTCTCTTTTCTAATGAGGAGAAAGATTTATTCTTCTCTGTTAGAGGTGGGGACTAACATCACGTTTTTAGAAATGAACAAAAAAATTGATCCTCTAAATGTACATTTTTCCTTTCCAAAAGCCAGTTCTACCTCAGCAATCTTTGATGTTGAACGTTGATGAAAAGTCCATCAAATCTCTGATTGTCTGTTTCAGAACCACTATTGTATAACCACATTTTTAGTAGTCTGAAGTCTTAGACAGATTCCAAATTGTACTCATCACTTCTTATCCACCCCCATCATTTCTTTCATGACTTCCATGATTCTCTAGAATGATTACACTTTCCATTTCTTGGTTGGAAAGGCATTGCAAGTCTTTTTACGTAAAAGTTCTGGAACTTTCATTTTTGTTTCTCACAGAGATGTTAAGAAATTTCACAGTCATTTTTTTCTCTAATTACTGAAATTAAATATATTGTATCTTATATTAATATATATTCAATTATCTTATTTGAATGTTCCACAAACACAGAACAGTCTGCAGATATATTTTTTTGGTTTATGTACTAATTTATTCATTCATTTAAGCAATTAATTATTCACTGAACAATTAGTTAATGTTTGCATCCCTTTCTAGAGATGTAAACTTGATAAGAACAAGGATCTTGTCAAGTTTTTTCCTTTATCTTCAGAGCCTGAAACTAAGCCTATTTAGAGCAAAGACAGTACTCCATAAATACTGCTGAATGAATGCATGAATGAATTGTGCACACTGCAGAACAGATAGAAAAGTGAAAGGAAGAAAATAGAAGCCCTAGAAATAAACTGTATAACATTTAAAAGTTGTATATATAGCCCGTCCTTGCTTTGCGTGGTAATGCGAGGCCATAAATATGACTATTCAAGCTGAAGTTAATGCAAAACAATCCTAATAATCAATGAGAACAGCTACTATTTTTCTTTGACCTTTAAAAAATTTTGCCGTGTCATTGAAATCTCTCTTGCTGTTTGCTATAAAGATATAGGAAAATGAAAAAAATAGTAAAAGTAATATTTAGCACACTCTAAATCATCAGAAGCATTGAGATTAAAGTGTTTTGTTTCTTCTTAAAATCTTCTCAGAAGTAGTTTGAATAGGCTTGCCTTCGTCCCATTGTACAACTTATGATATGAAGCAAGCATCTTTTCTGTTCCCAACCGAATTGCATACTCCTCTCTAAGTTTGGATCCGCTTCCAACATTTTCTCCTTTTTGCTTTCCATGTCAAGAAATGTCTCTGAGAGTTCCTTTAATGTGAGTTTTTTTTTTTTTTTTAATGTGTGTGGGTTTTTTGTTTGTTTTCTGTTTTGCTAGCATCACTTCCTCTAGGACATCTTTATTGTTTTGGTTCAGCCACTTTCGTTATTTACATTGTGAAGTTTGTGTGCTGCGCTGTGCGCCTTTTTACTGTGTGTCTAGATTCTCTCACATGTCGATTGGCAGCATTGTCAACCTCCCCATGAGCAGCGTTCTGTCTTCTGTAACCCCTTTTACATTTGACACAGATTTCATTTCTACCATATCACTTTTTGTCTGTACTCGACTTTCATCTCTTTTGGCTACTTCCCTCTTTTGGTTATTTATATTATATGAATTTATCATTGAAAGGTAGGAAGGCAACACAGATACACACTTTGCTGCCTGCATATGAACTGGGTACCAGATGGCCAGTGACCAATCACTGACAGACTTTGCAAAAAGCATTATGATTGGTCACTGATCATGATGTATATATGTTATTTACATAGTAACTTATGGACTGAAGAGCTAGCAGTGAAATTCGTCCTTTGTGCAATTACTCACAGTTAATACACTATGATAACTGAAATTTGAACTGTATTATTGGGGGACTGGTGTTCTTTAACTAAATGGTGGTGCCTGGAATTCACACACACTGGAACCATGCAGAGTGAGGGCTCTCTCAATTCCAGACTTTATTTTGTGGATATATTTGTATTTTTTTCTTTACTAAGGTGGGATCACTTTATTTGCATGATTTTGCAATTTTATTTTTCATTTAATCTTGTATATATGTCAAAAAATAATATTGACTTCATGTTTTATAACTACATGGGTTTATTGGATAGTTGTAATACAGTTTATTTAACCAATCCTTTTTGGACATTTAGGCTTTTATTTTTCACAGTTATCAACAGTGTTGCAGTGGATACCTCAGTCTTTGAGATAACAACTATTACTCGGAATGAATGTCTTTTTAGTGGTAGCATTACTGGCTCACGTGATATATATACTTTTAAAACATTTTCATATCCTTTTAAATTTCCCTTCAGAGAGATATTCCCATTTAGGCTTCTACCAGTGACATAAACTGAGAGGTGCTGGTGTACATGTTCTAAATCTCTGGCAACATTGGGATGATCATTTTTGAAAATATTTGCCATTTTCATAGATAAAACATCTATTCTATTCTATTCTATTCTATTCTATTCTATTCTATTCTATTCTATTCTATTCTATTCTATTCTGAGAGAGAGAGCATGCAGGGGAAGGGCAGAGAGAGAGAGGGAGAGAGAGAGAATCCCAAGCAGGCTCTGTACTGACAGCATGGAGCCCGATGTGGGGCTTGATCATGACCGTGAAATCATGACCTGAACCAAAATCAAGAATTGGATGCTTAACTGACTGAGCCACCCAGACACCTCATTACTTTCATAATTAGTTTTGATGACTAGTTAGGTTGAATATTTTCCATGAGTTTATTTGTAGTATTTTCTGATCTGTGGCATTGCATCCTGTCCTATTATAGTAGTTTTCAAATGGTAAGAATTTTCTTTTTTTATGGAGTACATATATTTCTGCGTGTGTGTGTGTGTGTGTGTGCATACACACATATGTATCTGTGTACCTGGACTACATTCACATGGATATACCATTCTTGGCTTTACCCAGGGATTTTAAAGAGTATCTCTGTGCCTTAGTTTTGTAATATGGCCATCAGTTTTCAGATGTTTTCCTTTAAAAAAAAAAAAAAAGGGAAAATTAACCACAACCTGAGGGAAGTTCTAGTTAATTTTTTGTTACAAGATTTTCAGGAGATAGGGTCAAAAGGAGCTAGTAGGGCATTCAATTATGTGCTTGAGTGTGTCAGAAAAGTTTTTTTCCTCAGGTGTACAATAGTTTACTTGGGCTTGTTTTTCAAGTGTATTGAAGTGTGACTAAACATTTTTGGGTACTGCCATTATGTAAAGAAGAGGCCCCATCTTGTTAAATATTCCCTCATCAACTTTGCACTTAGCAAGTTACGGGCAGCAAGGATCCTGTGAGGGCATGAGCTTTAGGCATTGGACAGAGGGAGGGTGGGTGGGAGGCAAGGGCCTGGGGTAACTCAGGATTGGAGTGCTCTGTTGCCCCCTCCCATTGCTGTAGAAGAAGTGATTGGCTCAGGCTGGTTTCTGTCTACTAATTTTGGATGGGTCATAAGTGGGGAAGGAGGGAAGGTCATGTGGTTGGACCTCAGCTCATCTGAGGGCTAAAGGTTCTTTGTGACACTCCACACAGAACCGGAGCCCTGTCCTGGAGAGCGGTGGCGAGCTGAGATACAGCTTAGGACTGAAGGAACAGAGAAGGGCTTTGAGTTCTTTCTGTCTTTAGGTTGGGGATAAGGGAGGCCCAGCACGGAGGATGTCCACGGAAAACATGGCTGGGAAGTCCAATAGCCTTGGGGACAGAGGAAGAGCTCGAAGCTACACTTTCCTCAGGGTTGTCCAGCCAGTGTTTAACCGCAGTATTTTCACTTCCGCAGTCTCTCCTGCTGCAGAACGTATCCGATTCATCTTGGGTGAGGAGGATGACAGCCCCACACCCCCTCAACTCTTCACTGAACTGGATGAGCTGCTGGCTGTGGATGGGCAGGAGATGGAGTGGAAGGAGACAGCGAGGTGAGACATGGCTGGCTGTGCACTGCTGACCTGGGGAATCAAATGCAGGGCAAGATTGTTGTCCGTGAGCATCTTTCTCTCTCCTTCGCACTTTGAATAACTGATGAGCATCATGTTGGCTGGGTTAAGGAATGAAAGGATTCTTTTAATTCTCTTTTGTATTGATGTGGATGCAGGGCACCCTTTAGTCCACTGCTGGAACATTGTTTCATTGATTCGTGTTGCTACAGTTTTAACCTGTATAAGGAATTAGAAGTAAACTTCCATTCGTATGCTGTTTAATAGTAAAATGTCTTAGATAAACTCAAGCACCCTAACATGATAGGCTAGAGATATGTGTCCACAGTCTCCACATGCCAGGGTATCTTGTGAAATCATGTCTGATTTTTTTGTCCATTCCCAGTTAGGAGGGAGGTTGCAAAGACAATGACTGTTTATCCACAAACTTGCCATTATTCCAAGTGAAAATATATTATCTTTTAAGTATCCAACAAAAAGCCAAGTAGAACGTTCACTTGAATTGGAAGTTTAGAGACCTGAGTTGAATTTCAGATTTCTCACCTGTTAGCTGCCCAGTACTCAGTTTCTCAGAACTTTGATTTCATCATCAATAAAATGATCTACTACATATAATATATATGAATGCAATATAAGATAGATAATATATGTAAGTGTAATACTACTTAATATTTGTCTAATTATAGCATGGATATTTATATACATGTCTATATGCGTGTATACATATGGAAATACTTTGTACATTGTTAAGCACTACCGATACATCTAAGGCTTCATTTGTCTCATGATAATAGAGCTTTACTTTCTTTCTGGATGTAGACTCCGTTATATACTCCACGCTGTAATTCTAGGATATACAGCAATTATATAATATAAAAACTTAGATATAATGCAGTTATTGGTCTCTCACTGTCATAATCACATGGAGATTCAATATATTTCACTTTCACAAGAAAAATTGTTAAGACACGCCTTTTATAGTCTGTAATTTAATTCAAATCAGTTAACTTCAGCCTGTGTTTTTTTTTTTTTTTTTTTTATGAAATTTATTGACAAATTGGTTTCCATACAACACCCAGTGCTCATCCCAAAAGGTGCCCTCCTCAATACCCATCACCCACCCTCCCCTCCCTCCCACCCCCCATCAACCCTCAGTTTGTTCTCAGTTTTTAACAGTCTCTTATGCTTTGGCTCTCTCCCACTCTAACCTCTTTTTTTTTTTTTTTTTCCTTCCCCTCCCCCATGGGTTCCTGTTAAGTTTCTCAGGATCCACATAAGAGTGAAACCATATGGTATCTGTCTTTCTCTGTATGGCTTATTTCACTTAGCATTACACTCTCCAGTTCCATCCACGTTGCTACAAAGGGCCATATTTCATTTTTTCTCATTGCCACATAGTACTCCATTGTGTATATATACCACAATTTCTTTATCCATTCATCAGTTGATGGACATTTAGGCTCTTTCCATAATTTGGCTATTGTTGAGAGTGCTGCTATGAACATTGGGGTACAAGTGCCCCTATGCATCAGTACTCCTGTATCCCTTGGATAAATTCCTAGCAGTGCTATTGCTGGGTCATAGGGTAGGTCCATTTTTAATTTTCTGAGGAACCTCCAGACTGCTTTCCAGAGCGGCTGCACCAATTTGCATTCCCACCAACAGTGCAAGAGGGTTCCCGTTTCTCCACATCCTCTCCAGCATCTATAGTCTCCTGATTTGTTCATTTTGGCCACTCTGACTGGCGTGAGGTGATACCTGAGTGTGGTTTTGATTTGTATTTCCCTGATAAGGAGCGACGCTGAACATCTTTTCATGTGCCTGTTGGCCATCTGGATGTCTTCTTTAGAGAAGTGTCTATTCATGTTTTCTGCCCATTTCTTCACTGGGTTATTTGTTTTTCGGGTGTGGAGTTTGGTGAGCTCTTTATAGATTTTAGATACTAGCCCTTTGTCTGATATGTCATTTGCAAATATCTTTTCCCATTCCGTTGGTTGCCTTTTAGTTTTGTTGGTTGTTTTCTTTGCTGTGCAGAAGCTTTTTATCTTCATAAGGTCCCAGTAATTCACTTTTGCTTTTAATTCCCTTGCCTTTGGGGATGTGTCGAGTAAGAGATTGCTACGGCTGAGGTCAGAGAGATCTTTTCCTGCTTTCTCCTCTAAGGTTTTGATGGTTTCCTGTCTCACATTTAGGTCCTTTATCCATTTTGAGTTTATTTTTGTAAATGGTGTGAGAAAGTGGTCTAGTTTCAACCTTCTGCATGTTGCTGTCCAGTTCTCCCAGCACCATTTGTTAAAGAGGCTGTCTTTTTTCCATTGGATGTTCTTTCCTGCTTTGTCAAAGATGAGTTGGCCATACGTTTGTGGGTCTAGTTCTGGGGTTTCTATTCTATTCCATTGGTCTGTGTGTCTGTTTTTGTGCCAATACCATGCTGTCTTGATGATGACAGCTTTGTAGTAGAGGCTAAAGTCTGGGATTGTGATGCCTCCTGCTTTGGTCTTCTTCTTCAAAATTCCTTTGGCTATTCGGGGCCTTTTGTGGTTCCATATGAATTTGAGGATTGCTTGTTCTAATTTCGAGAAGAATGCTGGTGCAATTTTGATTGGGATTGCATTGAATGTGTAGATAGCTTTGGGTAGTATTGACATTTTGACAATATTTATTTTTCCAATCCATGAGCAGGGAATGTCTTTCCATTTCTTTAAGTCTTCTTCAATTACCTTCATAAGCTTTCTATAGTTTTCAGCATACAGATCCTTTACATCTTTGGTTAGATTTATTCCTAGGTATTTTATGCTTCTTGGTGCAATTGTGAATGGGATCATTTTCTTGATTTGTCTTTCTGTTGCTTCATTGTTAGTGTATAAGAATGCAACTGATTTCTGGACATTGATTTTGTATCCTGCAACTTTGCTGAATTCATGTATCAGTTCTAGCAGACTTTTGGTGGAGTCTATCGGATTTTCCATGTATAATATCATGTCATCTGCAAAAAGCGAAAGCTTGACTTCATCTTTGCCAATTTTGATGCCTTTGATTTCCTTTTGTTGTCTGATTGCTGATGCTAGAACTTCCAGCACTATGTTAAACAACAGCGGTGAGAGTGGGCATCCCTGTCGTGTTCCTGATCTCAGGGAAAAAGCTCTCAGTTTTTCCCCGTTGAGGATGATGTTAGCTGTGGGCTTTTCATAAATGGCTTTTATGATCTTTAAGTATGTTCCTTCTATCCCGACTTTCTCAAGGGTTTTTATTAAGAAAGGGTGCTGGATTTTGTCAAAGGCCTTTTCTGCATCGATTGACAGGATCATATGGTTCTTCTCTTTTTTTTTGTTAATGTGATGTATCACGTTGATTGATTTGCGAATGTTGAACCAGCCCTGCATCCCAGGAATGAATCCCACTTGATCATGGTGAATAATTCTTTTTATATGCTGTTGAATTCGATTTGCTAGTATCTTATTGAGAATTTTTGCATCCATATTCATCAGGGATATTGGCCTGTAGTTCTCTTTTTTTTTACTGGGTCTCTGTCTGGTTTAGGAATCAAAGTAATACTGGCTTCATAGAATGAGTCTGGAAGTTTTCCTTCCCTTTCTATTTCTTGGAATAGCTTGAGAAGGATAGGTATTATCTCTGCTTTAAACGTCTGGTAGAACTCCCCTGGGAAGCCATCTGGTCCTGGACTCTTATTTGTTGGGAGATTTTTGATAACCGATTCAATTTCTTCGCTGGTTATGGGTCTGTTCAAGCTTTCTATTTCCTCCTGATTGAGTTTTGGAAGAGTGTGGGTGTTCAGGAATGTGTCCATTTCTTCCAGGTTGTCCAATTTGTTGGCATATAATTTTTCATAGTATTCCCTGATAATTGTTTGTATCTCTGAGGGATTGGTTGTAATAATTCCATTTTCATTCATGATTTTATCTATTTGGGTCATCTCCCTTTTCTTTTTGAGAAGCCTGGCTAGAGGTTTGTCAATTTTGTTTATTTTTTCAAAAAACCAACTCTTGGTTTCGTTGATCTGCTCTACAGTTTTTTTAGATTCTATATTGTTTATTTCTGCTCTGATCTTTATTATTTCTCTTCTTCTGCTGGGTTTAGGCTGCCTTTGCTGTTCTGCTTCTATTTCCTTTAGGTGTGCTGTTAGATTTTGTATTTGGGATTTTTCTTGTTTCTTGAGATAGGCCTGGATTGCAATGTATTTTCCTCTCAGGACTGCCTTCGCTGCGTCCCAAAGCGTTTGGATTGTTGTATTTTCATTTTCGTTTGTTTCCATATATTTTTTGATTTCTTCTCTAATTGCCTGGTTGACCCACTCATTCGTTAGTAGGGTGTTCTTTAACCTCCACGCTTTTGGAGGTTTTCCAGACTTTTTCCTGTGGTTGATTTCAAGCTTCATAGCATTGTGGTCTGAAAGTATGCATGGTATAGTTTCAATTCTTGTAAACTTATGAAGGGCTGTTTTGTGACCCAGTATATGATCTATCTTGGAGAATGTTCCATGTGCACTCGAGAAGAAAGTATATTCTGTTGCTTTGGGATGCAGAGTTCTAAATATATCTGTCAAGTCCATCTGATCCAATGTCTCATTCAGGGCCCTTGTTTCTTTATTGACTGTGTGTCTAGATGATCTATCCATTTCTGTAAGTGGGGTGTTAAAGTCCCCTGCAATTACCACATTCTTATCAATAAGGTTGCTTCTGTTTATGAGTAATTGTTTTATATACTTGGAGGCTCCGGTATTCGGCGCATAGACATTTATAATTGTTAGCTCTTCCTGATGGATAGACCCTGTAACTATTATATAATGTCCTTCTTCATCTCTTGTTACAGCCTTTAATTTAAAGTCTAGTTTGTCTGATATAAGTATGGCTACTCCAGCTTTCTTTAGGCTTCCAGTAGCATGATAAATAGTTCTCCATCCCCTCACTCTCAATCTAAAGGTGTCCTCAGGTCTAAAATGAGTCTCTTGTAGACAGCAAATAGATGGGTCTTGTTTTTTTATCCATTCTGATACCCTATGTCTTTTGGTTGGCGCATTTAATCCGTTTACATTCAGTGTTATTATAGAAAGATACGGGTTTAGAGTCATTGTGATGTCTGCATGTTTTATGCTTGTAGTGATGTCTCTGGTACTTTGTCTCACAGGGTCCCCCTTAGGATCTCTTGTAGGGCTGGTTTAGTGGTGACAAATTCCTTCAGTTTTTGTTTGTTTGGGAAGACCTTTATCTCTCCTTCTATTCTAAATGACAGACTTGCTGGATAAAGGATTCTCGGCTGCATATTTTTGCTGTCTAACACCCTGAAAATCTCGTGCCAATTCTTTCTGGCCTGCCAAGTTTCAAAAGAGAGATCAGTCACGAGTCTTATAGGTCTCCCTTTATATGTGAGGGTACGTTTACCCCTTGCTGCTTTCAGAATTTTCTCTTTATCCTTGTATTTTGCCAGTTTCACTATGATATGTCGTGCAGAAGATCGATTCAAGTTACGTCTGAAGGGAGTTCTCTGTGCCTCTTGGATTTCAATGCCTTTTTCCTTCCCCAGTTCAGGGAAGTTCTCAGCTATTATTTCTTCAAGTACCCCTTCAGCACCTTTCCCTCTCTCTTCCTCCTCTGGAATACCAATTATGCGTATATTATTTCTTTTTAGTGTATCACTTAGTTCTCTAATTTTCCCCTCATACTCCTGGATTTTTTTATCTCTCTTTTTCTCAGCTTCCTCTTTTTCCATAACTTTATCTTCTAGTTCACCTATTCTCTCCTCTGCCTCTTCCATCCGAGCTGTGGTGGTTTGCATTTTGTTTTGCATTTCCTTTAAAGCGTTTTTCAGCTCCTCGTGACTGTTCCTTAGTCCCTTGATCTCTGTAGCAAGAGATTCTCTGCTGTCCTGTATACTGTTTTCCAGCCCAGCGATTAATTTTATGACTATTATTCTAAATTCACTTTCTGTTATATTATTTAAATCCTTTTTGATCAGCTCATTAGCTGTTGTTATTTCCTGGAGATTCTTCTGAGGGGAATTCTTCCGCTTGGTCATTTTGGATAGTCCCTGGTGTGGTGAGGACCTGCAGGGCACTTCCCCTGTGCTGTGGTGTATAACTGGAGTTGGTGGGCGGGGCCGCAGTCAGTCCTGATGTCTGCCCCCAGCCCACCCCTGGGGCCACAGTCAGACTGGTGTGTGCCTTCTCTTCCCCTCTCCTAGGGGTGGGATTCACTGTGGGGTGGCGTGGCCCGTCTGGGCTACTTGCACACTGCCAGGCTTGTGATGCTGGGGATCTGGCGTATTAGCTGGGGTGGGAAGGCAAGGTGCACGGCGGGAGGGGGGGGCAGGCTTAGCTCGCTTCTCCTTAGGTGATCCACTTCAGGAGGGGCCCTGTGGCAGCGGGAGGGAGTCAGATCCGCTGCCGGAGGTTTGGCTCCGCAGAAGCACAGAGTTGGGTGTTTGCGCGGAGCGAGCAATTTCCCTGGCCGGAACCGGTTCCCTTTGGGATTTTCGCTGGGGGATGGGCGGGGGAGATGGCGCTGGCGAGCGCCTTTGTTCCCCGCCAAACTGAGCTCTGTCGTCCGGGGGCTCCGCAGCTCACCCTCCCTTTGTCCTCCAGCCTTCCCGCTTTCCGAGCAGAGCTGTTAACTTATGACCTCCCAGACGCTAAGTCGCGCTTGCTGTTGGAACACAGTCCGTCAGGCCCCTCCGCTTTTGCAAGCCGGACTCGAGGGCTCTGCTTGGCTGGCGAGCCGCCCCTCCACCCCGGCTCCCTCCCGCCAGTCCGTGGAGCGCGCACCGCCTCGCCGCCCTTCCTACCCTCTTCCGTGGGCCTCTTGTCTGCACTTGGGTCCGGTGACTCCGTTCTGCTAATCCTCTGGCGGTTTTCTGGGTTATTTAGGCAGGTGTAGGTGGAATCTAAGTGATCAGCAGGACGCGCGGTGAGCCCAGCGTCCTCCTACGCCGCCATCTTCCTGCGCCTCCTCAGCCTGTGTTTTTTTGAATGCATAGTATATGTCAGGCACTCATGAAGTACTGGGAAAAAAGAAGTGAGCAAAAGAAGCTCACACATAGGTCACTGTATCTTACTGAAGAGTCTCAAGTGTGTTCAGTATAATCAGAAGTGAGGCAAGTCAAATCATTATCATGGCTTTGGGTTTAAAAAAAAAGCAAAATAAGTGAAAGTCTTCTAGAGATGTAGATGGAAAAGAGATTTATGTCTGCTGTTCTGGTTCTTGTTAGGTCATTCTAGAATCAGAAAGAAATATATTTTTTTATCATCTATGATCAGTAAAAGTTGGTGAGATATAAAGAACCACTAACCCAATAGTCTTTCCTTTACTGGATGAGGTTCTTTTGGGAGTTAAAGGAAGAACATTTATTTTCTGGGGTCTGCACCCAATATGGGGCTAGAACTCATGACCCCAAGATCTAGAGTCCCATGCTCTTCTGACTGAGCCAGCCAAGCACCTTATTTCTGGGGCATGTCTTAAAAGCTTCATGCATCATATCATTTGTAATCAAGTGTTCATCAAGTTCATTGGATTTTTTTGGTAATTTTTGTTTAGTTACTGAGACTTGTGCTCTGTAGGTTTATGGATTTATTATTATTTCTGTTGTAAAGTACTTTTTTTAAAATTTTTTACATTTATTTATTTTTTGAGAGACATAAACAGACAGAGCACAAGTTGGGGAGAGGAGACACCGAATCTGAAGCAGGCTCCAGGCTCTGAGCTGTCAGCACAGAGCCCGATGCAGGGCTCGAACTCACAAACTGTGAGATCATGACCTGAGCCAAAGTCGGACGCTTAACCGACTGAGCCACCCAGGCGCCCCTGTTGTAAAGTACTTTTGAATGTCTTCAGCCATTTAGGATTTTTAATAGTAGAAAAGCTTTATAAATTAATTCATTTGATAATGGTAGAGAAGCTTTTATTTCTCACCAAGAATTTCTAGGTAGTTTATCCATGTGGAAACAATCTGCTTTAAAAAAAATTCAGTAGAAAAAAAAAAGTAGAGTAGAATCCATGGATAATCTCTTATCTTCCATAATTTAAACTGTGCTCAGAAAAAAAAAATCATTACATCTTGCTCCTGGCCCTCCTAGTAGCATTAAGGAAAGAGACCTCATCTTAAATATGTTATTTTCCATTTGCTGGATAACTGTCTTTCTAACATACAGACACTTAAAGCAAGTGTGCTTGTTTGAACTCTTCTGTTAATATTTTCTCCTTATTAAAAAGCTGCCTGTAGCACATTTCTACTTCTCCACCTCTTACGCTCCCTGTTGAAGCTCTTCATTCTTGGTTTTTCAGGACCTCTTTCCATGATACAGTAACTCTCTCTCATTCCTTTCTCTCAGTACCTATAACCTGGGTATTAAAAGTCCTACATAAAGTACACCTTGGGTTCATAAAACATCCTCCAAAAGAAGGCCTTCAAATTGGAACCTTTTACTAGTATCTCCATTTAATTTTTTCTTTTCCTTCTTTCTAGGAGAAAAAAAACCATAGTAAGAATTGTACTGGCGCAGCCTGAATTAAGTGTTGGGGAGATTTTGGTCTAGTCTTAGCTTTGATGCTAATGGGCTACTTAGCTTTGGGCCAGTCATGTACTCATGGAGTCTTCCCGAGCTTGAGTGCTCTGTTCTATCAACTGAGGGTGATACTGCGTTGCACCTCTCTAACTTCATGCATATCTCATAGCTCTACAATTCCATCCCTGTGTGTATACTGGTATAGTCAGTTGTGACCAGAAGAGCTACTGTTATTCTTATTCTCATCTTGAAATTCCTGTGTGAGTACCTATCAGAGAGTAGACTTCAGGTGTAGCTTTCTGCTTTTTCTTTCAGTCAAAGACAGGCTCTATTTTATATGACCTCTGGTCTCAGAAAGGAGGAGGTAACAGTTCACTGTGTAGGTAATTCAACGTTGAGTGAAATGGACATTGTACTTTCGTTTAAGATTCTTAAAGATTCAGATAATTTTGAATACTTTACCATCTTTAAGGACTTCTTTCCTTGAGAACACAGGTGTCATTTTTGGTGATGTCATCAGTCCCTGAGAGACTGTACTGCTGGAGAGAATGTGTGGTGGGAGTACACCATGTGTTGTTGGTGGGAGGGGGGTGCTTTCCAGGAGGAAATAGACTCACACTAGTCTACACTCTGTAACTTCTTTACATTTTTTTTAATGTTTATTTTTGAGAGACACACACACACAGCGTGAATGGAGGAGGGGCAGAGAGAGCGAGGGAGACACAGAATCTGAAGCAGGCTCCAGGCTCTGAGCTGTCAGCACAGAGCCCAACGTGGGGCTCTAACCAACAAGCTGTGAAATCATGACCTGAGCCGAAGTCAGATGCTTAACTGACTGAGCCACCCAGGTGCCCCTATACTCTATAACTTCTGTATAGGACTTGCCACAATTAATATTGGTTAATTTTTAAAAAATGCTTATTTATTTATTTTGAGGGAGAGAGAGAGAGAGACAGAGAGACAGAGAGCAAAAGAGAGAAAACACATGCATGAGCAGTGGAGTGGCAGAGAGAGAGGATTCCAAACAGGTTCTGCACTGTCAGCACAGAGCCAGACGTGGGGCTGGATCTCATGAACTGTGAGATCATAACCTGAACCGAAATCAAGAGTCAGATGCTTAACTGACTGAGCCACCCAGACGCCTCACTATTGGTTAATTAAATGTAGATATGATATTATTGTTTACATTTTGTCTTCTTCATTACACCAATTCATCTGAAAGCAGGGACCACCATGTCTATCTTTCACTACTGTATTCCCAGTGCCTCACTGTGCCTGGTACCATAATAGGTGTGCAGTCATATTTTTTTTAAGTGTGATTAGTTGAGAACCGATTGCCTTTAGAAACAACTGTTCTAAATATAATACTTTCTTAGAAATATTACTTGACCAAAGTTGGAGTTCTGTGATGTCATCTCTTTCTGACTGATGAACAGATGAATGACAGACCCAAGGTACCTAGCACACCATTGATAAAACTCAGAAGAGGACCTATGTTTAAGTTTCAAACTAATTCATCAATATTGCTGATGCCATCTGCCTTAAGTTCTCTAGCCCAGATTCTTTCCTTATATGACTGAAAACAAATAATTGGATGGCTAATCCCCTTCTCAAAATAACATGTCTAATATTGAGCTGCTAATCTTCCTGCCTCAGATCTGCTTCTCCTACAGAGTTTTGCACCGCAGTGAACAACTCTATTCTTCTAGTTACTCAAACCGGAAACATTGGAGTCTTCCTTGTCTTCTGTCTTTCTCTACACCCCTTACTTGATCCGTTGGCAACTCCTATTAATTTTACCCTCCAAGATATCGAGATACTCAGAATCTCACCACATCTCACATTCAGCACTGCCACAACCCAGGTCCCAGCCACCATCATTTCTCATCTAGATTACTGCACATGCTTCCTAATTAGTCCATCTCTTTGCACCTGCCCTTATCTCCCTCATGAACAATCCACAATGATATCTTTGACCTCATCTCCTGCTTCTCTCCCCTTTTCACTCACTGTCCAGTCATGTTCCTGTGTCAGGGACATCACACTTGCTGTTCTCTCTGTCTGAAGTGCTCACCTTGCTGCAACCCCAGTTATCTACATGGCTCATTTCCTCACCTCCTTCAGGTATTTATTCAAATATTATCTTCTCAGTGGCTACCCCATCTAAAGTTGAAACCTTCCCCCAACACTCCATAACCTCCATCCTCTGTTATTTTGTCCTTGGCACTTACCACCATTTAGCATATTGCATACCTTATTATTTTCTCTTCCCAATAAAATTAAAGTCCCACGAGGGCAGGAATTTTTTTTTTTTTTTTTTTTTTTTTTTTGTTCACCACTATATTTCTAGTCTACAACTACCTGGGATACTATCCATAGTCAAGAAATATGTTCTAACAGAATGAAGGAATGGAGAAATAGTACCTTGATTCTTAGTAGTCTGTTCCACCCAGATCCTGTTGGGAGGCTGGAAGGTGATTGTACCTCCAGAAATGATTCAGATTTTTTAGTAATCTTTAGTTCTTGGAACATTCTCTGCTTCAGAATGTTTTTGCAGTAATTTCTGACCACCATTTATGATGTCCAGTTTCCAGATGTGATAGGAGATTTTCCTCCATTAAAAGCTCTCAAATGTCTCAGACTAATAAAAGTTTAGTATTTAGAAGGGATTCATTTTATATATGAAAATGTTCTATGAATATTTTTCTGGCTGACTTATAAAATTGAGATCTTTGCCTTCTGTGGAGACCCCAATTCATAGACTTACTTTATTCCATAGAGAACTAACCCACTAGACTTCTCTAGCTTAATGCAGTTTCTACTGTGAGCCCATACACTCAGAAAACACAATACTATCCTTTGTAATGCTCTTTACTTTTTAGTTGGCTAATGATTGGATTTGACCAAAAATATCCTATATGGATTCCCAACACTACAGCATATTCAGTATTAGTCAGGAAGTTCAGGTTAAGCTCTGTGTCTCAGAAAATAAAGAGAATGGTTTCAGTAGTAGGAAAATTATCCCAATTTAACTTCTGGAAGGCACAGTAGCCACAAGGGAAGTCTTTCTTTATATGAAGTTTGAAGCACAGCCAACTCTTCCACCCTCTTTTTTTTTTTTTTAACATCTTTCCCCTACTTTTCCCTTTCCTAAAAATTAAAACTTTGAATTTTTACTGGTTCTTCTAACATAGAGCACAAATGGAGACTGTGCAAAGGATAGAATGATTAGACCTGAGAAATTGTATATGACCAGTGGAATGCAGAGAACACTCTTTTTTGAAGGGTATTCGTGTATTCCTGAGTGTTAGGTCATTCGAGTACTGACCCTTAGTAATATGGCAGTAATTAGAATGGATTATTTGGTATTAGTGAAGAAGCCTATGCTCATTATTAAGACTTTCAAGGTGGCTAGGCATTAGCTAATAGGTTCATGATACAAACTGGCAAAAGAATAAGCCATGGTCTAGCTTTGGTGTTGGCCCAAAGCCAGGAAGAAGGGCTACTGCTATCTCCTACCACCCCAAGTTCTTTCTTTCTTTTAAATGTTTATTTTTGAGAGAGAGAGAGAGAGAGAGAGAGAGAGAGAGAGAGAGAGAACATGTTTTCGAGGGGGAGCGGGAGGGGAAGCATCAGAGAGAGAGGGAGACAGAGGATCTAAAGCAAGCTCTGCACTAACAGCAGAGAGCCCAGCATAGGGTTTGAACTCACAAATATGAGATCATGACCTGAGCCAAAGCTGGATGCTTAACCAACTGAGCCACCCAGGCACCCCTCACATTCTTTATTTCTTTGAGACAATGACGTCTCTGCAAAAATGGTTATTGGCTTTCAGTTTTCCTTCAGGGAATATTCATATGGGTAATGTTGGACTTCACTGTTATGAGAATATATGTTAAAGACCAGTCTCCCAGTGTGATTCAGTTTTTGCTGCCAAACCTGGGTAAAAAGGAAAGCCATCACAAGTTTCAACAAGAAAGCCAGCCAACAGAGGAAAAGGGTATTGATGTTTTACTTCCAGTGGGACAGCACAAATGAACACCCATTTGTGTTTCTACTTGGCATACTGACCCAGTCTATCTTTGGAAAACCTGATTATAGGGCATGGCCATCAAGCATAGATATGTGCACTTACTATGCGGGTGTGGAGAGAGACTGCTCTCTTCCCAGTATATACTGACTTCTCTGTCTTTTCTCTACTGGATTACTTTGAAACATTCCATTTAAGAACAAGTTTATTTCTTCTGTAACAAGAAGGCTGAAGGAAAAGGAATCCAATCATCTATGTAATTGTAGTTACATATACTGTTTTGCAGTAACTTTCACAGTTGATCTAGAAATTTAAGAGGTCTCCTTAAAAACATAATTTATCCCAGATACACACTAGCCTTGGCTTCTTTGGTGTAATGAGGCACTTTTTAGTTAGCAAGAAATTTATTATTTTAATAGTCTTATATAGTTGGATTATATTATAGGACAAAGGTCACATCTATTTTCCACTGTTAAATTGGCATGCATGTAAGTTAGAGGTCTTGTCTTTTCTTAATTACATTTAATCATATGATTGGAAAGTTGCAAAATTCAGTGATTCCCAGTGGGCCTTCTCTTTTCTTCAATAAACGAGAGAGATACTGTTTGGTTGGCAGTCACTCAAAGTACATTCAACTGAGTGTACTTTCTCCTCCTCCTTCTTCTTCATCTTCTTCATCTTCTTTCTCTTCCAACCTTGGAATAAATAAACTTTACCTAAGAAACTCTTCCTGCAAGGTTGCAACAGTTTTGTAATTGCAAGCATTTAAAAATTTAACTTCTGAAATAAATTTTCCTATAACATGTCAAGTACCAAGACAAAGGGAAAAGTAGGAAACTTTATTGCAAATATATTGTTATGCACAGTTACTATGAAGGGTGGATAGTAGCTTATAGTACATTTTATAATAAAAATGTCTGTTTTTTAAAAAAAAAATGTAATTACATGGTTCTGGGACACCTTAACAAATTCATTGGCATTCGGATAGGCTGAACTTTGGCACCTTTGCCCTAGCCTTTTCTTTAATGGGTTCTGATTTGAATTGAGTAGTTTTCAGTTTTTTTTTTTTTTTTTCCAGATTTGTCCTTGATAATGTGAAGAGGATAGACATAGCACGTGTAGTTTCTGGAATGAAACTATATGCGAACAATCTGTTTAAATGGGCAAACTATTACTTTATGTCTGAAGGCATATGTTGGAAATATACTCGATTCCTTGAACAATCAGAACAATAGATTTTGAAGGAATTTAATAGTCATTATCCTAGAGTTTTCCTTATGTCCTTAGCTATGCTATGATATGACATCATCACAGCATTTAATATTTACTGAACTCAAAGTGGAGTAGAAGCTAAACTGAACTAAGAGATCATACTTATCCCTTAGGAATATAGATTCTAGGGAACTGGCTAGTTTTGAGATTTTACATTTTCATTCATTTGTGATTAAATCTTGACCTAAAGGGCTGGTGTATTCCAGGAGGGTGACTAATGCTATTCCATAAATCCCAGCTGGTTGGGATTTATGATTCTAAATATACTTTTAAAACTTGCTTAAAGTCATATTTAAGTCTAATCAGGTGACCTACAATACAAACTGTGGAGAGGAGTGAAATAAAAGATTGGTCACAAAAGAGTGCACGGGTTTTGATCCTTTTTTTGTTTGTTTGTTTTAAGAAATTTTTATTAAACTTATATCATCCATTTCTCCTATCCTTCACTTCCCACCTCTGACAACTCCCAATCTATTGTCTGTATTTATGAGCTTGGCTATTTATTTGTATTTATATTTATATTTATTTATATTTATATATTTATGATTCTACATATAAGAGATATCATACCATATGATACCATATGGTAAGATATGCCATATGATATAAGAGATATCGTATGGTATTTGTCTATCTCTGTCTGACTTACTTCACTTAGCAAAAGTGCTATTGAGGTCCATCCATGTTGTCTCAAATGGCAAGATTTCATTATTTTTATGGATGAATAATATTCCATTATATATTATATATTATATTTATATCATGTATATATGATATTACCACAGTTTCATATGTACAGAATCATATATCACTATTATATATATATTTGTACCTTGTATCATGTATCCCAATTTCTATATCTTGGTTACTATAAATAATGCTGCAATTAACATAGGGGTGCATATAAAAAAATAAACTTACGTAGTTTGGACAGTTGAGAATCATGGCAGAAAAGAGCCACTGTCACATTGTATGTATTTGGCAATACAGATCTATGGCAAATGATAGGAAGAGGGACTCATTCAATAAAAATAAGAGGGAATTGAGGGCTGTCTAAAACACTCCCCTTTACTGAGTCCCCTTTACTGAGTTTCTAGCTGGCTTTTGTTATTTATCTTGGGTTTACATCCCATGACCAAAGATTCTCTCCCTCAGCTACTAAGAATTCTCTTAGGAATAAAAACAAGGAATCACTCCTATAGATAACATCCTTATATGTAATTCTGACACGGTTTTATATACTATGGAGTCTTTTAATATACTAGAGCCTTAGCTTGGGTAATAAATCATAACATCAAATGTAAATATGATTCACTATAATATACACCTGAAATTATTAGGATATTTTATGCCAATTATACTTCAATAAAAATACTCTTCAAAATTATTTTAAGTTTTTATTTTAATTTCAGTTAGTTAACATACAGTGTTATATTAGTTTCAGGTGTACAATATAGTGATTCAGCACTTCCATACATCACCCTGTGCTCATCATGACAGGTGCATTCCTTAATCCCCATCACCTGTTTAACCCAACCCTCCATCCCCTTTTCAAAATTATTTTAAAAATGTAAGTATGATTTATATAACACGTATCAACAAACATAGTTAAAGATTGTGTGAGCAAGCCTGAAAAGATAATATACCTAAAGTTAACCAATGTAATATACTCTATAAAATGATTACTTTTGAAAAAAAAAAATGATTACTTTTGAAATAACCCAATTACCTTTTATCTTTTAGGCAAATCCATAGGATTCTATAAGAGTGTGATGTAAAATTGTCATTTTTCTTTCATTCTTTCTATTTCTATAGTACTAATAGCAACTTAAGGGAAGAACTACTAAGTTAATTACACACACACACACACAACACATACACATGAATATTAAAGGTTCTTGTATTCTGTCTTGGAATGTTTCACAACTACTTTTATGGAAAGAAACAAGGCCCAGTTCTGAAGTTTAGAACTTTAGTGGTGATGTGGGCTTTTTAACTTGTGAGGAAAATATGTAAAAATCTCCACTGTTTACATTTATGGGGGATACAGAGGAAAGGGAGAGGGTCTTGGAATTGAGGGTGAGGTTGCAGATAAGGTTACCATTGACATGTGGGAGTTCTCTGGCTAGGAGGGACTTGCTGAGAGGAGTAGAGACAGGGAGTCTTTGGATATGGCTAAAACACTTGTGAATCATGTGAGTATTGGGCTTGATTAAAATTCTAAATTTTCTCTGACTCTGTGGTTGATCTCTTGATCTGTTTTCACTCCTGGTTCTACTAATGTGTTTTTTTTCCTCCTCTGGGGGGTGGTGAGCAGTCTATAAATAATACCTTATGTAGAGCTTCCTCTGATCTCTGCCCTTTGTTCTCATCTTTAATGTGCTAGGTGAGCGTTTAGTTTTTTTCTAGGAAAACGTTTTTCAATCATTAAACCTTTGGGTGAAGAATGTAGAAAAACAGTTTTTTTTTTTTAACCCCCTCTTTATCTTTTTCAATATCTTTCAGAAGGTTTGAATTGAGAGAAAGAAGCATTTTTCTTTGGGTCATAATGAATAGCAAACTGACGATGCTTTCATGTTCTCCTTTACCAGTGTAGAAAAAGTCTGTATGTGTAATATGTGGGATATACAGACGGTCAAATGTGTTTTGCTTTCATTTCCATTAAACTTTTAAAAAGTTGCTTGTATATTGCAAAGTTATCAAAATATCTAGGAGTCTTAGAAAGACAGTGGGTTGTTTGTTCCATTGCTAAGGTTTATAGGAGATCTATTATTATCAGAATAGATGTGTTCACTGAACTTGTGTATTTTTAAACATGTGGAGCCAGACTTGAAGAGAAAAGCTTCCATTAGAATCTCAATGAGAAGGGAACATGTGTCAGCAGAGAAATACAAAGTAAGACATAGCAACACATGCTGGCCCTCTTTAAGTATTAAAGGGGAATTTTATATTCATCTGACCACTTCATACACCATATTTTTCAAATAATTAAGATAAATACTGGTTCATAATTGATATTTCACCTTATAGAAACTTGCCTTGTGAAGTCACAACAGAATTCTCACAACGGTGGTTATTTTTACATAGTGTAGGCTTTCATGGAGAATTTTGAAATGCACATTTTCCTATGTTATTTTAAAAATCTAGTAAAATAATCATTCTTAAGGATTTATAGACAGGTGGGAAACCAAGGATGCTCTTAGATCCCTTTGGTTTATTTTCTTTCCCTCTAACGCCATGTGAAGGAGCAGTCTAATGACTCTGTTTGGTGTATTCATAAAGGTAATGCAATTAACGATATAATAAGCTTTTAAGACTCCATCAAAGGAGACATTTTGGAAGTGCTGGTGGGGGTGGAGATGGAGGGGTTGATGTAGCTATTTCCAGAGAAGGTTAGAATACTTTTAATTGCTGCTCACTAATCTCATGTTCCTAGGTGGATTAAATTTGAAGAAAAAGTGGAACAGGGTGGGGAAAGATGGAGCAAGCCCCATGTGGCCACATTGTCCCTTCACAGCTTATTTGAGCTGAGGACCTGTATGGAGAAAGGATCCATCATGCTTGACAGGGAGGCTTCTTCTCTCCCACAGTTGGTGGGTAAGTATGTTGTTTAAAGTTTTTATCATCTTTTTAGATCTCCCAACCTGTCCATGGGTGTCCGTTAATGCAGATGAATTCTATAACATTTATTTTCTCTCTTTTTTTATACTATAAAACTAGTAAGGTTTGTTGCAGGTTTGGAAAATATAGGCAGATACTGAGAAGAAAATAAAAAATCATCCATCGTGCCTCCATAGCCATCGTTAGCATTTTGGCACGTTTCTATCCAGTTTTTATTTCTCAGTCTTCTCTTTTATGCTTTTAATTTTTCACATTATTTTTATTGGGATCAAAATGTGTATGTACAGATCTTTATTCACTTCCCTCGCTTATTAATGGAAGGTTAATATTTAGAATGGAGGCTCCCTGCTCCTATCCTTCGTTATATTGGACTGGAAGTATGGAGACTAGATTTCTAGAACTCTGACCTTAGACATTGCACTGAGCTTCTCTGGGCCTCGGTTTCATCATCCGTAAAATAGGGTTTATGTCCTATGTCAGAAGGAAAATAGTCTAGTTGCTGGGTTGGGACTAATTTTGTAGGTGGAAGTCAAGATCCTTTAACTATATGTAAGAAAGGTTGTGGGGAGCAAGGAGCCAGCAGCCGCATGTACTAGCCACATGGGCTAGTGACTGGTCTTGTCACATTGGTGCTGAGTATCATTTATACACCCACCAGCCAGTCACTGAACCTCCTGGTGCATTGGTATCTTTTGCGATTAGTGCTGTGTAGTGAATGTTAACTCATTACGTTGAACGCCTTGAGCACACATCACTACATTCCAAACAGTAGTAATTGTTTTCATTTTCTAACAAAAGCCTGGCCTAAAGTGCCTTATTACCCTACAGATCTAGGGGTACTGAAGATCATGTTTTTCTCAAAATGAGATACAGGGGCTCTGTTTGTCATTCCCAGGAAAATTCAATAACTAGATGTCCTCTGGACCTATATGGATGACTACACTTTTCCAAGTGGGCTGCAGGGTGCCTCATTTGGGATTATGGGGAAGACAGCATGGATTGTGGCCCCACAGAAAGTGACCAGTATAAAATTCTTGTATATCAGACTCACTACAAAATTTCTTTGAATATCTATAGCCAAAAGGCTTGTCTATGGCATCTCTGTTGTTGTTGTTTTTTAGCAAGATAGTAGGAAAGCTATAGCATTTGTATTGGAAGAAAAGGTTAGTTGTCAAATGAGGCATATATCTTACTGATGTATATGTATCTATCTGATTCTTCTTCAGAGAGCTTGTTAGCTCCATTTGCAAAGAAGTCCCACACTTTTCATGAACCTGAGACACTTTAAGGTACACGTGGAGAAGGGGGAAGTGTAAATATGTCTTCATATGGGGTGGCCAGAATTAATTAGTTCCTGCATTTATTCAGCAGTGGTGCATGAACTTCTACAGTGTGCCAGACACTATTCTAGGCCCTGGAATTACGTTTGCAAATCTCTCACTTTGTACATGAGATAAGTTACAAATCCACATCCACAGAGGTTAGAAAATAATGTAGGAAATAATGCTGCATGTGGAATTTTTCACATATGACCAGGCAAGTGAGGCTGAAAATGGTTATCTGGAGAGATCTTGTATTTTTGTACCCAGGGAACAAGAGCCTGTCTACAAAGACAGAAGCAAACAGAAGGGATGGTTTTCTGGGTGATTTGTTTTGCTGCAAGGGAGATTGTTACTCAAAAAAATATCATGGTTAGCAAAAATCCGTCCAGTTTTTGAGTGAGAACTGCAATTTCTGTGTTTTCAGACTTTAAGAACTAATCTGGAGCAAAGATGTCTGAAATTAGACAAGTTGAAAAAATAAGTCAGAATGCATAAATGCTGGATAAAATGGGAATTAAGCTTGTGGCTAGGCAATATATACAGTCTCGGAGGAGAATGTGTGTTATGGTTTAAGGGTCACTAGAAAGTTTCCAGTAAGTAAGAAAGTAAGTCCTACAGTAGAACTTGGGCTTTTCTATAAAACTGTCTTCAGGATCTTTAGTACTAGAAGGAACCATCCTAAGGAGCTTCTGATCTTTGGCAACTGACTGATCTTTTCCATGCAGTTGGAGACAGAATCCCATATTATATTGGAGCCTTGTTTAGCCACTGGCCAAAGAAAGAGGTTCTGGTATTCACTAGACTTAAGGAAGATTCATTAAGCATTTTATGTTCTCACTTTAGTTTTCCATGACTTTTTATTATCAGTTGTGGACTTTTTCTCTAACCACCATCTCTTTACTTTTAAAAATTGTCATTAAATTGTAAAATTAGGCACCACCATGTCACTTTGAAGTACCATCACTCATTCTGGAGCTGATAATACAGAAAAGCAATCCAGAGGCAAATAACATACATTACCAGCAAAAGAAAGGAGGGAGGGAGGAAGGGAAGGAAGGAAGGGAGAAAGGGAGGGAGGGAGAAGGGGAGGGGGGGGAAGAAAAGGATCAAATTTGCAGGGGTGGAGGAAGAGTGTGTTTGAAAGAGTGTCCCTGGCTGAAAAAAAATATTTAAAAATCCTCAAAAGAATCAAAACATTACAGAGGGTTAAACAGCATGAAGAAAAAAGCGCCCTAATTTCACTTTAAATGACAGAAGATGGCACAGTAACTTGAAGAATTATTGCCATTATTTGGTAATTAAAACATCCTTTTCTAGCAGAAGGTGAAGCCGCTGTTTTGTTCTGCGTTGTGCTGGTAATTCAGAGTTGTGAATTATGTACAGTTCTGTCTCTAAGATGCATCTCCCCTCCTCCCCTTATCTCCACAAAGGAGAAGTGAAAGAAATAATAGTGGGTGTGATTATATCAAACAAACAATAGCATGATTTTTATCTTTCTTTGCAGTCCACCTGCTCCTTCTTCTCAGTGGCCTGCTTCTGAGAGGCATCCTCCCTCTGCAGGTGCAAAGCTATCACCATGTGACTGTTTAAGCAGGTGTCACTTCTCATACTTACACACAGCATTCAGCCTAGTTCTGATTCTCCTCAGGACCTCTCCTTGTTTTCATGGAGAACCCCTTTGAATGCTAAGAAAAATACTTGCCTTTAAAATAATTAAAGGATAAAACATTACATGGATTATTTTGATAACTTGATTATTACTATCATCATTATAGTCCTACAGTGAAAGCGTGTCATTCCCACATGAAGGCAACTGCATGAGGATTTTCCTACCCTCCTAAGTTAAAAAAAATTATAAGCCATTTCAGGTATTGTATTATGATGAGAAATGGATTAGGAAAATGTAGCTCTATCTATTTTTGGAGTTCTCGTTTTTATATTTAAAGGCATTGCTGGGCTGTACGTGTTGGCAGATGTGTTAGTCATGTCGTTCCTTGCTTTTAACACCTTTTAGATTTTCAAAATGGCAATGTATTTTTTATCACAAAAGTAATACATGTTCATTGTGAAATAATCCAGAAAAATAGAACACACAAAAATCAAAATACCACCATTCACAGCAGTTTTTGTACATCTCCGTTTACGCCTATGAAATTTATTTTACTAATGGGATCATACTGTAACACTTTAATCTGCCCTTTTTAACTTAAAAACACGAATTTCTTTCCATGTGATTAAATATATACGTGAACCTGATTTTGATGTCTGCAAAATATTTAATAATCTATTATTCGGCATTTAAGTTGCCTTCACATTTTTATTGTAATGAATAAGCGAACATTTTGTTATAGTTGCGTGAAATTGTTTATTTTTTAGTACAGATTTCTAATGGTGAAATATTCAGAGAGTTTGTATGGAAGGGTTTTGTTCACGTATTTGCTGAGTGGCCTTCAAGAAAGGTTGTACTAGTTATTACCATCACCCTCAGGATGTGGAATATTCCCTGTGGCACCCACTTTTCACATTCATATATACATTTGGCCACTTTGGTAGATTAGTAAAATCTCATAATTGGTTATATTTATAAATTACCTTTGTTAGTCTTGAAGTTTCATGTTTCTTGGACCTTGTATTTCATTTGAAAATGTTTATCAGGGTGCCTGGGTGGCTCAGTCAGTTAAGCATCTGACTCTTAGACTTCAACTCAGGTCATGATCTCGCCGTTGGTGGGTTTGAGCCCCACGTCGGGATCTGCGCTGACAGCGCAGAGCCTGCTTGGGATTTTCTCTCTCTCTTTTTCTCTGCCCCATTCTGCTCATTCTCTCATTCTCTCTGTCTGCTCATTCTCTCTGCTCATTCTCTTGTCTCTCTCTCAAAATAAATAAATAAAACTAAAAAAAATGTTTATCACTTTTGGCCATTTTTTTTTGTTGTTGTTGTTGTTGCACGAACACCACCATTCTCTTGGTTTGCAGAAGCCCGTGCATATATCAGGTTTTTGTTTGTTTGTTTGTTTGTTGACTGTTGTCTTGGGTCTAGGGCTTACTTTTTTATTTTTATTTTTTTTTTAATTTTTTAATGTTTTTATTTATTTTTGAGACACAGAGAGACACAGCACGAATGGGGGAGGGTCAGAGAGAGAGAGAGAGACACAGAATCTGAAACAGGCTCCAGGCTCTGAGCTGTCAGCACAGAGCCCGACGTGGGGCTCAAACTCACAGACCGCGAGATCATGACCTGAGCCGAAGTCAGACATGTAACCGACTGAGCCACCCAGGTGCTCCTAGGGCTTATTTTTTAAAATGGAGAAAACCACTGTGTGATATGGGGAACGATGTAAAGTGTGAGTCCAGAGAACCTGGTTTCATTTGGGCAGCTGCACCTCTAGTTGGGCTTCTCCTGAGAGCGAGTCACCTCTTTTGCCCCCTCTTTTCCCAAATCTGTGTGACAAGAGGCTGAACTTGGTGTTTCCTGAGTTCTCTTTCAGCTCTGCCATCATCTGTGGTTGGCACGTTCCCTCCCAATTGGTAGTGGTTGTGGGATTTTGAACACTGAAGGCTTAATTTCAGTGTAGCTGTTAAATGTTACTGCCCCCACTTTCCTTGAAAGGTTTTGTAGTTTGTACTTAAAAAGATCCCTGTAATGTGGGCTGTTTTATGGAAACGTAATGAAGGACATAAGCCACACAGATGTCTTAACCTGTTCTAACTGGTGATTTCCAGGCATTAGTAACAGAGGGCTGGCTGTGCATATGTATGGATAGGTTTGAGATTACAAGGGAAGGCAGGCACAGAGGGAGGCGCTGCCAGGAAGGGTAGATAAGAAACACTTTAATCCACAACCCTGGAATTAGAGTAGGAGCTTGATAACATGTGCCACAAATACGCTGGGGCCGTTTGCTTATTTTTATGGTTCTTCTGTCAAATGGACCTTCCGCAGTGAACAAGACTTAAAGGGAAAGTAGAGGAGTAGCACCTAATTACTTTACTATGGAACAGAAGGTTAACTGTATAATTATAGGATCAGTTCTGAGAGTTTCACTGAGAGGGGTTTGTACAGTTAAAACCACTCAGAGCTAAAGGCCACTCTCAAACCAAAACATTCCTATGGGAGAAACTCTTCCTGCCTTGCCCAAGCTCCCCACCAAGTGGCCCAGTGTTATGTGACATTTATGGCATTTGTATAAGACGTGTAATGGAAAATTCAGGAGTCAGCCTCTGCTTGGCTTCTAAGTTGATTATATACTTGTAAGTTGTCAGTTTCTAGCTATAGGTTGTGAGGTCGTTCTGTGAGTGCTTGTTATTAAGATGGTCCTCTGAGTGGTGCAGTTATGCCCAGGCAGAGCCCCTGGAACATCCGTGACTTCAAAGAGATAGCAGTGCTTAGGAGGCGTTACCCTTCCAGTTCCCATCAATTTTTGGTCAGTCTTTTGCAAGAGAAGAGCTTTTCTTCTCTTCTTCACTTTTCTATACTGAGAACTTTGCCCAAGCGGAAATGTTGAAGTGTGCTAGATGCACTCATATACCTGAAAAGGTAAAAGGTAGGCATGGGATGCATAGTTCTTTCTGGTTCTAGAGAGGGGACAAAAGCAGTACGTGCATACAGTGAGTGAGATAATGTCCTACCACTGCATATCTTGTGATGTTTTGTCCCGTGCGCTGTTCTGGACAGAGGAAATGTTGGCCTGTGGTGACCAGGCTGCATTTCTGCCATGCTGCTAACGTGCTGATTTGTGAGAAAGAGGATTTCTTCCTTTAGAGTAAATCTTGTCCATTAGCAGAGCTCCCCATGGAGCAGTTTCTATGAAACACAGTTATCTTTTCCAATTAAAGCCATTCTAAAAACAAGAACTAATAGAAATTATAACTTTTTTGTAGTAAGGTGAAAATTTCATAGAAAATTCTGGGCAGGTTAAATTTTAAAATGATTAGTGGAATATATTGGAAATCATTTTGTTGGATCCAAAAGAAGAATAAGCCTCCCTTCTTAGAAAAGACGAAGGCAGTTTTGTAGTTTAGTCTTTCTTTCATTGGATTAATTAGTGTTCGCATAACCTGATATGGGGAAGAGTATTGTCTTCCTTTACTTCGTCCTATTTTAAGGAAAATATATCATTACAGAAGGATTTGGGAAAGCAGATCTAAAATTCAATAATGTCACTACATTAAATTTTGCATATTCGCAAGTTTTTTTAAATATCACTTGTATTTCTGGCATACTTGCTATGATAGAGAACATGAATTTTCTAATCTTACTCTTTTTTACCTAATTGAAAAAATGTAAATTACTGACTTAGTGTGTTACTCATAGAAGAATGTGATTAATGTGAATTCACTATTAACTGGGATTGAAAAAAGACAAGACGATTCTTTCTCTCCAAACATATAATTCATAGTGGAATATTTATAACTCTCTCATTAATGCTAGAATCTGTGTGTCCTGTATCTTTACCCTTCATATAAAGTGGGAAGTTGGAAATTTGGAAAATAGTATATTGATATAAAATTTGAGGATGACATCCATAAAGTTGGAGTAAAAAGTAACTTTGTATATTGATATAAAATTTGAGGATGACATCCATAAAGTTGGAGTAAAAAGTAACTTTGTGATCTTGTGACTGAGTTTTGCTTTTTGTTTTTGTTTTGCCTTTTTTTTTTCTTTTTTGTATCAGAGATGATTGTTGACCATCAGATTGAGACAGGCCTATTGAAACCTGACCTTAAGGATAAGGTGACCTATACTTTGCTCCGGAAGCACCGGCATCAAACCAAGAAATCCAACCTTCGATCCCTGGCTGACATTGGGAAGACAGTCTCCAGTGCAAGTAGGATGTTTACCAACCCTGATAATGGTAATGCAGGGCCAAGCATTTGCCTCACTCTTTTACCTCATTCCATCTCTTACCTTTACTTCATCTCGTGTCCTCTGTTGTTTTTACTCTTCACCATATTTCTTCTTTCCTCAAGTTCATATGCCACTGCCATTTCCTAATGACACTTTTATCCAGTTGGGCAGGTTTGCAGTCCTGTTGGAAAGATTTCAGCAGTTACTAAGGCTGCAAATGCCAAGATGCCTTGCTTGCTTCATATATATCTATTCTGATTGACTGAGATGGTTTGGTAATAATGCTATGATGAAACAACTGAATATTTCAGATGAGTCATCAAACTTGTAGATTTTTGAGTATATCAAGGAATATGCTTTAGACTTGGGGGTTTGTCAGAATTAGGATGATAGACTAAGATATGATAAATGCTCTGAATTCTAATATCATACAGTGTTTGCTTGGTATGTGAGATGGCGTCCAGTCTATAAATGATCATTTATCCAAGGCTTAATATTTATTACTTAATGAAGTCTAGGACTACAAAAAAGCCTGTTCTTTAGTTATATGATCATGATGGTTAGATATGAGAATAATTATTCAAGGTAGGATATTAACCCCATTATATAGTAATAGGAAAGGCACTGTGTCTTGTTTATACTCTTGCATTTGGCAGACTTTTCTGTAAAATATCTTTTGTATTATTGTCTTTGTTTCAAATACATTTCATGGTTGGGTATAATCTGAGGAGGGAGAAGCTAATTTCAATGAAGTCTGAGAATGAAAGCATGGTGAAAGTGTTGCTAAGCATTGGGCTGGTAAAACCAGCTCTCTGTCATCCCACCCCTGGTCTTTTTTGGTACCAAGAGAAATGAGTACATAAGGGAGCTTCTAATTCATTGCCCTCATCTGTACATACAGAATAGTGTAAGATATTTTGCCCTGGAAAAGGTGGACTAAATGAATTGTATAAACTGAATTCTAACTTAGCCACTCCATTTCTGGAAACTGAGTTTTCTGACTTAGTGTTAAAATTAAGGGTTGGCTGGAAGAGAGCTCACTATTAGCAAACTTTCTCTGGTGTATTTTTGAGCCATTCCATTATTATAGTTTCTTAATGAGTGTCTAGCCATTAAATAGAACCAAATGAAAAGGTCAGTTTTATTGAGTGACTTATGCATTGATTTAACTGTTACCATAAATTTTTTTAAAAGCAAAACAAATTATAAATAAATAATTCAAAATAAAACACTTTATAAAAAAACATTGACAAGAAGAAGAATCTAATCTAAAATATTCTCACTACAGTTTGATGGTTCTATCATTATCTGGAATATTGGCGCTGACTGGAAACATTTTATTTTTTATGTATGTCTTTGTTTTCTTTTTTTTCTTTTTAATTGTATTTTGAAGAGTTTAATGGCTGGAAATGTTATAGGATGACCAGTTGGTTACAACTGATGTCACAAATACTTTGTTTTAAAAACAACCCCTGTATTCTTTTTTTTTTTTTTTTAGTTTATTTTTTATTTTGAGAGAGAAAGAGAGAGCGAGCGAGAGAGAGCGAGCAGGTGGGGGAGGGGCAGAGAGAGGGAGACAGAATCCCAAGCAGGCTCCACACTGTCAGCACAGAGCCTGATGTGGGGCTCAAACTCCAAACCATGAGATCATGATATAAGCCGAAGTCAGGAGTCAGACGCTTAACTGACTGAGCCACCCAGGAGCCCCCAACGCCTATTTTTAAAATTATGGCAACTAAAGTAAAAGTCTGTCTTTAATCTTATTTCTTATTCTTTTCTTCATATGAAATGAAATTCCATGATTTGGAGATCAATTTTTTTTTATCCCGAAGCTGGTACTTACTATAGAGAAGCAAGAAAGTGCATTGTTTTCAAGTATCACTGTATTTGCAAAGAGAAGCGGAATGCATATGGCAGAGGGAGCGTGGCTTCCACCAGTCTGGGTTGATCTTCATTTTCATGAAGTGCAATTAGAGTAGAAATTAAGAACAGATGGATCTTGGAGGCCAGTATTTTGTGCTTCAGGAGAAAATATTTGGATGTGGAATACAGCTAATGAGTTGATATCATCCATCATTCAGTTCTTTTATCCTATCAGTAGATCTTTATACTTCAGAGCTAAGTTGAAATTGCCTTTGTCATTCACCTTTCACTTGTGAAATGTTACATATGCCGGGCAGAAAGCAAATAGGGAGAGCAGTCAGCTCTTCCTTCCCAGCTCTTCAGCTGATCAGTTTACACCCTGAAGCATGGAATAAGATTAGGCCTTTTTAAACATGTTTTTATTGGCCTTTGTGTTACCTAACTCCTTTTAAATATCCAGAGGCAAGATTTGACTTAGAGAGATTCTACAGTAATGACTTTCATGTACCTCTAAAATACGTTATTATAAATGGTCAGATGGCAAATTTTTGGGTTTTTTTTCAAGTTTATTTATTTTCGGAGGGAGGGAGGGACGGGGAGAGAGAGAAAGAGCACAAGCAGGGGAGGAGCAGAGAGAGAGACAGACAGACAGAGACAGAGAATCCCAGGCAGGCCCTGTGCTGGTCAGCTCAGAGCCTGAGGTGGGGCTCAAACTCAGTCACTGTGGGATCATGACCTGAGCTGAAATCAATAGTTGGACCCTTAACTGACTGAGCCACCCAGGTACCCGATAAATTTTTGGTTTTCTAGAGGCACTTATATTCTTCTTGCAAGTTTACACAGTTACCTTTATATGTTCGGGTTTAATTACTTAACATCTTTAACTATGAAATATCTCAGAATACATTTCTAAAACAAAGAATTATAAAGTTGTTGCTACTATTTTAATAAATGAGAATCTTGTATCTAGTGTTGGACCTAGTTCTAACACCGAAAAACCTAGATAAACTTCAGTCACTTTACTCTACTGTTATAGGCTAGAAAATAGACATTGCTTTCTTTAGTTATGACGGCAATAGTGTAGTTAATAGCTGCAATGTATACTTTAGAATTGGGATTTTTTTTTTTTTAATTTTCCAGTGGTGTGATGGAGCTGCCTCTATCTATTCACAAGAGCCAGTCAGGAATTTTGCAAGCCAGTTGTTAAGCACAGATAGTATTAAATATCAAATTATATATGTATACAATTAAATAATGATATTAAAAACAAAGGTAATAAATATTCATTCAGATTCACTATTTCCTATTTATTTTATTGCATGCTACTAGAGTTTATACACTTCAGGTTATTACCATCTATTGTGTATATATAAACACACATAAAATGGTGTGCTGTCATTTCTTCCCAACTCTTTGTTCATAGGCTTCATTTTGGTCACTTGCAATAAGTCATTGTGGTAGTATTTACACCAAAGAATTCAGAAAATTCAAATCAGGGCTTGATTTATGTTTTGTCACTTGTCTATAGACTTTAAAAAGTGATGGAGAAAATGCTAATAATGCCAATTAAATGTGTCTAGTGTCTATAGCCATTGCCTAGTAAGCTTGAGCTCTTAACAAATGACCATAGACTGGGTGGCTTGAACAACAAGCATTATTTCTCACAGTTCTGGAGGCGGGAAGTCCAAGATCAAGGTACCATAGATTGGGTTTTCGGTGAAGGCCCTCTTCATTGCTTGTAGATGGTTGTCTTTTCATTGTATCTTCACATGGCAGAGAGAGATCCATCATCTTTCTCCTGTCTCTTTTCATAACGGCACTAATCCCATTCAGGAACGCTCTGCCCTCATAACCTAATTTTCTCCCAAGGGCCCCACCTCCTACTATCACATTGGGTAGGAGGGTTAGGATTTCAACATATGAATATTGTGAGGATACAAATATTCAGTTCATAACAGCTTTTAAAATGTGAGGGGCATAAGGAATCAAGTATATGTTCTGCTGGCATTCAAAAACTATTATCCAGTTTAGCACTTTGTCTTCATTGTTTCACTTTTATCCTACCTGTTAACATATATGATAATGGATAGTCAACAAGGATGTTGCAACTATGTTTGGTCAGAATCAACTGACTATATGCAATTCACAACAGAGTATCCTATATTTTATAATTACTTGTATGTGTGCTGCCTGTCCTTTATATCAGTAAAATTTATTACACACACACACACACACACACACACACACTCACGCACGCACTTTCCCCTGGAGAGTTGGTTTTTGCAAACATTTAGCATCATACTCACTTAACAGCCTACCACTGTCTCTCTATAGCTAAAGATTAGCTTGTTGTTTAGGGTCCCAATGTAGCTGGGTTCAAGGTGGTTTAATGTTTTTTAAAAGAAATGAAAAACATTTGTATTTGTAATAAATCAGGAAAGAATCAGGCTAGCTTCCAAGATGTTAATTGCAAAATTACCACTTGTCTGAGACATCTGTGAATTCTGATGGACACATCTGCCAGGTACTAAATTTTAGGCAAGTGCTATAATTTCCCAATATATTAATTGAAGTATTTTTATGGAGTTAGCATTAGGTTTTCATTTCTTCTGGTGTTAGATTTTCTTTTGCCCCCTGTTGCTTACTATCATTTTACCTTGAACCATATGAAATTGCCATTTTGTGGGTAAAGTTGATTGTCAGCACTTTCATATAGTTCTACTTAATAATTTGGTTTGGGATACTTAGATAATCTGTATTATTATAGTATATACTATGAAGGAACATTTAAGCCTAGGAACATTCCTTGGCAGTATTTAAAAATCTAATAAGATGTATTTTGTTTGCTTTTTTTTTTTTTTTTTTAATTTTTTTTTTTTAATGTTTATTTATTTTGGGGACAGAGAGAGACAGAGCATGAATGGGGGAGGGGCAGAGAGAGAGGGAGACACAGAATCGGAAGCAGGCTCCAGGCTCTGAGCCATCAGCCCAGAGCCTGATGCGGGGCTCGAACTCACGGACCGCGAGATCGTGACCCGAGCTGAAGTCGGACGCTTAACCGACTGAGCCACCCAGGAGCCCCTTTGTTTGCTTTTTATTAGAAAGTGAAAGTAAAGTTTGTACTTAATTGGTATGTATGCAAATTCTTTAGTAAGATGTTTATGACAAGGTTACCTGATAACTGTTGTAAAGAATCATGGTTTGTTAGGATGGTCTGATTTTTAAAAAATATTAATTTGAAAATATTTTTTATTTAAATATATTTTAAATATTCCATTTAAATGGATCCTTCTGATATGTATTGTCTAAGGTTATAAAAGATGAATGAGACCTGATTTAAGGACAAAAACCAACTGGGAACCTTAATTTGAATAGTCAGCTTTCACTAACTACCTTTGTGGAAATTGGGGCAATGCCATCATCAGTTTGTCCCTGTTTTTTTCCCCTTGGCTTCTTCATTTTTTTTTTTTTTTTTTTTTTTACCCCTCGACTGTCATAGAAATCTGTTCTTTACCCTCCACTGTCTGGGAGTACACATGCCCTTTACTAAAGTGACTTTGGTTATCCAGTTATACCTAAACTATGAATTTCATTTTTTCCTAATTCAATTTCATGACCCCATTTTTCTTTAGTTTTTTTTTTTTCAGTAAAAAGTTAGAAAGGTAATTTAGTAGTTTCCATGTTTGTAAAACAGTATAGATAATAAAAATTAAATGAGATAATATATGTAAAATGTTCAAAATGGTGACTGGCACATGGTAATCAAAAAGATCACTCTACCAAAAGCACAATTAAGGAAGAAAAATCTCATACTGAGTAAGAGTGGTTTCTGGAATGATATTTGCTCTGTAGCTTATTATTTGGGAAGAGACTCATGGATATAGTGCTGATTTATTTTCTCTGCCCTTTGGTATTGGTAGCTAATACCAAATGGAGTATGAGAGAGGAGGAAGCCCTTTCTCATCATATAGTTCCTTAGGAAGAGTCTTTCTCCCTCATTCATTTTACTCTTTGCCAACAGAGAAACCCTAAACCGCACTGAGAATCTAAGACTTAATAAAGCTGCTCCAGCAGGTAGGTGATGAGTTGGAAAAGGCGGCTGCTCCAGAGCCAGCTCTAGGGACCCAGGGCTTGCTCCTGATTGAGCCTCTGGGTTTTATCATCAGTTTGCAACCCACCTTTTTTTTTTTTTTCCTGTCAGACATGAGAACTGTGATCTACTTGCTCCCACTACTTGTTACCATCACTTCTTTTCTCCCTGGATTCCTCTTTTCATTGTTCCTTTCCAGGCTAGATGCTGCTTCCTCACTAGCTCTCACACTACTTCTTCTGACCTAAGTACATATCACCATTAGCTATTTTCAAAAGTGTTTGCTAGGGCTGTTACCTACCGTAACATAGACCTTGGTTAGCAACACAGAACAAACCATGGAAAGAAGTCAGGTTTTTTTGTTGATGGTAATTCTAGGTCCCACTGAAATGTAAGCGGGATTAGCTAGACTCTCCTTGCTTTGGATCTGATTTGAGATTAGGCATTTTCAAGCTATTTGGTTTGGATGTCAGATCAAGCTGCCTAGATACTGGCACGATGTAGATCTGGCTGGGACCACCGCCAGGTTGGCAGCTTTCTCAGTCCCTTTAGAAAGTCTTAGCTTTTTTGTCTGAGTTTTGGATTCCAGTTTATCCCAATTGTTTCTGGCTGGGTTGTTCCACTGGGCAGCTCCCCTCTCCCTGTACCCTTGAATTCAGACCTGGTCCCTGACTCAGTGGGTAAGGGCCAGCATTCTCCTAACTTCCCACAGAGATGCTGTTCCTCTGAAGCAGGCCATCTTGTTTTCCCAGTTCTGAGATGGGTCAATCAACAATTTGTTTCTCAGGCTCACATTGCGTTAAAATGAGTGTCATCTTCCCAGGTGCCTTTCTGCATACAATCAGCTCTCTCCAAAATCCAACAGCACATATCCATCTGTTTTGTTCAGGACTCTAATTCTGCGTTCATTTGCACAGCACAGATGAATGTCCTGGCCAGAACCCAGTGAACGATCAAGCTCTTCTCAGACTTCGATTAAATGAACGAATCCATGGAAAGTTTCTAGAAAAGTGCCTTAATATTCCTTAATAACAGTAACTTAATAACACTAATTCCTAATTCATCTATCAGACACCATTCTTATTTCCTTTCTCTTCCCTAGGCAGGTGTCTGATCTTCCAGATTTGTAATGCTCAGATCTTTAAATAAACAACACATTTTCTCCCAACTCTTCTCCTCCCAGTATTTGGTAGTCTGTTCTGCTCTTTATGGCAATGAGGGTCAGACTTAAGAGATAGAACACAAATGAGTTTTTTTAGTTTTAGATTTGAAGGCCCACTTTATAATCTTCTTCTTGGAGACGTGGTACCATCTTTTCTAAAGGCTTCATTCTAGTCCTGGACTCACACTTAGTGGCAGTGTGATTTTGAGCAATTCACCCAATATCCCTGAGCCTCATTTTTTTTTTATATCTGTAAATAAAGGTAGTAATGTTTTATTCTATTTATACAACTAGGAGTAGATGAGATATTTTTGGGAGACATATTTTAAGAAGCATAATGTGAGATATTACTGTAAGGAACAGCTATTCAGAAATATTTAAAGGGGCAAATTTAATGCCTTTCACATTTAAAATCAAGGACAGAGACTCAATTTACCACCATTATTTTGTATTCTGTTATTTTTTGTGCGTCTCAATTTTGTTTCTCTACCACTACATAAATGAAAAATTCTTGGAGTTTTATTTTTAAAACAGTGCTAATTTCACTATCAACTTTAGAGATGCCAAATAATACATAATGAAGTGTCACTTGTGGGCTTTATATTTTCAGTTAGGAAATAAAGATTGATCAATATGTCTGAGCAATGATAATAATATATGTATGAATAATAAATAATATATGTATAGCAGGATGTTACCATGAAATAAACAAATTTTATATTTTATTATTGCCAGTCTGTGTTACACAGCCTGGGTCTCTGATGGAGTAAAGAAATGGAATGATTCTCTTTGTCATATCCTACCCCATATGGAAGAGTGATGTACTTAAAGGGCCCTTAACCTGTTTGCTCCTGCCACCCCTGGGTAATTATCTTCCCAGAGATCCTTGATAGGGACACCTTTGTGAAGTCTTGTTTTCCCCAGCCCCATCTTGCTATAAGAGCAGTTAGAAGAGTAGGTGGGACTACTACTCTCTGGGACTACGTTCTGGGACTATGATCTGGGACTACAATCTGGGACTACGTTCTGGTCTCTACAAAAGACAAAGAGAAAAGGAGAGGAAAGGACAGGAAAATGTGAAAAAGGAGGAAAGGCAAAGAGGAGATGTGAGCACAATGGACTCTTTATTTTATCTTCCCAAAAGGAAAAAAGGGGGAATAAAATGAATGTCTTCCAAGAATGATTAAGCATGCCTCATCTACTCAAGGCTAGTTTCAGTACAAATAACAAAGGGCAAAAAGGAGATCTTTTCACGTTTATCAACCTGATTTCTTAAAAATCACCTTTTGCATTTAAAGTTGAATTAAATTAGGCCACAGTTTCTGTCTTTGGTGTTTTCCAACACCCCTGAGGATGCTGAGCAAAGGAAACATTCCATCAATGACATTAGTAGCAATAGCAACAACAATAAATCTCCTATTACTTGAGCATTTATTATACACGGGGCATTGTTCTCCATGATGTTTCTAATGTATATATCATTATCTCCATTTGCATGTGAAAAGCCTGAGCTCAGAAATAAAATAATTTTCCCAAGCATAAAAAGATGGACAACCTAGTGTGCTTAATAACAATATGCTAATTAAACTACAAAGGGTAACGAGCTTCCTCAACAACAGTTTATTTCCCACACCAGGTCTTTTACTTTGTGTAATCATGTGATGTTGAAGGGATCTGGAAGTCAATTTGTATCTAGGCAGGGGTACACTCCAAACATGGCAGTTGGATGTCTTTTTTGGCTTTCCAAAAGGAGATTTCTAGGCAACATGTTTCATGTGTTTATAGGTGAAATGTGGCCAATACTCCTGGGTTAAACTTTCTGGGTAAATAGTTGTGGAATGCATAGTACATGCTCAATGACAATTTTTTTAAAAAAGTTTTATTCAGGGTCTCCTGGGTGCCTCAGTTGGTTAAGCATCCAACTCTTGGTTTCAGCTCGGGTCATGGTCTCACGGTTCATGGGTTCAAGCCCGGAGTTGGGCTCTGTGCTGACAGTGTGGAGCCTGCTTGCAATTCTCTCTCTCTCTCTCTCTCTCTCTCTCTCTCTCTGTCTCTCTGTCTCTCTGTCTCTCAAAATAAATAAATACTAAAAAGAAAGTTTTTATTCAAATCCCAGTTAACATAAGGTGTACTATTAGTTTCAGGATGCCTACTTGAACATACAACACTGCGATCCTAAAAGAGTCCTAAAACTTTAACATGAGTGAAATTTATTTCCTTCTTAATAGGATTGTTCAAAATACATTTTGCTGGAGAGGTTGTTTTGGGTTTATTTGCATGATTCAAGTAGGCACACCCTTCCTTGAACAGATTAGGATTGATGGTTTTGGACAAGCTGATCTCAAGGGTAACATGAATCATTAAAAAAGCTCCTCACAACACCTTTTTCTGCAGTCTAGATACAGGAAACCACCATTTTGAAATCTTTGGAGCTGTAGATCTTTACATCTCTCTCATCAAGTCACAATAATACAAACTAATTTCTATCTTGTTTATGCCTGGAGCCAGGCAAAAATGATTTAGAAGAGAATGTGTATGATAATCGCAAAGCTAAGTTGTTTATTTTGCAGCTTAAGTGTAGAAGAGGTACAATGAAAGCATTATCTAGGAAAGGTGTACATAATATGTCATTATCATGGTATAATTATAGAAAGTTTGGCTCCAGCTTTGGGAACAACTTTTCAAAATCATATCTTTGTGAAGAGAGAAAAAAAGCAACATGAAAAGGTTACAGAGTTTATATCTCTTCCTGCACAGAAGTACATAGAGGGTCCAACAAATCAAAATGTTGGAATATGCCAACATAAGTAATGGGTGCTGTGAACCTCCCACTTTTCATGCGAGTAAGCAGCCAGATGGCTCCAATCAGCTTTGCTAAAACACAGGTGCCAAGCCTCTACGGGCAGTTTCATTTTTCATGCCTGTCTTTGGAGCCAGGTTCTTGGCTGGTGTGTGCCAGGCTCCGTTCCGCTGTCCCCTTGATGGTGCTGCTCAGCATCAGTAGAGGCTGTATATGCAGAAAGGAGTTTCCAGCTTTAGCTCCCCACAAATAACACACTAACATCTTGGGAGGGGTGGGGGGGAGAGAAGCTGTTGGGGAAAGTCATGTTATCAGCACCCGAGTTTCAGAGCAGCTGCTGACCTCTCGTACTCACATTAGGGGCAGGCCATGGTATCAGTGATAAAATTTGGGTAGCTTCACACTGCTCAGAAGCTAAAGAATGTGAACGCTTTTTCGAGTTTACTTTACATTCCTGACCTCTGTCAATTCTCACTGACCTGGAATTTCAGTCGATCTTTGCTAAGGCCTAGATAGATGGCTGTAGTGGTCCCATATCTCGCACTTCTTTTAGCTAAATTGTCTGGAATATGGGCCCTTTAAGCAGATCACTCGATTGTCAGAGGAAATAGGTGGTGAAACCTGGTCAGTCTGATAATATATGTTTCTAATTGCCTCCTTCTTGACAAAAGCAATTTTGGAATAATCTCAACTGATTCATTTTCCTTTCTTCATTTTTCTTAGTGCAATAAAAACTTGCAAAGAAGTTCAGTTATGGGAAACAATTAAAAATTCAGATTGCAAAGAGGAGACATCAGATTTGCCTCAAACAGGTGCTGGCACAGATGGCCTGCTCACAAGTCCTGGCTTTATTTACAGCTTTTAAACACAGACAGATAAATTGACAAAAATGTTTCTAGATTTTATAATGTACTGGATGCCCGAATTTGGCCATAAAACTTGCATTAATTTGTAAATGATTCCATTCGAAACTTGACCTCCCAAGTCACCAGTAGCCTTAAAAAGACCATTTGTCTGCCCTGTAATTTGCACACTTGTGTGAATAGATTATCTGATCTTTGTTTTTGATTGGATATGTTTTATTGCCTTGATTATTTAATGGCTCTCTCTGATATTAAAAGTCTCTCAAGTCAAATTGTATGTAGTCTGATGGTTAGGTATTTCCTGCCTCATTGTTCCTTGAAGGACAGCTATGCTCCCTATTTCTTACTAGCCTTGGAGTGAGGTATTTGATAAGAATAGCAAAATAGATGACATGAAGCCCAAATGAAATTATCTTCAGGCAGAAGTTTGTGGTGCTTTCCAGCTGATGAAAAATATCTAGAGAAACCATACTATGCATTTAGCTTGCATCATTAATCTGTCTTTGATTTGGTCTAAGATTTGGCATGAGTGCACCGAGTATTAAAGTTATAGTAAAATAAGTATTAAAGGGACCAGAAACTGAGGGGCAACATGCATTTCTGAATTGGTTTATATTAAGGTGTTGATTCATCGACCTCCCAGTGTCGTGTTTCTGAAGGACTGAAAAGCAGAGGCAAAGGAAATTGAAAACCAGTTCTGTGTTCATCAAGGAAAATATCTGAAAAGTGAAAATATGGAATGTTGCTTTCTGCATTTCTGTACAAGATCCATAGAAGGGTCTGTAGGGTAGATCATAAGAAAGCTCCTTACTAATATAACTCCCTGCCCCCCACCCCCCGCCGTGCTTTACAAAACTACGTGTAACTTCCCTCTGTGTGTGCTTATGTGGTGCAAAATTATTACCCGTCTTGATCTTACATCTTCAGATTACTGTTCATGATGTAAATCTTTCTTCTGGACACAATCCCTGTTTTGTGTATTTGGACTGCAGGGCGGATCATTCGCTGGTACTTTGGGAACGATAATGATGGAATGTATTTTTTTAGGCTTTTTCATTGTGTGTGGGGATTTGCTCCATCGAAGGGTCATGGGAGGGGGTGTGTGTGTCAATGTAACATGTCATTGTTCTTCTTTAACCCGCTTGTGTGATTTGCTTTAGTATTTTTTCTTCTTAATTAATGCTTCCATCCTCATCCTTGCTGTGGCTGCTCATGTGTCCTCCTCCTCCTGTCTTCTGCTTCTGACACTAAAGCCCGCAGCCCGCTTGAGAACTCAGTGCCCTGCCTAGCAACCCGCACCCTGGACGATGACCCCCGAGTGCGGCGCACTCCCAGCGTGGGATGGCTAAGTAAGTCAATGCCTGGGGAAAGGGCAAGGATGGTGGTGATGGTGGGGAGCGGGAGGGCATGAAGGTTGGTCTCATGATTGCTGAGTGGAGGGTATCCTCAAGACTGTCTGAAGGGAGAAGCCTCACAGATTTCCTACGATCACTGATTTATGCCTTCTACTACCGGAGCTTATACTAGTAATGTATTTTGTGGGTGATCTTGCCATCCTGCGTTCAAGCTGAGTACCTTGTAAGGTAGTGGAAGGAGTTGCAGACTCAGGGGTTAGGTCTGGCACTGGTAGCACTTCCTCAGTGGGGTCATAATGCTGACCTTCTTCCTGCAGAGGATTGTGAGGAAGATCACATGAGATGAGGTATCTTACTGAAAGCATTCAAGCGATGGGTGAGAGGGAGAACTTGCTAGGTTAATGGTCTAAGATAAAAAAATCCAAATACTCCTTTTATGTGTAAGAAAGGCAGTAGGTGCCATGGAAATAAGATAAAATCTTCATTCTTTAAAATAAAGAGCTTGTGAAAGAGACAGGATTTATTATCCCTAAAACCAAATGAGAGAAGAACATGCACAGAAAACTACATGGACTTTTTCCAAATTTGATTACATGTGATACAAATTTCTTTCAGTTTTCAGGAAGCCCATCCTTGGTGACAGCATTAGGCTTTTTAACTGTTTATTATCACCTTTCTTATCATAAGCTTATTGATTTATGCTTTTTTACTAATTTAGCATGAGAAAATTTCACTTTTATGGGAAGATGTCTTTCTCATATGGCTTAATAGGGGAGGTTTTAGTTTACTCTGAAATAGTGTTTGTTGCACTTCATTCTTCCAGGGCTTTTCTTGAAGTAAATCTGGTGTTTTGGGAAACTATATTCATAATTTCTGTGTCCCATAGAGATACAAATGCAGGCAGGCACCGTGCTAGGCAGGGGTACTTAGAGATGAGTAAGAGAGTCCCTGTCCTCAGGGGACTGCCTTTCTAACGAATGAGGCAGGACACAAAGGATAAAACTGTACAAAATGCTAAGTGAAATGACTAAAAATCACATATACACACTTAAGGTTATGGGACCATCTGCTTGGCCTGGGAGTTGTGATGGTGCAAGAGGCTTTGGGAAGAGATGATTTTAGGGCTAAATCTTATAGGAAAAGTAGGAGTTTGGTGATGACAACATAGGGCAAAGGGACCTTTACTGAACTCCTAACTTTGTAATGATTTCTGCTACATAGTGGGTCTAAGAAGCTTGAATAATTTTTTTCTTGAATAATAATACAAGTTGCAAACATTAATTTATCACTTTTCAGTAACAAACTCTGAGCTAAGTACTTTATGTGATGCCATGTAATTTTCTGAACAATCCTGTTACATGCCTATTGTTATTGTCCACATTTTACAGATGAAGACATGTGGCTTAGGGAGGTTAAGTAACTTGCCCAAATCACACAGATCATAAGTGTCTAGGGGAGGTTTTGAACCTCCTCGTATGGTAGTTTCGTGAGTAACACCTTATTGAAGCTAAAGTATAAGAAATTCACTTGGCTATATTGCCAAAAAGATACACTGACCCCACCATGATGCTCTAACACTCATATGATTTTCTCTGCAAGTATCATGCATTCCTTCTAATAAATTATTATTATTTTTAGTGATGCCTCTTGGGGAAAAAATAAATTCAGGTATAGAGTGTAGTCATTGGGGTTTGGAGTCAGGCAGGATTGAGTTTGAAGACTTGCTGGCTTCCTGACTTTGGGCAAGTTACTTTTCTACTGTAAATTTGGGTTTCTTAACTGTAAAGTTGAGTTAATTTTACTAACATAGGATTATTGTGAGAATTAAATTAGAAATATGCAAAGTGTTTATCATATTTCACCACACTCAATAAATCCAGCATTACTGTTATTAACAAAGTACTTATAGGAATTGCTTAAGATATTGTAGCTATTTTTATCCTCTGAAAGTTTTATTTATTCCATGTCTGGCATCTAGACATTAAAATACTTTTCATGGATACAGCATCAAGGAAATTGACCAAAATGCTCAGTTTGTCAATGATATGGAAATATGTCAAGTATTTGGAAATCAACATCAGACCACATCCTGGGCCAATCCTTCTAAGAAAACACATTTTAGTAATGAGAGAGGATTATTCTTCTTTAAGTTTTATTTATTTTGAAAGGGGTTGGGGGGGGGAGAGAGAGAGAGAGAGAGAGAGAGAACATGAGCAGGAGAGGGGCAGAGAGAGAGAGAGAGAGAGAGAGAGAGAGATTGAGAATCCTAAGTAGGCTCCACAGTGTCAGCATGAAGCCCAACGCAGAGTTTGAACTTATGAACGATGAGATCATGACCTAAGCCAAAGTCAAGAGTTGGCTGCTTAACTCACTGAGCCATCCAGGCGCCCCAAGAGAGGATTCTTATTTTTGTCTATTTATATGATATATTCTCTTCTTAAATGAACAACTGAAATGTGTAATCTTAATCACCCTCCCCAGGGCTCCCTATTACCTACCACATCAATTCAGTAAATTTAATATACATATATTGATGGTCCACAACTTATGATGGTTCAGCTTACCAGTTTTCTATTTTATGATGGTGTGAAAGCAATACAAATTCACTAGAAACTATACTTTGAATTTTGAATTTAGATTTTTTTTCTGGGCTGGTGATGTGGCATGATACTCTTTCATGATGCGGGGCAGTGGCAATGAGCCACAGCCCCTTTCAGCCACGTAATCATGAGGTAAACAACCAACACACTTACAACCATTCTGTACCTATACAGCCATCCTGTTTTTTACCTGTAGTACATTGTGCAATTAATTGTATGATATTCAACATTTTATTGAGAATAGGCTTTATTTTTATTTTTTTATTTTTATTTAAAAAAATTTTTTAACGTTTATTTTTGAGACAGAGAGAGACAGAGCATGAACAGGGGAGGGTCAGAGAGAGAGGGAGACACAGAATCTGAAACAGGCCCCAGGCTCTGAGCTGTCAGCACAGAGCCTGATGCGGGGCTCGAACTCACAGACAGTGAGATCATGACCCAAGCTGAAGTCGGACGCTCAACCGACTGAGCCACCCAGGTGCCCCGGGAATAGGCTTTGTTTTAGATGACTTTGTCAAACTGTAGGCTAGTGTAAGTATTCTAAGTGCATTTAAGGTAGGCTAAGTGCGATGTTCAATAGTTTAGGTGTATTAAATGCATTCGACTTACCATAGTTTCAACTTATGATGGGTTTATCGGGATGTAACCCCATTGTAAGTTGAGGAAGGTCTGGAATAAGTAACAAAGATGTGCAAAGTGACATTAAGTCCTGCTGTTTCTACCTACCTATCCAACTTTGTTTTCATCTCTTCTCAGTATGAACCTCTAGTCTAATCAACTTGTCCTTTTTCTTCTGGCTTACATCATGGTGAATTCTACTTCCATGCCTTAGTTGATTCCTCTGCCCTTCCAAGAATGCCTTTTCAAGCATGCCTATCCAAAACTACTTAGTAGGGCCCAATGAGGTTCATCGTCTTTATAAAATAGTTCTCATAAACATAGAAGATCTTGTCATGTCTTAAAATTCCAAAGCTCCTATTATCTGTGTCTCATAATTGAAATTTACAGTATATTATGTTGTCCTCTGATGTTTGTTTGTTTGTATTTTTCATTTCCACTATGTAAAAAAACTCCTTTAGGGCATGGGGTGTAAAGTCATGCTTTTGTGTCTCCTCCAGTGCAGTGTAGGTACTTGAAATATGGGTTTGTCCAGTAAACATTGTTCAATCCTTGATACTCTATCATTTCACTTAATGCAATCAACAGCCCAGTTTTCACTAGGGCCCATATTGGCCATCATAAACTATTAACGAGAAATAAATACTGTTTGTTTACCTGCAAAAACTATTTACCCAAATTTCTACTCATCTAGGTCTGATGAATTTGGTTATGAGTTTATTCTAATAGTTAATGTGGAATTATTTTTCAGAAACACTATGAAAAATACCAGCTAACGAACAGGTTTCTGAACTAGGTTCCATTAATTTAATCTTTCAGTTCTCTTAGCAAGATGTTTTCAGGCTTAGCCTAACCTGAAGTAACTAGCTTTGAGAAGCTACATTTAAAGTTGCTTTTGGGGAGTAAGCTCTCATCATTTTTACATTGTGTGCTTCTTATCTTAGTTGTCACCTGAGGCAGATATGAGTTCACAGCTCTTATCCGTTTTGGATGCTGCCAAGGTATTGAATTAGAAGTTGGAACAGAACCAAAAATGATTTCCTCTTACAGATCTCACTGGCAGGTCTGAAACCAGCCTGGGCTACTGAGAACAAAAGAGAAGCTTTCACCTCTACTTTTCAGGACAAGTTAATACCCACCTAAATGCTGTGCCCTTGCTAGAGCGTAGAAGTGGGCTCTATCTTTGAAGGTCCAGCGTAGCTCTTCACTGTGCATGCTTATCTCTGAATTTAGTTTGACATCTAATAACTGGCATCTTCTGAGCCCTCAGAAAACACTTGTGTCCTTTTGCAGTTATTGGCAGTCAAGATCAGCTGCTTCATACTCTTATGTCTGAACTTTAAAGAAGAAAATGAGGTTTAGGGTTTTCTCCTGCCATCTTTGGCCCACCCCAGCATCTGTCTTCACTTTGCTGTGTGTTGTGTCTGTCTGTCTAGTTAATGAATTTAACAGGCAAGGACCTCCTGGTCATGTTCAGTGTTTTGCTTTGTAGCTTCTTATCTTATGCTTTGTAGTATTTGACATAATTACTATCCTTAAGCATTAATATTAGATCATACTGTTTTTTGTTTTTTGATGAAACCACAGTGGTATGACTGTAGATTCTGGTTTCATCCTATAGCCAGGTTACACAGTGAACATTAGAATTTAAAGAATTGAATTGTGAGTGGGACTTATTTTGCTTTTTTAAAAATTTAAATTCAAGTTAGTTAACATACTGTGTAGTAATGGCTTCAGGAGGAGAACCCAGGGATTCAGCTTTTACATGTAACACCCAGTGTTATCTTGGAAGGTGCCCTCCTTAATGCCCATCACCCATTTAGCCCATCCCCCCCCCCCCAATCTCCCCTCCAGCAACCCTCAGTTTGTTCTCTGTATTTAAAGTGTCTCTTATGGTTTGCCTCCCTCTCTGTTTTTGTCTTATTTTTTCTTCCCTTCTCCTATGTTCATCTGTTGAGTTTCTCAGATTCCACATACGAGTGAAGTTAGAGAAAGATATCCTATGATATTTTGCTTTTTTAAAAGAAACTTTAAAAATTTCTTCTTGGGAATTTCTGGAATTAAGCAATTCAGAGTCTTTTATCTATTAGGAAGTTTACTGACTAAATAACAATTACAATTTTCATGGGCTCTAGAGTTGTCTTAAAAAGTTTCAGAACGTGGGTGCCTGGGGAGCTCAGTTGGTTGAGTGTCCGACTCTTGATCTCAGCTCAGGTAGATCTCGGGGTTGTGAGTTCAAGCTCACGTTGGGCTCCACGCTGGGTGTGGAGCCTACTTAAAAACAAAACAAACAAACAAAAAAAAAAAACTTTTGGAACTTCTTTAGGAAGGTGGTGAACTCAGAGAGTTCACTTTAACAAATTCAAGTCAACAGCTATTCACTGAGCTCTTACTTTTCTAGTTCCATAGCCTAATTGGAGAGAAGGAGATGAAGAAAATTCCTAGGTAACAGTGATTCAAGAGAGACAACAATAAGTGCCATCAGAAGACTACAAGAACCGACCTGTTTATCTATATGTGTAACACATTAGCATGCGTTATGCTGTCTGGAAATGCTTATCGGAAGACTGTATAGTGGGGCATAAAAAGAATTGGGAGATTTTTTTTTTAAGGAGAGATAGACTTTGCACTTTTTTTTTTTTTGAAAATTGAGATATCATTGATATACAGCATTACATTAGTTTCAGATGCACAACGTAATGATTCAATATATGTATATGTTGTAGAATGATCACCACAGTAAGTCTAATTAACATCCTTCAGTACACATAGTTAAAGTCTTTTTTCTTGTGATGAGAATTTGTCAGATCTTCTCTCTTAGCTTCATATAACTTCAGATATGCAATACAGTGTTACTAACTATAGTCACAGTGCTGTACATGATATCCCCACGACTTACTTATTTTATAACTGGAAGTTTAAAACCTTTGACCTCTTTCATCCACCCCCACCCCATGCCCAGCAACCACCAGTGTGTGTTCTGCGAGGTCACTTTACTGAACCTTAAAGGCTGGGTTGTACTTCCACACATGGAGGTTGTAGGAAAAGCAGGATGAGACACTGAAAGGTGGTGCTAGGCTGAAAGAAAAGTAGAAAGGCAAGGTTGTTGAGAAAGCATAAAGAAGAGTTTGTGTGAGATCGAGGAAGTGGACACATTTAATTAGCAGAGGGGGCAAGAGAACAGAACTGTGAACAGTTTTTTAGCATGGAGGTAGATTGGTCAGAAATGTATGTTAGGGAAATTAATGTGCCAGGGGTTATTTGAATGGAATAGAAAGGAAAGCAGTTGAGGCAGGGAGATAGTCAGGAAGGGATCACAGTAGACCAGATGGGGAGAGTGAGGATCTGGGCTCTGATGGAAATGAGAAGGAGGGGATCATACAAGAAATGTTAGAGATGGCATCTGTAGGACTTGGCAACCTATCGAATGTTAGGGGAGCAAGAGGAAGGAATCCAGGATGCCTCAGGTTTTGAGCTTGCAACTAGGGAGCTAATAGGAAAGCATTCATGGAAGAAGGTGATGGGATTTATAGGAGCACATCAGTGCACATTTCTGTCTCTTGTCATGCATGCTATAGCCATCTTTGAACATGTATTTCACTAGGAGGTTTTGACGCTTTTTTAAAAAAGTCAATTTATTTATTTTGAGAGAGAGAGAGAGGGAGGGAGGGAGGGAGGGAGGGAGGGAGAGAGAGAGAGAGAGAGAGAGAGAGAGAGAGAGAGAGAGATGATCCCAAGCAGGCTCCACACCGTAAGTGCAGAGCCTGACACGGAGCTCGGTCTCATGAATCGTGAGACCATGACCTGAGCCAAAATCAAGAGTCAGACACTTAACTGACTGAGCCACCCAGGCGCCCCTCACTAGGAGATTTTTAGATGATTTATCATGGGTGAAGACTCTTTCATATTTCTGCTTTGTTATCACATTCTCCCCTTATTTTTTTTCAATCCATCTAAATCTACCTTGGGAGTACAGAATAACTACTATATCACGGCTTTCTTTAGGCAACTAGTAAATTTAGAACATTTTCATCTTGATTCCATGTATTTCACCTTCCATCCCCCTGTTCCTTTCTTCAGCAGGCTGAAGATGTGGGCCTGTTCTTGACTGAAAATCTTATTTGGGTCATTTGTTGTATCATTCCCACATACATTTTTGGCCTTTTTTTAAAAAAATTAACTTTATTTATTTTTGAGAGAGAGTGAGCAAGCAGGGAATGGGCAGAGAGAAGGAGGGAGAGAGAGAATCCTAAGCAAACTCTGCATCACCAGCACAGAGCCCAATGTGGGACTCCAACTCAGGAACCGTGAGATCATGACCTGAGCTGAAGTCAGATGCTTGACTGACTGAGCCACCTAGGTGCCCCACATTTTGGGCCTTTTAAGAGGAAAAGGAAACTCAAGTACAGCTTTCAAAATTCCCTCACTATAACTTTTCAAAAGACTGTAAGAAATAAAATCTTTCAGCAACCTGCCATCAACCTTCAGACTTTTTGGTTAATATAAGACATTCAGAAAACTTACGAGGTATCTAAGAATGAATTACAACATTCTTCAAACAGAGACAGTTCTAACCACTTTTTTTTTTAATGGGAGTTATTTACTATGTATCTAAGCTCCTGAAAGAGGTCTCATTAGTTATTTCATTGATACCTAATATTGTATTTATAATGAGCTGAAGTATATACTGACTCTAGAAGCTTATAAATAGAATCAAAGTGGAGAAAGAATAAAAACTTAGAAATTCTGTTATATTTCAGAGTACTAGGGACTTGGAGGAGATTTCAAGAGGCACAGATTTGGAAAAATTTTGACAAGGTGTTGGAATTATAAAATGCATTTTTTTCCCACCAAAGAGAGTTTGGGATTTGTGAGCATTCAAACTTGTGCCTGGCAATATGTGATATGTGGAATATGTTCATGATCAAACTCTGTCCCTTTTCCTGACCTTCCTGTTCCTTACCATCTTTCTTCCTTCTTTCAGACTCGAAACCTCAGAGCCATCTTTGATTATGCACTCTCTCCTCCCCTCTATCCGTAGTGAACTGCTACACATGTTAGATGTTGCATGCCTATGTCTCCTTTCTGATCTTCCTGTCATTGTTTTTGTTCAGGTCCTTATTTCCTCTTGCTTAGTCTAATCCACCAGCCTGTCACCTGGGGTCACTGCTTATAGTTGGACACATGCAAACACATCCTGTGCTTTGCCTTCCAGTTAATCTTACCATACCTGGCTGATAAGTCAGCTCTCCTGTGGAAATGGTCAGTGAAGCCTCAGTACATCTCAGACAATATCCAAATCCCTGGGCCTGGCACTCAAGGCCCACTGCCTAGTGACCTAGATTTGAGTAAGTGGCATTTCACTGTTTTTCTGTCCTCACTTTCTCTGCTCCTACACTTTGGTGCTACTTATATTACTTGAATTTGCCGAGTGCTTCCTTCCATTATTGTTTTTGGCTTTAACATTCTCTGCTTGGAACACTCTCCTTCCTCTTGAGACTTTCTGTCAAAACTCAGCCCATCCTTCAATGCCCACATTCTCCTTGGAACCTTCCCAATTTGAGGTACTCTCTAGTGACGTTGAGGTCTGAAAGTATCTTTTGTGAGATTTCTCACATGACGTGTATCTCATTCTGTTTTGTATTAATAGTGTTAGTAGTGGATACTTGTCTTATTACCTCTACTAGCTATGCATTTTTTTAAGGGCAAGATCCATGTCTAATTTGTTTAGTTATCTTCTGTCACAGGGATGGACAGACTAAGGCCCATGGACCAGATCTGACTGGCTGCCTAGTTTGGTAAACAGAATTTTATTGGAACATGGACAAGCTCATTAGTTTATACATCAGCTGTGGCTGCTTTCATGCTACAGTGGTAGTGTGTGGTTGTAATAGAGATATTACAAAATATCTACATATTTATACTCTTCCATTTTACAGTAAAACCCTTCTGACCTTTGCATTATAATACTGGTCCTCAAAGTGGGGACTGGTGAGCCGTGGTATCTGTGAGACCCTTTTGGAGGGTCTTAGGATTTTCTTTATATCATTCAACCAAAATAACATATCTCAGCAGACTGAACACAGAAGCAGACATGAGAATCCAGATGTATTTCCTTAAGCCAAATATTACAAAAGATTTGTAAAAATGTGAAACAATGCTGTTCCTTTTGCCAAATTTTTTGTTATGAAAATATTTTTCATAAAATATATTACTTATGTTAACATGTAATGGGCTTATGGTATAGTTTAAAATTAATGACTATTTTAAAACTTTAGTCTTAACTTCTAATATGGTAAATTTTGATAGATATAACCCAGACAAATACTCTTAATTTTTAAGTATGTAAAGGTATCTTGAGACTGGAAAGTTTGACAACTGCTGTTCCATTGTGTCTAGGAGAATGCCTTCTCTGGAGCAGTAAATCAATAAATGTTGCACAAATGAATGAATAACAGAACCAAATGATTCAAATGTAAGATTAAACAAAACGCAGTGGCAATAATTGAAAGTATTGAAAGGGAAGTGTAAGAACCATTAAGAGATGATGTTTGTGTTCTGTGTTTGTGATGGATTTCCACTTTGCCTGCCAAAGAACATTGATGAGACATGGTAGAATGGAGATGATTTGAGGGGGTATAAGAAGAGCTGGTTTTCCTGACTTTCTTTCTTTGCTGCTTCATGACAGTTAGCAGTCAATCAAAAATCCATTGGCTGGATTTTGCTACAGTGACAACTAACCCCAAACATCTCAGTTATTTAATACCATAGAAGTTTCTTAGTCATACTACTATTTGTCTGATGTGGATCTTCAGGGAGTTCTGCTGACCATTGTTAGTCAGCATCCTGGCTAATGGAAGCCTTCTCTCAGTCCGTGCTTCCAGAATCATTGTGGCAATGGGAAAGGGTTATGGTGACTCACAGGCTGCCTCTTCAATTTCAGCCCAGCAATGACACATGTTACTTTCACTCACATTTCATTTGTCATACTGAGTCATATGTCCACACCTAACCTTAAAGAATTGTTATCCTACCATGTGCCCAGAAGGTGGAAATTCAGAAATACTTGGTGGCCAGCACTAATGACTACCTCCCAGTCAAACAGAAATTGTAGCCATGACTTTGGAGTGTGTCCTTGGCAGTGCTGAGAGAAATGTGAAGCTCTGTAAAGCCAGTATACAGAAGATATGTCCTCCTGAATACTCTTATTGATGGAGGATGAGGGCTTTTGTCAGAGTGAGGAAAAGCTGGGGTTACCAGTTCAAGGTCTACTGAAGAAAAACTGAGGCTGTGGTTTTATGGTCTACTAGTGAACTAGACTAGATTAATTTGAAACTGGTGGAGAGTATTTCATGCAGGTATACAGTAAACCACTCTTATTAGACCAGACAATGTCTGGATTTAATTCTTGGAGACAACTGAAGATCTGACTACTTGAATTAGTATGTCTGTACACATGTGAGTGAGAGAGAGCAGAGGAAAAGCAAATGCAGTATTTCAGCGATAGATATCAGTTTCAAAGTTAATAATGAAATTTCTTCTTGGCAGCCAATAGTAGAATTTTACTTTGATGAAAATTGCTGGCAGAATCTTCAGAAATATGGTATTTCTTTCTGTGGTAAACTGAATGTTTATGGTATTTAGAGTTGTCCTTGTAATTAAGATACCAAGTCTACTCCTCTTAATGCATCCTGCATCTCAGTAGCTCCTGACCTGCCCCTGTTAGACCAGAAGCCCCTGGCGTCTTTGTACTCCTCCCTGTCCTCCATCCATACCCTTTGGCTGTTTTCCTTCTTATTCATTCCTGCCCTTCTGTGACTCCATTGCAACTGCCCTGCTTCAGATGCTTATCATCTCTTGTGTGCACTATTTCAATATCCTCCTGTTTTCCCAGTCTTTTGTCTTACCCCTTTATATCCATCAGTCATGACTGCTGGAAGGACCTCTCTAGGTCACAGATGCAAACATAATCACTCCCTTTCCTCAAAAACCTTTAGTGACAGCCCCCTGCCCTTTATATGCTCAAGCCCAAGCTCCCCAGCCTGGCTAATACTTAGAAGATCAAATCCAAGTTCTCTAACCTGTGAGATGCCCCTTGACTTGCTTTCTGCTTGACATTTCCACTCTTGAACTCTAAGTTCTAGTAATATTTGGATCCCCATATTCTTAGGTTCCATGTCTTTGAATCTCTCCCTTATTCATGCTGTTCTAGCTACTGTCAAATTGATGTGGCTAAATTTAGCCTATTCTTGAAACTCTTGCTTCTCCCAGGAGACTTAAAAAAATTATATCCCTCTTTTCTCTCCATCCAATCAAAGTTTCCCCCTCCCCATTGCTTTATTATCATAGCATGGTACAAGTATGTTTCCTGCATTATTGGAAAAGTGGTCAAAGAGCCTGAACCACATACATCTTTGAATCCCCATTGCCAAGCACAGTGTCGCACTTAATAGATGTTCACTAAATTTTAGACTGGACTAATCCACCTGACTCTTTCCATGGGTATATATTATTGGCTAATCAAGCATTGTCAGTTACACTTGTATCTCCTTTGTCTTGACTGGATTGATATGTCCTCACTAGTTTGATATGAAAGATATGCTCTCACCATCTTTAAGAGCTAAGTCAGTCTGAAAACACATGAGAGGAAATAGAATATGTAGCATCTACTTAACTAGAAAGTATAGTATCTGTTTGCCTGAGACAAACTTTCCAAACAACAGGCAGTTCCATCTTTGTTTTTGACTATTGGGTACTCTTAGAAAGAATGATGATAAACTTAACAAATTTGTCTACATTTTCTTATTTGTATGAGTTGCTTTTTCTTTTCTTCTCTCTCTCTCTCTTTTAATATTGAGAGATGGTGGTGGTGTAGGGAGCTATTAATGGGCCATGAATTGTGATTCTTCTTGCATAGATTGAGGTTCTTTTGTAGAAAGCTGTGATATGTTCATCACTCAGGCTGTTATAGTGCCTGGCACACAAACACTTCACAAATATTTGTTGGTTAAATGAACACTTAACCTGAAAGTAAAAGAAAGGACTGAAAAGAATATGGAAACCTAGCACAGGAATGATTTTTTCTGAATTTGTCAGATCATAGTCTTTATATCAAAACTAACCAGCCTCAGTAGCAAGGGGAAGCTCTGCTATTCTTCAGTGGCTGTTGATAGTAGTAGAATTTGAGACCTGAGTTCCTTGGCTCAGATGCCCATTTTCTGCTGACTAGATCATTCTACCCATGGTTGACATACCCTCACCAAAACAGTGTTGACTACTATGAGCTGTCATTTATCCAGCCTGGTGCTGGCTCATTTAAACGTCCCCAAAAAACATTATGTGAAGCAAACCTCACTGACCCCTTGTAAATAAAGACGCTGAGACTCAGTGAGGTTTAAGTGCTTATGGTAGTCATTAGGGCTGTTCCCAAATGTAGGTCTCCTGTGGGAACAAATAAGGATTCTTCTTCCTCACCCGCTTGAAGTTAGGTGTGGCCGCATGACTTGACTTTGGCCAGTGAAACATGAGCAGAAGTGATGGGGGTCATTCCTGGGGAGAACCTGAAGAACCAGCACATGCTCCACTAGGTTCATTTTTCCTTCAAACCAGCAGCATTCTAGAGAGTGGCTGCTATGGAGTAGGTCCTGGCTTAAGGACAGAGTTGCAAAAGCAAGCCCCTAGCCAATCCACAATGGGCATCATCCTGAGTAAGAAGTAAAGCACTGTTGTTTTAAGTTAGGAGAATTTCAGGTGGTCCTATCACTGTAACCTTGCCTATCTGGCGGGGAGAGTGTTTTAGATCACTCAGTAAGTGGAGGACCAGGGTTTGAACTCAGGTGTGTAGATGCCAGATGACACAGTTATTTTTTATTTCTGTCTTTGCTTCTCATGCTGTCTGCCCTCCCTTCTCCCTACTTTCAGCAACAGATAGTGTCCTTGTCTGCTGACAAGAGGTGTGGACATTGATGACTTGAGCTTTGTTGTTTCGGGTCAGAAAATTAAATCCCCAACATTTTTCAATGAGAGGCAACAAGTCAGCATTCAGAAGTATAATTTCCGGGGATGGTTCTGTTTTCTAAATCCCATTCTTACCAACCACAGGAAGCAGCTGGAGCACATACACTATTATGGGCCATGATCAGCTTTGGCCTCAGGAAGAGCCATACATGGATGGGTTCTGCAAGTAGTAACCATGGTTACAAATCAAAGAACGGTCTTGTTAGGTGATATCGTGGAGGGACTAATAGCATCCTTCTTTTGAGGAGGAAGAACAGGAAAACTTCAATTATAATGGCAAGTTTTCCCCATAGTAAAAGTTCTATGTTTTAAAAAATTGATTCTTCTAGCACATACTTAGGCTGGGGTCTGGATTTTAGGAATTGCTGTAGGTATCAAAGTTGAATCATTTCCCTAATTTCCAAGGGACATCTTCAAGTAATTTTTTTTCTGTGTTTCTAGGGAAAAGCCTAGAGCCTGTATGAAAGTTCTCTTATGTGTTTTCTCTTAAGCAGCTAGTGGCTTAGGCTCTGTGTAGGCTGTTATTATTATTTGTAATAGTGTCAGTAATAGGTGTGACTTGTCTTCAGTAAGAATGATTACTAACACCTTGGATTTGGAGGATCCCTTTCCTGCTAGTGGTGATAATTTTATTATATCCAGTTATAGAGTTTTTGAGTACTGCTACTGTATTCATTCAAATTGTTAATTATTCACTTAAAATTTAATTTTTTTTTTTTTTTTTTTTTTTTTTTTTTTTTTAGAGACAGTGTGAGAGCACGAGTTGGGGAGGGGCAGAAGGAGAGAGAAAATCTCAAGCAGGCTCCATGCTTAGTGCAAAGCCTGATGTAGGGCTTGATCTCACAACCCTGGGATCACAACCTGAGCTGAAATCAAGAGTTGGATGCTCAACCAACTGAGCCACCCAGGCACCCCATTCACTTACATATTTTTAAATACAACTCTTTAGCCGGTGCTTAGCTAAGTGTGGGGAAAATACAGTGAACAAGGCAGACACAAGCAGATAGGTACCAGTCAGTCCTGTTTATCAAGGGGACAGTGATGTTTGTGATAAGCTACTTCTCCTGGGCAGAGTAGGGGATGCTTGTAGAGAGAGTGGGTCACATCTGAAGGAGGAGGGCGAGCACCTGGAGACCATCTACGAGGTGAACAGACAGTGAGGGATCTGACTCAGCCATAGATGCTGATTAGAAGAATCAGAGAAAGGGCAACCTAACTGGTTTACAGGAACTGGCTCAATACAAATATGTAGGGATAGGCTCTGCTTTGGTGTTTTAGAGAACAGGCCCTGTGGGTAGACGTTTTAGGAAAGAAGATACTGACTTGACACTCTGATGTTTGAGATAAAGATTGAAATGTAATTTTTATTTTTATGATTCAGTGATTCATGAATTTCAGTGATTTTCCAGAAGATTAATGACCTGTTGCAAGTTCAGGCTGATAAAGCCCTGTTAGCAAGGATTTAGTCCCGTCTCTTGTGTGAGGGTGCAAAGTTTTCCCATCAAGGGTTTTTTGTTTTTTTGGGTTTTTTTTGCGAGTTGGGGGAAGGAATGATGGCTGTGGGGACCAATTCCCCAGTGCTAGAGAATATAAAAGGAAGAGCAAGGGTCTCTACTTAGGAAAAGGTATAGTGAAGGCTAGAAACATGGTGATGTACAGTATTTCTAAGATGTTATGTGTATTTAAATGAAAGCCAGCTCTTTCTGAGCATGTGTGTGCTTTGATTGGCACATATGATTTCTTTCTTTCTTTTCTTTTTTCTTTTTTCTTTTTTTTATTTTTTTAAAAAATTTTTTTTTTCAACGTTTATTTATTTTTGGGACAGAGAGAGACAGAGCATGAACGGGGGAGGGGCAGAGAGAGAGGGAGACACAGAATGGGAAACAGGCTCCAGGCTCTGAGCCGTCAGCCCAGAGCCCGACGCGGGGCTCGAACTCACGGACCGCGAGATCGTGACCTGGCTGAAGTCGGACGCTTAACCGACTGCGCCACCCAGGCGCCCTCTTTTTTCTTTTTTTTTAAAACTAAGTTCTATGCCCAGCAGGGGGCTTGAACTCATGACCCTGGAGGTCAAGGGTCACATGTTCTACCAACTTAGCCACCCAGGCACCCCAGCACACACTATTTCTTTATTCATTTACATGCTGCTATTTACCTGGGAAATTGAGGCAGTTTACATATATAAGAATGAGCTTTATTACGATGAAATGGATAGCTTCATTAAGTGGTAAGTTTCCTGGGGCGCCTGGGTGGCTCAGTCGGTTAAGCGTCCGACTTCGGCTCAGTTCATGATCTCGCGGTCCATGAGTTTGAGCCCTGCGTCGGGCTCTGTGCTGACAGCTCAGAGCCTGGAGCCTGTTTCGGATTCTGTGTCTCCCTCTCTCTCTGACCCTCCCCCGTTCATGCTCTTTCTCTCTCTGTCTCAAAAATAAATAAACATTAAAAAAAAATTTTTAAAAAGTGGTAAGTTTCCTGTCATGAAACATATAAAAGTAGGTGTTAGGAGATTGGCTTTGTCTGGTGTTACAGGAGAAAAACGACCCTATAGAGAAGTTGTTCAGATGACCTCCAGCCAATCCTTTATCTCTGTGATTCTATGAATCACATCCATAATAACATACCCAGTCTTTCAGATTATCTACCCTGTGGGGCATTTAAACTTACTGTATCTACCCTCTGTATTGATATCCCTGCCCCAGAGGTAATGTATACTGTGAGAAAATTCCAGTAGCACTGTACTAGAGAAATTTCTGAAGCTAAGGTTTTGACACTGATTCAGGTTATCACTGATACCAATTTCTCATTTTCTGTTGCTTTTTTCTTCATTTTGGTTCAGCAGAAAATAGATCTTTTAGGAAGTACCTTTGCCCACTGTTAAACAATCTTTAAACAGCGTAACTAGACCAAGTGAAGCATTCTTAGAGTCTCTGCATCTTCTGTTGTTTGAGTCTTCATATATTTACCACTTTGTTTTTTTCCCTCCATACTACTTCATTGGTAAATATAGAAAGGAGTATATTGCCCTTAAATCAGAATGACAGGTGCTTAGAATGAACTAAGATCAGAATCTTAGAACACATTAGAAATTACTTAAAGAACTTTCTATCACCATGATGTAATATAATAAGTAAGCTAGGTATGGGGTGCCCGGATGGCTCAGTCCGTTAAGGCTTTGACTCTTAATTTCAGCTTAGGTTATGATCTCAAGGTCATGAGTTCGAGCCCCTCTTTGGGCTCTGCGCTGACAGTGTGGAGCTGGCTTGGGATTCTCTCTCTTTTTCTCTCTCTGCCCCTCCCACATTCTCTCTTTCTTTCAAAATAAGTAAAAATAAACTTAAAAAAATAAGTAAGCTAAGCACATATTGCATAGTTTTCTCAAGTAAATAATTACTAGTGACCTCCATGCTCAGTGAGGCATCTCACACATTTGCTAGAAGCTAACTTTGGTTTGCCCAAAGTTATCGCATACCCTCTATGGGTCGAATAACAGCTACATTTCCCCCTCAACCCTCCTTTCTTGAGTGCCCACAGATAATTCCAACCCCCAGCTGCAAACTGCCAGTTCTCTGAACTCATCCCCTTAGGCTGGAAAATTGCAAATGGTGGGATTCTGCCATGGCAGTTTTATTTCACAGTTTCCTAAGAATCTTGAGGTCAGTGAGGATTTATGCATATGATTGGAGGCCAAAGAGAAAAAGAATAAAACTAGCATCTGTGCGGGACATTTGCTCATGCATTCCCTTGCTTAATCCTTGTAGCAGTCCTATAAGGGATTATTATTCCATTTTACAATCTTTTCTTGCTCTAACTTTGTCTTCTTTCCATAGTATCATGCTTATATAAATTATCTCCTGGGTTCCTTTTATATCTCTCCTTACGGACCTGTTAAGTTCATCTGAGAGAGATGAAGTTTGAGCCACCCACCCTGTACCGCTCCCTCCACCCCCTGCCGCATCAGTATGAAAAATGATGGCTATGGCAGTTGGTATCATGGAAGTCTGTGTCATGGAGTTAAATATCCCTGTCCTTGTGGTTTCTTAGAACTAGATGTGATTTAGGAGTAGGACGGTGTCAACTCAGAACTATAAGCATCTTAGTGCAGCTTGGGCTTTTCAATAAGAAAGAAATCCTGGGCCCATCTTAATTCTTATCAGAATTCCACAGAGGAACTCTAGGCTTACTTGAGGCCTCACAGCTATCACACCATTTGGAATCTAGAAGTCACTTTGGCTGAACTGTGTAATACACCTCTCCTCAGGGGAGGAACAGAGTATATAAGCAAATGCACACCAGGAGAGATGTTATACCCTTCCTTTGCTCCTGCTCAGACTTGTAGAACTTAAATGGGGAGAGTCTTCAAGACCACTTGTGTGATAGAGGCAGGATGGGCCCAGAGGTGTTTGTGTCCTCTTTCCTGGAGGCTGTTCTCTGAGTCGTGTATGACCTGTGATTAGCACCTGTAAAATGTATATCAGCTAACAAGATGTGCATTAGCAAGGCCATGAGGAGTTACTGCTTGGGGAAGCCAATTTGAATGACTTTTCTTCAGGTCACATTTGGTGAGCCATAAATCCAGCAGTGAGGAAGGGCTACATTTGTAACTGGAGGCCCAGAGGATGTGTCTGTTACTCTTCTAAAGTTTTATATCTCTGTCTATGTCTGTGTCTGTATCTAAATCAACATTGATACGGGATATGGACATCCAAATCCATATTATTACTTTGCTGCAGAGGTAGGACTATGCTAAATGGCTTTTTTTTTTTTTTTTCCTGCCCATACTTTTTTTTCTTCTTTCTGCATATACTTTTCAGGTATAAGGATTTTTGGTGACTAAAGCTATAGATTGGAATCTTTGGTATTTCAGACAGAACGTTCAAGAAAAATTTCCCTTGTCATAATTTAAAATATAGTGGCCAAAAATCATGAGTTCACTCATATGAGGACTTTAAGAGACAAAACAGATGAACATAAGCGATGGGAAACAAAAATAATATAAAAACAGGGAGGGTGACAAAACAGAAGAGACTCATAAATATGGAGAACAAACTGAGGGTTACGGGAGGGGTTGTGGGAGGGGGGATGGGCTAAATGGGTAAGGGGCATTAAGGAATCTACTCCTGAAATCATTGTTGCACTATATGCTAACTAATTTGGGTGTAAATTTTAAAAAATAAAAAATTAAATTAAAAAAATAGTGTAAATATTACTTCATGGGGCGTATTAAAACTACTTAAAATTGATTTTAAACTCTTAAAATTTTGATCTCCAAGATGTTTATTTATTTTTGAGAGAGAGAGCATGAGCAGGGGAGGGGCAGCGAGAGAGGGAGACACAGAATCCAAAGCAGGCTCCTGAGCCAAAGTCAGATGCTCAACCGACTGAGCCATCCAGGCGCCCCTCCAGGTTTATATTAAAATTTAATTTAATTAATTTTCCCAAGGCTGTCTACTACTCAATAATTAATTTCAGTTACTTAGAAATAATAAAAATAGATTTAATTAACATTTATATTATAAATGTATATTTTTATTAAATTATTATGTACAAATGGTTATGAAATTGACCAAGAATAAGACTTCTAATGAAAAAACAAATTTTATCTTTTGCTTTATCTTCTTGTTTTAACTTCTTTGTTCTGAGGCATGTTTTTTTAACAGCCACTGTTAACTCTTCAAATTGTTTCTAAATTTTCTTTAGAAAATTTCTTCCTTCCTTTTTTAGTTTTTTCATAGTTACCTTCGTATCTCTGTATACTGGGCTTATCTTGCTAGTTCTGATTTATTAATCTTAGGCATTGCCTGTTAATTTTACCTGCTTTGTACATTTTTCCTTCCTCAAAATAGGTGTGTATCATTATTCTAATTCCATTATTAATTATGTTTATAATTGTAGGTAATAGGCCTATGCTTTTTTTTTTTTTTTTTTTTTTTTTTGCAAGCATTGATGGGATCTTTTAACTACTTACCTGGTGAGAGAAGGAGATTAGTTAGTTTCCCTACTCTTCCTTGTCCCTGTCCTTGCTACTTTCACTTCCAGACTTCTGTTTATTGTCAGTGTTATTTAGATTTATATTCTTACCTTTATCTGTAAATACATTTTGTGTTTTATCAGGTGATTCTTAAGTCAGAAATCTGTAAATAGCATTTATATTATTGTGACTATATGCATATAGTTAATTCTAAAGCTATATAATATGTTATAATGCATTTTCCTGTACAGTTATTTTTAACCTAGAGTCTTAAATTGCCATTTTGTGGAATTACCTATTGTTACTGTATTCCCAAGATTTCACAGTGCTTCATCTACCTACAGGGCTGGATTTGTGTGTCTGTGTTGTGGGAGAGATTGCAGTATTAATATTTCTGTAGTGACCCTTGTGGTTTGAAGAAATGTGTTCTTTAGCTCTGGGATATCCTCTTTAGTAGTGTTCTCTCCTCCATTTTCCTTGTTCTGGCTTAGTTGGACTCCTAGTAGTTAGATATTGGCCTTCCTGGATGGATCCTCTGTACCTCTGATCTTTTTTTCACGTATCTCCTGGCTTTTTGTTTCCCTCTTCCCTTACTTTTTGGAAGATTTTCTTGATTGATTTTCATACCTTTATGTATATATTTTTGCAACCATATATATTCTTTAAAAGTAATTGTAAATCTAAAATATTTCCCTTGTTCTGTTTTTCATAACATCCTGTTTATGTTCTGTGGATGCAGTATTTTCTCAAATCTCTGTATATACTAATAAGACTTTTTAAGTTTTCTAAATTATATTTCTTTTTAAAATCTTTTTAGGTGTCTGTTTTAGTTTTTGGCTTCCTCAACTGTCCATTTGTATTTAAGAAAGAGGATTTGTTTTAGGGGCTCTTGGGTAGCTCGGTCAGTTGAGTGTCCAACTTTGGCTCAGGTCATGATCTCACGGCTTGTGAGTTCAAGTCCTGCATTGGGCTCTGTGCTGACAGCTCAGAGCCTGGAGCCTGCTTCGGATTCTGTGTCTCCCTCTCTCTCTGCCCCTAACCCACTAGTGTTCTCTCTTTCTCTGAAAAATGAATAAACATTTAAAAAAAAAAAAGAGGATTTGTTTTAGAGTAAGAATGGTTATTCTGAAGGGCACTCTAATAAAACTTTGCTCTGCACTGGTTGCCCTGGTCTTTTCTGAATACCTCTTTGGCAAAGAGCCATGTGGTATAAATGCTTTGGCTTCTGGGTGTTTTGTCTGGGTGGTGGTAAACTTTCTGTGCATAGACTTTCCATAAACTCATCCCTTTTAGCCTGCATCTTACTTGGGACAGCTTCCAGTGTATGGAGCTTCTTCAGAGTTTTGCAGGGAATATCTTTTCCTTTTTGACTACATGCCTCTCTGCACATATTTTACACTGTGATTTCTGAATGGTGTGAATAGTATCAGGCTCTGATACTCTATCTCCTCTTCTTATTCTGGAAAGTTTTTGGTCTCTTATCTCTGTTGGTCTTCTACCAGTTCTTTCAATTGATGTGGCCTTACATTGTCTTCAAAAGTAATTTTTTTAGGGGCACCTGGGTGGCTCAGTAGGTTGAGCGTCCAACTTCAGCTCAGGTCATGATCTCACACTCCGTGAGTTTGAGCCCCGCATCAGACTCTGTGCTGACAGCTCAGAGCCTGGAGCCTGCTTCGGATTCTGTGTCTCCCTCTCTCTCTGCCCCTCCCCTGCTCACACTCTCTCTCTCTCTCAAAAATAAATATTAAAAAAAAAGTAATTTTTTTAAGTCTATCATTTCAAAAGTATCTAGGAAGAGAGAGGTATAAACTCATTTGCTGAATCATATTATAAATTGAATTGGTGGCCTTCTTAAATTATTTTAAATTTAGATACTTCTTCAATTCAGAGAATTTCTCCATTAATATGAATTAGCAAAATTTTACTGTATCTTGGATCTGGTGTCTACATAGATATAAGAGAGTAGGCACCACTTATGAAATCAGACACTGGTACATGTGTTTGGAATGATGTGGCTGCAGGAACCTATTGAAATTCCTCCTCAACTTGGCTTAGGGGCATTTAGCAAAATCACTTTGGGTCATTGCCTGTTTGGCATGAAGGAAGTGAGGTGTTTGTTTACTTCTGTCGAAATCTACCATTGGTCTTTCCCATTTATCTTCCTACTAGCCAGCATAGCTTGCTGATGGTATTGTTCTTTTCTGTTTCTAGTCATGTGAGATAAGGTCACAAATTATTTTATATATGTCCACCTGTGTGCTTTGGACAGCATAACCTTTTATCTGTTGTTTTATATTGTGTGTGTGCATATATGTGCATTTAAGACACAGAGAAAGAGCTAGTATACAATCACAAATACTGTATATAATCACAGGGACCACAGATTCCTTGATGTACTTTATGGGGACTATACTGTTTAGTAACTGTTCCAGTCCTTGTTTGTGTCGGCATGTTTCCTCAGCTGAGCAGAGACTTTTTAAATGTCTTTTTAGAATGTGTGTGTGCAGAGAGATAGAGACTGGTTCTTTACATTTTTAAAAAAAATTATTTTATTTATTTATTTATTTATTTATTTATTTATTTATTTATGAGAGAGAGAGAGAGAGAGAGAGAGAGAGAGAGAGAGACAGCACGAGCTGGGGAGGGGCAGAGAGAGATGGAGAATGTGAAGCAGGCTCCAGGCTCTGAACTGTCAGCACAGAGCTGGATGTGGGGCTCGAACTCACGAACTGCAAGATCATGACCTGAGCCGAAGTTGGATGCTCAACCAACTGAGCCACCCAGGTGCCCCAAGAATGATTCTTTTTAAATTAACTACTTTTTAAAGATCATAATAAAAATTAAATATCTAGTGCCATATCATTATATTGGGAGTCACTATGATTAGAGCATTTTGCTTTCTATGGTTGAAATTGGAAAATAATTAGAAGAGATGAACCTTGTGTACTTGGCGTTGAGATGTCTAAGACCTTACATTCATCTTTGGGAAAAACCCACAGAGTAGTCTGAAAATTCAAAAACAGAGAAGGGGATCAGAGAAGTTGTGGTTGGATAGGTTATCAAGGAGCAGGTGGACAGCAGAGATCTCAGAAGGGTAGAGAATGATCTTTCCAAGAAGAGACTGGCGTTGGTAAGGATTTATTGGCATAGGTGTTTGCCGTGCTGTGGTTTGGCTTCCGTACACTCCCAGTCTCTCCCTCAGATGTCTTCTGCATTACCTTTGTCCCATACATTAGGGATGACTTCAGCTTTGGGCTTGCACTTTTGTCACATACTTTGATACTTATCTGGATCTTTTGATATCTTCTTCCTTCCTCTAAATTTGTTTCATTTTCCAGGCCAGTCACATTCTTTGAGTTATTTTAGTTCCTGAAAACTTTACTCTTTCCTTTCCCCAAGGTCTGGACACCCTCGCTTATTTGTCCTCCCATTCTCACCTCCTGATCCTTCCTTCACAGGGGGTTTCTCTTTTCACCCCTTCATTCCTTCTCACGTCTGTTCCCACTGCTGACTAATAGGCTGTTAGCCAGTTTGGCAGAGTCTTTCCACTCTGTTAGTTCTGGGCCAGCTACAAACTTATTCCTTATTTACTCTAAGGCTTTCCAAGTCTGAAGGCTCTTGGAGTGTGTACACAGCATCTCCCTTCATAGGAAATGGACTTTGAACAGTAGTGTTTATACTAGTAACTCCAAATGGAAGTAAAATGATACCCAGTTGGTATTATCCATTCATTCACAAATATTTATTAAGTGCCACTTAGTGCCAAGCTCTGAGGCTAAAACTGTGAATAAGACAAACTTAGGGCTTTGACTCCGGGCTCTTGGGGTTTGTTTTGTATTAAATCATGAACAAACGAAGGAAACAATCAGCAAAACTAAAAGGCAGCTGACGGAATGGAAGAAAATATTTGCAAACGACATACCAGATAAAGGGTTAGTATCCAAAATCTGTAAAGAACTTATTGAACTCAACACCCAAAAAACAAAGAATCCAGTGAAGAAATGGGCAAAAGACATGAATAGACACTTCTCCAAGGAAGACATCCAGATGGCCAACCGACACATGAAAAAATGCTCAACATCACTCATCATCAGGGAAATAAAATCAAAACCACAATGAGATACCACCTCACACCTATCAGAATGGCTAACATTAACAACTCAGGCAACAACAGATGTTGGCGAGGATGCGGAGAAAGAGAATCTCTTTTGCATCGTTGGTGGGAATGCAAACTGGTGCAGCCACTCTGGAAAACAGTATGGAGGTTCCTCAAAAAGCTAAATATAGAACTACCCTACGACCCAGCAATTGCACTACTAGGCATTTATCCAAGAGATACAGGTATGCTGTTTCAAAGGGACACATGCACCCCAATGTTTATAGCAGCACTATCAACAATAGCCAAAGTATGGAAAGAGCCCAAATGTCCATCGAATTGATGGATGAATGGATAAAGAAGATGTGGTGTGTATATATGGTGTGTATACACACACACACACACACACACACACACACACACAATGGAGTATTACTCAGCAATCAAAAAGAATGAAATTGTGCTATTTGCAACTACGTGGATGGAACTGGAGTGTATTATGTTAAGTGAAATTAGAGAAAGACAAAAATCATATGACTTCACTCATATGAGGACTTTAAGAGACAAAACAGATGAACATAAGAGAAGGGAAACAAAAATCATATAAAAACAGGGAGGGGGACAAAGCATTAGAGACTCATAAATATGGAGAACAAACAGAGGGTTACTGGAGGGGTTGTGGGAGGGGGGATGGGCTAAATGGGTAAGGGGCATTAAGGAATCTACTCCTGAAATCATTGTTGCACTATATGCTAACTAATTTGGATGCAAATTAAAAAAAAATAAAATTAAGTATAAAAACAATCATGAACAAACAACAAAAATTTTCTAAACAGAACAATTAAAAATCAAATAAGCAAAAAAATACAAGCTGATATTCTGTTAGTTATGAAATTCCTTCAAAGACCTCCTTTGATGGTATTTTTAAGTTTCCTTCATCTAATATTTACATGTTAAATATTTCTATATTTGGAGGTCAGGAGTAACAATGGGTTAGAGGTCTTAATGACATGTTTATTTTATTATTATTTTTGGTAGGGGCAGCCGTTGAGATTTTGTTGCAATGGAGGACTAGGCAACTGGTATGACAATATCTAAGTTTCTCTTTTAGCGATTCTTTCTAGACTTTCTCCAACTCATTGCTAGTGTCCCAGGTGATTTATTCTCCTTGTCCGCTTATATTCCTGCTTTTAGTGGTTGAAATGGAAAGAAATTGCAGTTGGAGTAACTTGAAATATGGTAGAAAACCAATATGGAAATAATGGAGAGTTGACTGTATGTACATTGTGGAATTTTACAAATACTTGGCTGTGATTGTGAGGTGGGACATTCAGAAGCATGTGACATTGTTGTTTTTATAATTACATTGCTATTGCTTTTAGCATCCTTTCTCCTTTGTCACAGAGGTGTGGTTTTGGGCTACTATTTAATCACAGTGGCAAACATTATAGCTGAGTTCAATTCCCTTCTCTCCCTTTTTTTCTTTATGAAAACGAAAAAGTAAAGAAATGTGTACTCCATCTCTGGGAATAACCAAATTGGAAACCAAGAATGTTTCTGCCTTAAATATTCTTAAGAACATTATATTGTATATAATTGGCATGGAAATAGAATAGATTCTTTTTGGTTATATGTTAAAGTTTCTCTTTATTAGAAATGGTGAAGTTTGTGTATTTATTTATGTAAATAACATAGACCAATTTTTTTTTTTTTCTCGGAGGCAGAGGGCTTGGTATTAAGAGATCCAGATTTAAATTATAGTTTTACTACTTGCTGTGTGACCATGAACTTAACCTCCTTGAAGTTCATTTTGTTTATGTGTAAAGTTAGAAGAATACTAACTTCAAGGTGCTTATATGAACATTAAGTAAGATAATGTAAGTTAAAGTACTTAGTCCTTAAAAGGATTAGTTGCCCCTTAGTCTTAGATGTAGACAGTTTCTAGTAGAGTTACTAATGTCAACAATGGGTGGCGGGGGGGGGGGGGTGTGGAGAATATCAGTGAGTCAGTGGAATACAGAACACATTAGCATGCATTCTTCCAAAACTACATTTATTATTAGTTTTATGGTCTCAAACAGTGCAAATCAGACCCATACCTCTGAATTTTCTGACATGGACACCCAGATTCCCTGATGTCTGTTTTATGTAAGTTACCTTAGTTGTTTTTCATGCTAAAATTAGTCTTTAATTGTTAAGGATAAAAAATCCAATTTATTTCATACCCCAAGTGATCTTTGTTTTAGCTTGTTCTGAGGCTCTCTGTTGCTTCATTGTAAAGGTATGAGGTGAGGGGGGTGATGTGTTAATTGCATTACATACATATTTACATTTTTATCTAATACGTACACATTTAAATTATCTTCCTTCTATGCAGTACATTCTCCTCACCCTTTTTATTGTATCTAATAGACATCATTGCAAAGGACTTTATGAATTGCTACATGTGTGCTAAAGAAGAACAATGATTTTCAAACTTAGTACAGAGTGCAGTTAATTTTTATAGAAGACAGTATGTACCTGCCAAGTGTGTACTTTCAAAATGAAATTGTTTTTAATTGTGTGAAACTGCCTAAAAATGTGATTCTCCAAAGTTTTCTTTTTCTTAGGGCCAGAAAACAGTGATATGGAAATTAATTATGATTATGCACCTGAGGCTGATTCTTCTTCTTTTGTAGAAATCAAACGTAAAAAAACAAAACAAAACAAAAACAAAGTTTCTTTGGACCAAGAGCACTTATATAACATTTGTTTGCCCTGGAATTTTTTTTGTTTGTTTGTTTCTTTAAAAAAAATGTTTTAATGTTTATTTTTGAGAGAGAGACAGAGACAGTGTGTGTGTGTGGGGGGGGAGGGGATAGGGGAGGGGCAGAGAGAGAGGGAGACACAGAATCCAAAGCAGGCTCCAGATTCTGAGCTGTCAGCACAGAGCCCAATGCGGGGCTCAAACCCACGAACTGTGAGATCATGACCTGAGCCGAAGTTGGATGGTTAACGACTGAGCCACGCAGACACCCCTGTATGCCCTGGATTTTGATGGAAAGGGCTGAGTGTGGTTACCTTTGAGTGAATGAATCCCCCATCTGTGCAGGAAGTGGCATACTTCAGGGTCCTCGTGCATTTCACCTTTTTGGTATAAGTTAACATTTTCTTCTACTACCTCCACTCACTTAGGATTGCAATATAATGAATTTACATTATGGGCCCAAACTATAAGTAGAAAGCATTGATTTATCCTGATCATGTGTCTTAGTGAATGTCAGGTGCAAAATACCTACAATAGGACGTTGTTAGGGATCAGTTGCATAACAGCTTCCCGGGTTTGCTAAAATAACATGCACAGATTTCTGATTCCAGACATAATCAGGTTTGTAATCTCTTTTGGCTCTTGTCCTTGTCTTGGATTTGGGTGATATGTTTCTGGAAAAGGCTGATTAAACAATGAGGTTCCCAAACAAATTTATTTATTTGATTGTGTAGGTGAGGACTTAGAGGAAAAGCCAAGTAAGACACTCTTTCTGTGTTTCTGAGGCAAGGTTGCTAATTGAATGATTTGCTTGAGATACAGTAGTTTAGAGCAGTGGCTTGGAGGAGGGCGAGGTTATCAGGACTACCCCTGTGCCTACCTCAATTATATGTGCTTCTTTTAATTCAGATCCTGAGACACACCATCCTGTTAAGATAACTGGTTTATTTAGAGCGGTGGTTCTCAAACTCTAGCATGTCTCAAAATTACTTTAAAGGTTTGTTAGAACTGCATCACTGGGCTCCAAACCCGGAGTTGTGATTATATAGTAGTCCCTCTTATTTGCAGGACATACGTTCCACGATTCCCAGTGGATGTCTTGAACCCTGTATATATTATGTTTTTTCCTATACACAGACTTATGATAAAGTTTAATTTATAAATTAAGCACAGTAAGAGATTAACAACAATAACCAATAATAAAATAAACAATTATAACAATTACTGTAATAAAAGTCTGTGTATGTGGTCTTTGTCAAAATATCTTATTGTACTGTACTCACTCTTTTTATGTGAGATGATAAAATGCCTATGTGATGAGAAGAAGTGGGGTGAATGACGTAGGCACTGTGATGTAGTGTTAGGCTGCTATTGACCTTCTGATGGTTCATCAGGAGGATCACCTGCTTTGGGACTACAATTGACCACAGGTAACTGACACAGCAGAGTAAGGGGGACTACTGTAGTTGGTCTAGGGTAAGTCCCAAGAAGTTGCATTTCTAACAAGTGCTCAGGTAATGCTAATGTTGTTGGTCTGGGCACCGCACTTTGGGGACCACTGCCTTGGGAAGCATTTGTTTTGGTTTCAAGGTGTTTGGGCGTAGGGGTGGGGAGTTTGCTAGGGAGAGGGTGGGGAAACAGTGAAGTATGTTTATTATCTTGCTCAGGGTTTACCTAGAAGTGTTGACTTCCGTATTCTTTGATTGTATTACAAAGTTACACATCAGAGAAGCTGTTACCTTTATTAATGAGAATCAGATAAAGGTAGGAAGAACAGTAGATTTGATTGTTTCTTAGCATTGACCTGTTTTTCCCCATCTGGTTCCTGCATCTTCCTTGGATCCCCACCCCCCGCTTCATCTAATACAAATATAGCCGTACTATCATGAGAGAAATGATGAGACGGTATATGAGGTTTCTTGGAAAAGTTGTGACATCAGTCAAGATTATCATTGTAATAAAAACTCTTTATTCATTTGGCTTTTACCTATTTAGATTTTGCAACAGTTAGGACAGTGCTTGGGTTAAAATGTACCTTTGCAGCATTTATAGTTTCCAAAGCAAATCAATGAATTTAGGATATTTCCCAGAAAGTTTAAATCACTTAATGAAACTTCTTTCAAATTATTTTAGTACCGTGGGCACCTGGTTGGCTTGGTTGGGTGTCCATCTTTGGCTCTGGTTATGAGCTCACGGTTCGTGGGTTTGAGCCCCGTGTCGGGCTCTGTGTTGACAGGTGAGAGCCTGGTACCTGCTTCAGATTCTGGGTCTCCCTCTCTTTCTGCCCCTGCCCTGCTTGCATTTGTGTGTGTGTGTGTGTGTGTGTCTCTCTCAAGAACAAATAAAACATTAAAAAAAAATTATTTCACTACTGCCACTTACATCAGTTGATTTGATAATTTGAAATCAATCTTGGGGTGCCTGGGTGGCTCAGTCAGTTAAGTGTCCGACTCTTGATTTTGGCTCAGGTAGTGATCTCATGGTTCATGGGACTGAGCCCCATGTCAGGCTCTGAGCTGATCGCTGGGAGCCTGCTTGGGATTCTCTGTCTCCTCTCTCTGCTCCCCTTCTCTCTAGCGCCAGCAGCTTTCTCTCAGAATAAATAAACATAAAAAAAAAAAAAGAAAGAAATCAGCCTCATCTCTTCATTTGCATAAACTACTTTTATGATTAGAATTGCTAAGGCTTCCTTGCTTTAGGAATATATTGTTCAGATTTCTTCACTCATTCAGGTAGAATTTCCAACCAGTTAGTCCAAAAAACTGCTTTTGGCTTTTAATGTAAAATGCAAAATTATAGCTACATTCCCTATTACTTTTAAGCCCATCATTATTTGGGAGCATTCACATTTGTACCTGGTGTCTTTTATTTTGAGTGCACATTGGAAACCTGGTGTGCAGTTCAAAGAAGAAAATGCGGCCTCCAATAAGGTTCTTTTAATTTTGCTCATAAAGCAGTTTTTCAGATGTTAGTTTCCTTCGAAAAATGCCCTGGGCTCAAATTTTCCTAGAATAAAATGTCCTACCAGGTAAAGGGTTTAAGAGATCTAGGCCATGCTTACTCAATGAAATGCAGCAGAGTGGAAAACACCCTGTCTTGCCAGCTCAAGAAAATTCTGATTTTTCTGATTTAGTAGTTAAAGACCATTATGATATTTAGAGCTGCTTTTATATAGACATCAGATTATTAGAAGAAGTAGATTTTAGTCTGTTATAAAATTATGAGTTGAAGTTTCTATCTGAAGGAATTAAAGTCTGTAATCTAAAAAATAATTTGGTAGTGAATGTGAAGCTGAATTCAAACTTTGGGGCTTGTTTTTCAACCCTTGTCCTTTTGATGTGAAGACCAGCCTTAGTCAGATCATTGAGGATTAATGATGAATGCATTACTCAGCACCCTGCAGGGGTTGGGTCAAACACCGTGGCTTTGAAAAGTTACTCTTTTGCTTAGTAAGCCTAGAAATTTCAAGTCCAACTGCAGAATGAACAGAATGTTACTCTTTTGGTTAACATAGTCTACTTAAAGATGGGCTATCACTCTTCTAGATGTCCCTCCTCTCTTCTTGTATGATGGTGTCTAAAGCCATTGGCTATGACCTACAGCCACTGTATTGCCAGGGAGCTTGGTTCCCACGAAGTATTCCTGATGAAATCCATTCCTTAACGTGAATAAGAAGGTTGGCATGTTAAGGGGAAAGAAAGGATATGCTTATGGGAGTGCAAGAAGTAAGGGGCCTGTGACAACTCCACTTTGAGGTGAAGAATGGGAATTCTGGATCAGATACCCACTAAGGAGAAATCTTCTTGGTGAAAGTGTTAGCTGGAGAAGGGACCACAGATGGGTTTTTCGATTTATCAGAGTGAGCGGTACACTAGGAAGGACTGCAGATGCCTGGGGAAAGGAGGTCCAGTCCTGTAATCTGGGGCCAGCTCTGCTGACCTGAGGACAGAGGCCATGTCCTCTGTGGGAACATGGAAAGGATACCATGTGGATTAGGATGTGTGTAAAGGGCAGTGACAAAAGGCAAATCAAACCAGGAGTAAATTTTTTTTATGCTTATCATTTTAGATGTTTCTTTCAAAGTTTAACTCATCTTGAACTAGAGCGAGGCAGTAAGACGTAAAAATGGTATTTGGGTTTTTACATACTTTTCTTTTAACCGTCTTTGTGCTCCAACCTGGACTCTGGAAAACTCTTCAGGGGGACCCCAGGGGAGCTGAAGCATCATTGCCATTCCCATCATCATCTACAAGTGTTTATGAAGTATATAACCAAAGTCTCTGTGGTTTTGAAAAGAAGACTTTAATTAGGGTTCATTTTTGTTTTTTTCAGGTAGCCCAGCCATGACCCATAGGAATCTGACTTCCTCCAGTCTGAATGACATTTCCGATAAACCAGAGAAGGACCAGGTAAGCAAAGACATCTTACTCCAGAAATGTAAGATTAAATATGTATCTAGAAGATGCTGGAATGAGATTAGAAATGATGGTTCCCAACTTAAAATGAACTGAGATGTGTGGATGGGGTTTTTTTGCACTTCCTCTGAGGGAAGGGGAAGCAGTATGTGGAGGGATTTGAAGCTCGAAGATAAGAATTAGTCTTGACTCCAGCCCTTACAGATGTGTTCTCTTGGGCAATTTAAGTTTTGAAGCTATAGTTGTCTTTAAAATAGTCTTGAAGCTATAGTTGTCTTTAAAGCTTTAGGCTTTAAAATAGTAATAATAATCCCTGCCGCAGGGTTATTGTGAGGATTAACAGGTATTATTTAGGAAAAAGTGCATTGATAAACTAAAGGTCTAAGAAATGCTGGCCACGATTAACTTTAGGGAGATTCTTCAGGCAAAGGTAATGATAGCCTTGTTAGCTGTTTATGTTGTCTGCGAAAACATAGTAAGTAGCCTATTTGACATGGAGAGCAATTCGGTTTTGAATCTTGATTTGCTTTCTTTGAAAAAAGAATATGGTAGAATCTGGGCCATTGTTCCCAGTTGGGTGGGTATCTGGACACAGAGAATGGCCAGTAGGTGTAATTTTGCACTTTACATTAAAAAACAAAACCAGTTATTTGGACTAACTGGGTGAAATTTCCACCTGAACAAATAAATCTGAATTATACATTCTAAGGTGAGGGAGACTTATTTATGATGACGTGCCTCTTCACTGGCAGCACTTAACAGTTGTGACAAAGGTTTATAAGCTTTAGTGAATTCTAAAAGGTACGGGAAAGGTAAATTTGTGCTCCTTCTTGTGAAGTGGCTTTTAGATTCTTTCTTCCTTCCCTTCCCTAGCAGCACCCTATTAGGGCCTTCATCATCTCAGACTGGATTGCTAGAAAAGCTTTGGAACTAATCCCTTGTCTGTTTTCTCCCATGTCAATAATCCACTTTTCATATTATTGCCCTCATATTTCTCTCCTGGATCAAAAGCTCATAATGGCTTCCCATCAGGTTAAGTTCAGAATTCCCTTCCTGACTTTCAAGATTCTCTGAAGTCTAGTGTTGTCCTTCTGATTTTAATTTGAGGACTTTCAAGATTATCTGAAGTCTAGTGTTGTCCTTCTGATTTTAATTTGTGTTCCTCAGAAGAGGAACTGTCTGCTTCTCTCAGGCTTAATTACCTCCCTATTACATTGAGATTGATTCTTGACTCCTAGAGCTGCTCCCCTTTCATAAGCTAATGTAGATCACTCTCCTCCCTTGCATTTGCCTACCCCTTGAAGTGAGCAGAAGGTCATTTAAATGTTGGATACATTGGGAAGTACGAACCTGTAGCAGAAAAGCTCAGTCCACTAGGACTTAGAGTTGCCCTCAGTGTTACTCGGCACATTTTGGCTCCATTCAATATTTACCAGTAACGTTCTGTTTATGTGTTTTGCCAGGGGTCTTGATACTGGATAAGGCAGAGTTAGGAATATCTGCTTGGCAGACTTTTTTGGAAAAAGCTTCTTTTATTACAGACAGTTCTTGTCTTGCCAGGAATTTGCCAATAAGCAGCTGGTAAATGCTGGCTAAGAGAAATTTCTTACCTTCTTGAGTGTCTTCAGATCTGGGCATATGCAGAGGAAATTTGATGGCTTAAGATGCATATTACATAAGCTTTTGATGCCAGTGTTAGATGAAATATGTTGGAACATAATGATTTGGGGGTGTTGATTTTGCTGTAAAACCTGTGGGATTGTGGTCCTTGAAACCAGAATCTTTGATGCTTATCGTGAACATCTCATATTCATCGAGGTACATACGTACTAAGATGAAACCAGGAAGATTTCATTCAGGAGTTTTGTTCCTTTTGTTTTCAAAGCCAGAAAGTGATGGTTGATGAGTATGTCATTTTAAGAGCAACTGTCCATCTACGTTGTATCTATTACAGTAACTGCAGCTAATCCAGTGAGCTTCCCACAAAGAGGAAGGAACTCCGTTCTTTGCTTCCCACCAAAGAGTTTGAAGAGAAGTTTTGTAACTGACCCATGATCTCTTCTACAACCCAAGGCAGAGTAGGAATTCAAATTAATATTTTCAGTTTCTGTTCTTACTATTTTAGTAACTTCAAATACAAAGCTTCTGGATCATTTTAGGATGAGAAGAAGAAAATGGGTTTGTAAAGAAGATGAAACTACGGCCAAAAAAACAAAATAAACTCCGGCTTTTATTTTTTAACCTTTTTCCCCCCTCTGTTTGGGTAGGAAAAAGTTGCCAGGCTCAAATTTGTTTTGAAAAAGCTTTTATAATTAATTAGCCAATGTCCTGGAAATGATCTTGGCAGTAAAGTCAAACTTGTTCTGTATGCTTTTCCAAGTTGGCCCAAAAAACTTCCATCCGACTGGAACTGAAGTTTCTGATTGACTGATTATTCTGCTTGGCTATAATTTGAACAGTTGCAATGGTGCCTCTTGACTTCCTGGAGCTATATAACTTCCCAGTAGCACAAGAACTATGGGTTTAATGTTCAGAGTTATGAAGAGGAGCAGAATTTCTTTGACAGCAACATGGTGACAAAATTTGAGGGCATATTTTTTATGAGATTCTGTTTTGGGAAAACAGAAGAAACAAATCTGTGGACTGCACTTTTTCTCTCTGGCTCTGCCAAGCCTATGTACTTAGGATTTCAGTAGCGGCTGCCTTATTGAGAAATAGCTCAAAATAGTTAACAGCAGAAGAGCATAGCCAACATTTAGGTGATTCAGAGCCTCAACTTGGATGTTATATTTATTAAGCAGAAAAGCACCTGGGGAGAAGTAGATAAGAAAACACATCTGGAGCTCATCTACTTGTAAATCTATATAAATAATCTCTTCTATTTTGTTGCTATGGAGGATTTTTTTTCTTTATTATCCAGTTACCTTCACCATTTACCTTAGATTGATTTGTTTTTCTATCTCCTTTTATTCCTTTTCTGTTTAAAAAGAAAAAAAAAACTTACAAGTGCAATGGGTACTTGCCAAATGCAGTGGCTTAGTTCTGATTTGCATTTGAGTATGGAATCAGCTGTGAGGATAAAAATCTTTCTCATCATTTTACTTCTTAGCTCTAACTGTGGTGGAAGGACTTTGCTAAGTGGTACAGTGACTTTAAAAGGGCTTGACTTGTTTTCAGGTTCACCAGTAATGCAATAACGTCTCACAATTACACGATCCACCTTCAGTGAAATTGCAGTCCGTAGACTACTGTGGACGCAGGAGATGTGGAAAATACCTTGCAGGTTCTCAGGGAGACACTGCTCTACATAACGTTGTAACTTCTTATCTGGTTATCTCTTCGGTGGGGCTCATTATTTAGCTAGCTTATTTGAGAACCTATCCATAGGTCTTCTGGTAGAATTTGGCCTAAGATTAATTTCCAAAGTGTATTATAATCATTTTTGGCATCACTTATTGCCTTTTATCTTCCAATATACTTGCTGGTCTTGATTTCTATTTTTAAAGCCCTGGGTTTTTTTTTTTTTTCCTTTCTTGTTTGTTTGTTTGTTTGTTTGCAGAAATAGACCTGGCTGTAAATATTTTGTCAGAGAGTAAGAGGATGAAACCATTAAAATCATGTATAAGTTTGAAATTGCTAAGCCATGACTGTCTTAAGATGGAACCCAGAAAGAAACATTTTGTGATTGAACAACCCCTCATCCTTTTCTTACACGTATGTGATATAGAAATGAGTCAACTAAATTCAGCTGAGATGATTTTTTTCATAGTTTTGAAGATTTCCTTCCTAAGGCTTACATAAAGCTTCCCATAGCGTTAATAGCTATTTCGTATGCACAGCAACAGAAAAGTACTGTAGCACCTCCTTTTCTTTTTCACAGCTCAGCCAGGAAGCCCTCTAATTCACACTGAGCACTGGGTGGTCCTGTTCTCTCCTTGGAGAAGGTGCAGTGGCTAAGAAAGGCTCATATTTTCTGAGGTTATAATACTTGTCTGTAGCACATTTTTAGGAACCCCTGAAACACTGCGGTGTTGGGCAAGCTCCAAATGGGATCACATCTGTGAAAACCTGAGAACAAAGGCGTGTTGTGAGGCAGTGGTTTCGTCCTTGGATGTCATCAGTCACTACGGTTTGAGTAGCTCTAGTGAGCTTCCCTGTGGTTCAGTGGCTACGGCTTGCCTTCAGCCTTCAGCCAGGTGTCCCTTCTGCGGTCTGGTGTAGCCACTGCAATGATTGCCTTTGGAGTCTCTTTCAAAGGGCATTAGTTTGCCATTTAGATAATAAACAAAACTGATTATTTGTCGCCATTTTTTCCTTTTCTGTAAGAAATTTGACTTTCTATAGCTTCCTTCTCCCACCTGATGCAGAGCCATATGCCTAAAGAATTAACGGTCAATGGTTATTAGTAGTGTTTGAGAAGCACTGATATATTGCTTTCATGAATCTGTGTCCCACTTAAAACTGGGGCAGTTGAATTTGCCCATTTTCATAATGCTATACTTTCATGAAAGCTGTTTATTTGAATCAGAAGACTAACGTTCATTTAGAAACGGGTTCTGTGTCAGCTTGGAAAGGAAGCAGATTAACCTGTCTGAAGTTAACTAAGCTCTATCTTGTATTTTCAGGTAAAGAAAAGAGTCTTTTGTGAAACTTAGAACTATGGTTTTAAGTTAACTGTCAGGCTGCGATACATTTGAACTTTTAAATTACCTCATAACTGTATGCTGCTGTCGTTTGAACTCATTCATTCATTCAAAAAGTATATTCTGTGCTAGAAAGTGTTCTTGGAGGTAGGGTTTCAGAGGTGAATGAAACAGATAAATTTTTTGACTCATAAAGCTCCCATGCTTTGGGGAACAGATAGACAGTATTAACAATAAAAATGAGTAAACAGATGAATAGAGAAATTTCACACCATCACAAATACTACTTTGAAAACATAGCAGAGTAATGTGGAGAGGTACAGGAAAGCTGTTTTAGGTAGGAGGTGTAGCCAGAGAAGAGAAGATTTGAGGGAAGAGGCTTCTAGACTCAGCAAAAAGCGATAGTAAAACCTTGAGGCCGGAATGAGTGTGGTGTATCCAAGAAGCTGGAAGAAATAAAAACAAGCTCAGAGTGGCTGGAGCAAAGGTAGCACGTGTGCAGTAGTAGATGGGCCAGGGAAGTTACACAGGAGTAGCTTTTAATTTCACTCTAAGAGCAGCGAGACACTGTTTGAGGAGTTTTACCTGGAGAGTTGTATGATTTACATTTTGAAAAGATCACTGAGGATGCTGTGTGATAGGATAGAGGAATTTGCCAGTGTTCTGGATCATCTGGTATTGTTCCTGTAATTAAGCACTGGATGAGCACCACAGTGCATTAAACTGATAGCTCTAAAGACCCAACAGCCAATTTCTTAATATATTTACCATAGACATCGAGATCTTACTCCTTTGAGGAAAGGAAGTTCTTCTGTTTCACAAAGTATTTTAAGAAAAAAAAAAACTTTCCTAGTTAAAATACAGGTACTATTAATTAGATTAAATTATTACTCAATATTAATGTAACATTAAACTATTTTAATGCACTAGAACTGGACATAGGCCACCAAGAGTAGCGAGACTGAGCTTTTGAGTGATGGCATCTGTATCTCCAGTTCTTCTACTGATGTTCCTGTCAACTGACGTCAGGTGTGTGGTGTGTCACCTGGGTAAAACCCATGAACACGTGACTCCTATAACCCTCACGGGAGCCCTCTCCGAGGAACAGAGACAAGCATCTCAGTCTTTATGGTTCATAAAGGAGCATTGGTATGTAGGAGCAGGACAGAGCAGCCGAGTGAGGGGTCTGAGTCATACTCTTACCTGTACCTATGAAAGAACTGAACTCCAGCAGAACTACAGGCCATTCCCGTATTGGACATTGAATAAAAGAGATAGCAGGTTTTATGTCTTAAATAATTAATCAGCATGTTTTATATTTGAGGTCCCCTCATAACTATATGCTTCGTTTCCTCTTTTCAATAGGTAGCATTTCTACCTGTTTTCCAATCCCATGAATATTCTTCGAATTTATCAAAGAGAGTCATAGAATGCCATCAACAATTATCTTTGATGGATGTCTAATCTCATGTCACACATTACCCACTTCTGACCATGACTTCATTAAAAAGATAAACAACTTTTTTCCCCTTGGAAGTGGCAAATTGTTACAAAACAAGAAAACAGCAATACCTTAAGATGAACATGCTAATGGCCTGGTTAAAACCCTTTATAATAGTTGTAAATATATACATGGAGCCATTCTTTGCCTGCTGAAGTAACATATTATCTCTATGCTTTTTTTTAAACTTCATTTTTTTCTTTTTTTTAAAATTTTTTTTCAACGTTTTTTATTTATTTTTGGGACAGAGAGAGACAGAGCATGAACAGGGGAGGGGCAGAGAGAGAGGGAGACACAGAATCAGAAACAGGCTCCAGGCTCCGAGCCATCAGCCCAGAGCCTGATGCGGGGCTCGAACTCACGGACCGCGAGATCGTGATCTGGCTGAAGTCGGACGCTTAACCGACTGCGCCACCCAGGCGCCCCTAAACTTCATTTTTTTCTAATTCAGAAGTATACAAAATTGCTGTAAAAATTCAAACAAAGCAAGTATGAATAAAATAGTGAAAATTCACAAATTCTCACCCTCAAAATAACCACTGTTTAGCGATTTGATGGAGGGTCCTCTAGGCTTTTTCTATGCATAAAAATTATATACTTATTTATATAAAATACAAATAGGAACATATTGTTTTGCAGTTGGATTTTTTAAAACTCAACAATGCCATAGACATCTACATTATTCTTTTTAAAGGCCGTAGTACACAAGAGTCATATTTTGTTTAAATGATGCTCTACTATAAATATTTAGTTATTTTCATTTCTTTGCAATTACAATCAAGCTTTTAAGAAAAATCCTTATTGTTTTTTTTTTCTTTTTTTGCATTCTTTCGTGAGTATTTCTGGAGGAGAAATTTTTATAAGTGGAATTGCTGGCTCACTGTGTATTGCCAATTACCTTCCCAAAAGATTATACCAATTTGTGTCCTAGATTTTTTAAACACTTTAATAAACCCTCCTCCACTGCTGGGACACTGTATGCCAGTCAGATTTGAGTTTCTCCTTTATGATTCACTCCAGTAAAAGCTTAGCGACTCAAGTCGCTGAAGTGAAAAGAATCTCAGTCACTGGCATCTGCCTCCCAGCTCACTTTGGGGGCTTTTTGTCAGAAACTTAAAATATCGAGGCTAAAACTGGGTTTCTTGTCCTGGTCTGATTGCATCTCTGGGCTGGCTAATCCTCGTGTATTCTGAGGTAAAGAGGTGAAAAGAACAGTGGCTGTAGACATGGCCACCTGTATGTTTCTTCTTGCTTCTGCTAAAGGTGTTGCTGTCGCCAGCTCTCAAAGAAATCCTTTAGGCTTTGTGGGAATTTCCTTGGCAACCAAGGATAGCTTCCTCTCAAGAGCCCTTCTTGGTGGTCAGCATTTGAAACAAAAAGGAAAATTGCAAGGAGAGTTGGACAAGTGTTCTCTCTGAAGCACTGTTCAACACATTTGCTGCTTGGCTCTGCATCTCCTTCCTCTCCCCAGCTCGTCACCGCCGAGAGATTTTTAAGTGAACTTCCATCCAGACTCTGAAGTGAGGTAAAGGAAAAGTTCATACCTTATGTGGAAGTGCTTTATTAGGATCTTTGAAGGAGTGTTGTCATCTGGGATAACTGAGACAAGAGCAGCAAGCCATTCTTTACATGTAGGGGAGTATTTGCAGATTTTGCTGTTTCTTTATTTCCCTCCCAACAGGGCATCACTGCAGAGTAGATTTACGAAGAGGCCATGCCATGGGAAGAAGTTTTTCTTGCTCTTCTTCAGAAAGAGAAGGGCTTCCCACTGTTTCCACCTCCCTTGTCTGATTGATCCAGTGGCTAGTTGATTTATTTGCCTCAGCAGAATCTCATGACCTTATCAATCACCAGCAGAGCTTCCTGATTTCTTCATGTGTTACCACCAATGATCTGGTTTCACTCCCTAGAACTGAACTGAAATGAAAACAACCGTTCTTTTCTTCCCCCGTCTCTGCTTCCAGGTTAAAAGAGCAGCAGTGATTTTTTTCCCCTACAATCTGAAAAACTGTAGTCAGTCATACCAAACTGACATTATTGCCTAATCAGTGTTCTATGCATAGACATACAAAGGACTAGAAAGTTACTGAGTCATTGTATAAGGATCCATTGTAATAGCTTTGAACTTCAAAATTAGCTGCACTGTTGTTGATTCGGGGGCTTTACCTGACAGCATGGAGTCTATTCCTCTATAAAGAAAAATTAACAATAATTAACAACAACTAATATAGTTGGACACTTACACTAATGCTTTGGAGTTGGTACGACCAACTCCATTATACATGCTGGCAAACTTGAGGCACAAAGAGATTAAGTAATTTCCCCAAAGTTAAATAGCATTTAAGTCATAGAGCAGTACTCTGGCTCTGGAGCCTATCCTCTTAATGACCACTGGGATTCTGCCTATTTGGATTGGGGCCTTTTTTTAGGTCCCAAGGGACAGGTGTCAAATTGAGAGTTATTGCCCTGCAGTCTGTCTTTGAGGCACACATCACTCTGAATAGGCTAATCACCAGAATTACTACTAAATAAACCAATGATTTAAAAAATTCTTACGGTGACCAGATGTTTCTACTGCCACAGTGATTAAGATTCAGTGAACCAACGGTTTGTTGTGTGGCCATACCCTAAGTGGTGTTGGTGGAGGTCAATGAGAAAAGCATAAAAAAGTATAATATATAATCTTAGATTGTGAGTGTATAACTCGCCGAGAGACCAAATAAACTGTGTGGTGCCGACAGTAAAATGCAGCAGTTCAGTAAAGACAAGATAACTGTGTGGGCCAGATCCATCAATCAAAGAGAAACGAGGGACTTTAGAAGCATCTTTCCATTTTAGAGAACATAAATAACAGAAGATAAGAGTTATAGCCAAATAAAATAGTCTTTGGAGAAAGAGGTAAATAGCGGATATAAATTGGGACGTAACTATCTGCAGTTTAACAATACACGTGAATGACTTGGTTTATCCAGTAAATAGAAAATAATGTGATTTCTAATTCCTTGAAATTGTGGTCCCCAACCCTCCTAATTAAATACAGCAAGATTGCAATTTTTTTTTTTTTTATGGTTAGAGTTAACCTGTAACATTAGCAAAAGTAGATTAGTTATCTTGTTGATTTGTCCATGGACCGTGGTGGACACTCACTTAATTTACAGATCCTTACTTGTGCTTTGCTGTAACACCCCATGGTTCCTTGACCTTCAGGTTGTTCAGTACTCCTTCTCACTATAGATCTATTCACCTCTTGACCATTAAGTGTGATAGGTACACATCATTATAACCTTCATCTTTTTTTTTTCTGGTAAGAGGAAAAGGAATTATTGAATTTTTTAAAAATGAAGCTGATCTCAGGAGTAGCTTTGAAGACTTAAATAAGCATGCTGAACCTTAAATTGCTATGAACCTGTTTCCTGTTTTGAAATACAGTTGTTGTAATCCAGTCTGAACTGCCTCTTGCACAGGGCTGATGTGTGAAAAGGAACATGCTTAAAACACTTTCAAATATTATACAAATCTTAATTATCATTGTCATTTTCATTCTTTAAATGTGCTACTGGTTTTTGGTTGGTTTTGCGGTAAGATTGGGTGGGTTGGAGGTCAATTTCATTTTAGATTTCATTCCCCACCTCTTAAATTTATATTGCTAATTTGGCTCTTTGGGGTTTCATACTGTTAACTTTTGCACTCCACTGCTCTGCCTGCACTCTAATGAAATGTGTCTGATTGTACTTCCATGAACATTGTTATTGCATGCTCATTTCCATTGGACCCAAATGTCTCTTCTCTACCTTTCCAAGTCCTACCTTTACTCCAAGGCCGAAGTCAAGTGCTACTTTTTTCCTTACATGCATCCTTGAACTTTCTGGTTCATGTTAATTACTCCTGTCTTGAATTTCTGACACTGTCTGGCAGTTACTATTTGTCATTTCACAAAGAGTCACTTGTTTGTTACTGTTTTTTATGTGTATGTATGTCTTCATCTCCCTTATGGGGTGGAATGTGGGGAAGCAGAGGGTCTGGGGAAAGGTAGAGGCAGCAGTCTTGTGAATTAGTTGCTGTTGGGAATGTTGATGATTACTCAAGGGTGAATCAGCCTCTATTTACCCTTTTTTGAGAACTTTTTCTTTTTCGAGGGTGAGAAAATGTGTATGAGAGTTTCTCCGAGAAAGGTGATTTAAGTATTGTTATTGTCTTATCTTTTCATTCTGGTGACTTCAAAAATCAGTATTTCCTCTGATCACTGATGGAGTGTTTCATTAGGTTAACCAGTTGCTTGAAATGCACATTCTTGCTCATCTCCTACATTTACAATTTCCTTTTTTTTGGCTAGGACAATAATGCAAATGCTAACATTTCAAATATAGTTTGCTCTTTCATTTGTTACAAATCCATTTACACATTTTTCTCATGATGAAAGCTCAATGGAACATAGTTAACTGGCTGATTGACATAGTTTAAAGAAAACACCATATTTTTTTTTTTGCCCTTTATTTAAAACAAAGTATAGTGTGGCACAAGGACATATTGGAAAAACCAACTGTCAGCACAGAAAGATGTTCTATTGCAAGATGACATGGGATTGCTAAGTTTTCCCAAGGATAGCACATTTCAAATGATGGACTATTCAACAGTGTGCTTTTAGATATGAGCTACTTCACTTTGTATGAAATTAGTGAGAAATTATTGGTAAGGTATATCAAATTTGGAAAGAATTTGTCACTGGGTGGGATTTATTATTGACTTTACAGTTCTGTACATTATTGTAACCCTGTTTTACTCATACAGTTTTCTATAGTTTAGATTGCCAGGACAGCATTATGGTAAACACCCAACTATATTATTGAAAATAAAAAAGAACAAGTCAAGTTGAAATACAGCTATGTATTAGGATGGCTTGTTTCCGAAAAACCTTTTGGTCAGAGCAAAATGTTGATCTTTCCTCACGGTGTCTTCTGATTGCATTACTCATTGTTCCGCAAATCACGCTGATGGTTAAAGCCCATTTTAATATCAGCTTATTTGTGATACTGAGAAATAAACAAGGGGAATTCCAGAAATTTCAATAAGTAACCTCTGTATTGTGGTTTTGTATGAAGGAAAACTAGGTGCATAATTTATTGCCTTGTTGAATTATGATCTCTAAGAAGTGATCTCCAGACACTACACCCAGAAGGAAGATCTTGTTTAGAAAAATAACAACTGCTACTAGTACTTAAATTAGTTGTAAGACTCTTTTTCTAAATGTGGGATTCTCATGGAGTAAGTTGTCATCAGGGGATCATGAAAACTTCTGTAAAACATGTCATAAAGGGATTTTTTTGGGATGATGGCAATGTTGTTCCTGTGCCCCCGCGTCTTATTGGAACTCCGGGAATGAAGTCCTGCTAATGCACAAAAGTGCAATGAATTCTTCTCAAAGCTTCTAGTTATACTTCTAAAAATTCCCTATAGGTTTTCATTTTTCAAAGATGTATTGAAGTAGGACAACATGCAGGTTTTATTAAAATAAAAAACAGAATCAATGAAAATGAAAGGCTTTTTAGAAGGTTCTACTTTTTCTAGTCATAGTATGGGCTGTGTACTCCTATATTATATACTCCCTGCCTTCCATGGTTTAAATTGTGTGCTGTGGGTTATATTGTCTCATTTTAGCTATGCCTTCTTGATCCAAACCCCTAGTTTGTAATATCTCAGCATGGAAGGACTTGGAGAAAAAGGATTTAAATCAACAGAATAGAAGATTTAGAGGTATCCCCCCCACTCCCTGCCAGAATTTTCTGGATAATAGGAGAAGTTTTTTGCTTGAAGTCGTAGAAAAGTCTGAGTTTTATAATCCCAGAGATGTTCGTTCAAATAGTAGCTTCCTTCCTTATGAGCCGAGTGGTTGTATGCAGACACTTAATGTCTCTGAGCCTTGAAAGAGTGGGTAAAAACCTGATTTCTCCGGTTCTTATGAGAATAAAACAAGACAATATGTGTGAAATACACCAGGTAGAGATGAGGTTCCTGCTCACTGCCTTCTGCTTCCCTGTGAATAGTGGACTAGGTTAAACTATGAAACAAAGCCATCAAAGGGAAAGTGGAGCGAGTAATATAAGTAAAGCAATATAGTTTTAACTTTTGGAGCAGCAGTTCAAGAGAAAGTAGCAAAATAGAACACTGGGGTATTTTTAATTTTTATCAGAATAGATCCCAATGTAGAATGATTCTACATTAAATAGTTCCCATGGGAGCATACAAGTGAAATTTTGTAGTGGTGGTGTTTTCTCTTTTCCTTCTTCTTTCCTGAAGGTAATAAGCTGCTAGCCAGCCAATAGCAGTATGTTAAGAATTTTTGCAGTAATACAAACCATTACGGTTTTTAAATCTGAGAATGTAGAAAACTGATTAAGTGCTATGAAGGCATATAGAAAATACAAGACAGGTTTTGCACTGAAGGAGAGTGCCAAAAGCAACACTCAAGGCTTAAAGCCATTTGATGGCCTCCCACTGCCTTTTTGATGAACGCAGGATCCTTAAAATGGCCTTTAAAGCCCTGCGCTGTCCTGCCTAATTTCTGTCTCCAAAGTCATTTCACAAGGTTCTTTCCCTTGCTGATTATACTCCAGCCATACAAATGTTCTTTTCGGTCTATTAAGGTGCCAGTCTCCCTCTGCCTTGGGGCCTTTGCTTGGGCTGTTTCCTCTGACTAAAATGCTCTTCCTGCGCAGGCAACTGGTGTTCATGCACTCCTCTGTAAATGTCACCTCTTCGGGGAAGTTTTTGGTGACTCTCCAGTCTAAGAGACTGTGGTTATGAGCTCTAGTTGCACATTTTGCTTTTCCATCATGACATCTACCATAACTGTCATTGAATAATTGCCTATTTTAATTGTTGGCCAAATGCTTGTCTTCCCCAATAGGCTATTTGCTTCAGAATTGAGGAGATAATGTCTAGCAAACTATGGCTCATGGGTCATAAACTGCCTGCCAGTGGTCCAAAAATGGTTAAGCTAAGAGTGGTTAGTTTTAAAAATTTTTTTTTCAACGTTTATTTATTTTTGGGACAGAGAGAGACAGAGCATGAACAGGGGAGGGGCAGAGAGAGAGGGAGACACAGAATCGGAAACAGGCTCCAGGCTCTGAGCCATCAGCCCAGAGCCTGATGCGGGGCTCGAACTCACAGACCGCGAGATCGTGACCTGGCTGAAGTCGGACACTTAACCGACTGCGCCACCCAGGCGCCCCTAAGAGTGGTTAGTTTTAAAGTGTTGTGTAAAAAAAATAAAAGAATATGTGATAGACACTGTAAGTCACCTGCCAAGCCCAAAATATTTACTGTTTGATCTTTCAAAGACAAAATTTGCTACCCTGTGATCTAAATCATTGCTATGCATGTTGAATAGAAGAACTTAAAAATATTTAGTTACTACATTTGTTTTCTGAACAGGCCACTTGATTGTAGTAAGCATCCATAAAGTTCGTGATGACGTTGTAAGCATTTTGATGAGCTGAGAGTTGTGTGACCATCAAAGGGGTTTTAGCTGGAGCAAAATTATACCTAAAGTATGTGGATTAGTAACCACTGTAATTATGGAAAAGGTTTCTAATGCCTTGGCATTTTTTGGCTTGTACTGCCCCATTGAACAGATTTTTGAGCAATTTGGATTAAGGCACAATGCATGCTTATCAGATTCTCAGAGGACACAAAATTGACAAGGTTAGCTATTTACATTTTAAATCCTAGAATCAAGATGGATAATGGCCTTGACAGGCTGAAACCACAAGGAATTTAACAAGAGTAAAGGTAAATTAAAAAAAAAAAAGAGTAAAGGTAAATCATGTAAGTTCAAAAATGAAGTGAATAAGAATATAGGAAAAGTCCTGCTATATTTGGATAGAAAGTTTATGACTTTCATCAGAATTACATTTTTCAAAGATGCCCATTACTCAGAAACAGTTGCGGGGGTGTGGTGGTTATGGTAACTAGGATGGTGAGATGCCTGGGCACTAACCTAAGAATAATTGAAGTAACTTAACCAAAACTCTTGGAGGGGTACGAAGGTCATGAAGGTTGCTTTATAGTGAAAGAGATAGATTTACTGTCTGTTGCTGTAGACATAAAATACAATAGAAGTTGTATGTTTCATGGAGGCAGCTTTTATTTTAGTGTAAAGATGAATTCAATAGGAAATTGAGCTCTATCAGTAATTTATTTATGAAGCTATAATTAAGTCCTCCTTTGCACAATACAAGAGTTCAGGACTGCAAAAAATGAATAGAACACAGTCTCTGCCTTTTAGGGGTTCTGATTTCAGAATGCGAGATAAATCTATAAATATAATGTAGGGTGGTAGATGTCTTAGCCCAGAGAAAGGAGTATGAATTCTGCCAGGGGCTGGGGACTGGCCAGCGGTGACATTTGAGTTAATTCTTGAACCGAATGCTTTCACTATAGTGTCAACAAGAAGCAAATGACTGTATGTTAGAACTGTAGTCATTGGGTGGGAAATTGGACTAGTCTTTGAGTTCTTTTAAGATTTTATGGTTTGATGAATGTTAAATGAATGGCACATGGGGATTCAAAAATTCAAAATCCAGAAAGAGGTAGAACTTAGCCCTGGAACCAGAGTTATCAAGAGAGTGAATGAACCTTCAGGCTCAATATTCATGTCAGTAAGGTGGTCATCACCTGCTGGTGCTCAGTCAGAACCCACCAGGTACTAGTGAAGAACCCCTCAGGGAAACTTCTGTTTAGCTGTGGTCTGCTCTCGTGTCAGAACTTCATTCTCCCCTTGATTCTCTTTATCTACTTCTTCCATATTTTCTGTTGTTCTAATTTGGTACATGTTCTCAGAGACCTCAGCGGAGGGTACATTAAAAAAATATGCTAAATAAATAATAGCATGACTACTACAGATTTAATTATAGTTATACAGCTGCCTGTTTGAAGTGTTCTGCTGGGGCCATATGGTCCCTTGTACATCTCAGCCCTGGAAGGACCTGGTTTAAATGTTTCCCAGCTGACAGTATTGAATTCTCAGAGAATTGCTAGCAGTCATTTGGAAGTCAATAGATGGTGTGCTTTGCCTCTATTGTCTCCCTGCGGATGGACGTCTTATTGACGATTTCTTATTAGACTCCAAGTAGTCAGATATTAAAGCACCCACGTAGACAGGTCTTAAGAGTTATATCCACTGCCTAATGCAGTGGTTTTTTAATGCTTTTTCCAGTGTTTTACAGGCTGATTTTTGTCACCACATGTGATGTGCTAAGTGGAAAGTATTTCTATATTTAACAACATTCATCCACTGGCTTTTTAAAGACAGTATTTTAGTGGGTGATTCTTTTAATTATTTTCTGTCCTGGTGGTGTGTGGAAATGGAGGCAGAGGGCTCAGGAGAGGGCAGCTATCCTGTCCTTGCTGCTGTTCTAGAAGTGTGACCTTGAATGAATATTTAGCTTCTCTGAGACTCAGGAGAGCCAGAACTGGGCCCTTCTGGGTCCCATTCAGTTCCCAGATTCTGTAGGAATCATCTAGGGAACATGTTCTTGCCAGTGACAAGCATGTGGCATGTTCTTCCTTTTCCCCATTGCAGTGTTCTGTGTATCTCTTTTCCTAGTATGCATTTCCCCTTCCTGGGACCACGAGAAGCTTGCAGTATGAACTCTGTATATGAAGGCCTAAACCTCAGAAAGTAGCAGTTTTGGCCTTTGTTATGTACTTTTTCAGTTGAAAGACTAATGCAGTGGGTTTTTTAATGCTTTTTCCCGTGTCAGTAATCCATTTAGCTTCTGATGAAATCATGGATGTTTTCACCAGAGAAATGCACAATTAATGTGTAGGCACAAAAGCTTGCATGTAATTTCAAAGTCCCCGTGGACCCCCTGGACTCCCACCAGGGACCCCAAGTTTAGAACCGCTGATCTGTATTTTGATAAGAGCCCTGCCTCTTCTGTCTTGTTCTGAGTGAAAGCAACTGAAGAGCTGAGGTCGAAGCTAGAGAAGTAGAAGGTTGAAGCCTGAACCGCCAGCTCCGAGGTCCATACAGTGTGAAGAGCAGAGCCTGCCTGGCTCGTGGACTGTTTTAGGGTGGAGCACATGGTGGGGGTGGTGGGCAATATTTTCTCCACTTCCACTCAAGAAAAGCACTCTGCAGTGGTGTTTTTGAGCCATTAACTGTAGACTCTGAGTTGCCTACATGGCCTCCCACCTTCCCACCTCTAATCCTTTGCACTTTTTGTTTTTAAAAGAGCAGTCTGTGTTTTTTATTAGCTACCTTGTCTGGGATGTGGGCCGAGGAGAATGCACATGAAGCATTTCCCCTGAAACTATAATTTTCTCCTGAAGTCATTAACCCTGTGATGCTAATTTTTGTTTTGTCTTCATTTGATTGTTCCCTCTGCAGCCCCCCTCTCCCAATGGCAGCAGGAGATTGTGGGGCAGAAAGAATGAAAGGAACCCTATGTTTAGGATCTTTCTTTTTGGGGTAGGAGAGGGAAGACTGTACACAGACACTGCTTTTTAGATATTAATAGGTAGGGTGAGAGTTAGAAGTAAAGCATTTAAGGTTTGTTTTTTTTTCCTTCCTGCTGAAAACACGGTCATTCAAGTACGAGTGTGTCATTTTGAGGGAATGCAGATAAAATGGTGCTATTATTGTGAGGAATTATATTTGTTTTACTGTATAGCTGCACTTATCCACCCACATTCACCTCAGCCTTCTGTTTATCTGATTTTTTAGCCTTACCATGGAGAAGGGATCTCTGCAACCTTCTCAAGTTAAAACTCATGCATCTATAAATTTGGTAGAATTACCTTCCTACAACAGTACTGTACTGGATGGATATATGTACTTAAGTCTATGATGCAAACTGGGGAAGAGATTTCTTCCTAAAATTCAGAAAATTGTTTCTGAATTAAGTATGGTGTCAACCTGTCTTTTACTTCATTCCTTTGGAGAGAAAAATTGTATTGTGCCCCTTTCCCGTATATTCTAGGATGATATTAAAGCCCTAACATGGGAGTAATTATTGTTACCATTCTGTTCCTTAGGTTAAAATAAAATGAAACTGTAGGGTACGAGTATTTTTAGTGCTCAGCCAAGTTTTCATTGGTGCATCTGTTACTCATCAGTATTGGTCAAATATTTGCTTTTGATGTTGGGGAGCATTGAGCATTTGAAAAAATATAGTACTAGTATTGTGTGCCATTCTGGACTCTGCCTTCTCCTTCACTTCATCTATCCAGGCATTCAACAAGTCTTCTGTGTTCTGCCTTTTAATGTTTATAAAATCTCTTTTCAACATTCTATCCCCACTGATGCTCTCTTGGGTCACAGGCTCATAATATTCCTGTTTTAACACAATTATTGAGGGGTCTGTTATTTACTTAGTGCTATGCTTATTAAACACCCTGAAACATCCTTTCATCTACTCCTCTTACCTCTATGATATAGTCATTTATTGTCCCCATCTTATAGATGAGGAAACTCAAAGAAATGAAATCATTTGCCCAATGTTCTACAGCTAATAGGAGGAAGAACTGAGGTTTGCTGAGAGCTCTGATTTAAACAGCTAAACAATCACCAAGGTTAGCATGGTGTAAAGCTTGGATTCTGGACATAGACAGACTTTGGTTTGAATCCTTGCTCTGCCTTTTCTGGTTTTGTGATTTTCAATTGTGTAATCTCTAAATCTCATGTCCTCCTGGGTAACTAGTGATAACAGTAACTCGCTTATAGAAATGTGGTGAGAATTTAATAAGAAAACTCATGCAGAGTTCCTGGTGTGGTATCTGGCCAGGAACCATTGATTTAAAAATGTTAGTAATCATTATTAGTATTACTCCTAATATTTAAAAATTATTGTTGAAGGCCATTGTGCCTCTTAATGATGGTGCTTTTGAATGCAGTTTTACCAAATGGAGATTTTGAAATTTTAAGTTGGGAAGGAATTCAACGTACAGCTATTCTCCAAAAATGGGACTCCCTCTCAAAATTTTCCTCATAGATTCCAGAGAAGTGTAGTACTTTAAGGTACTTTAGCAGGGATTAAAAAACAAAACAAAATAAAAAAACAAAACAAAACAAAAAAACAATGAATGGTAGCTACCAACCAACTCAAATATAAAAATTAATTTTCACTGGACTATGCTTGTAAGTTTTGGAACCAGTGAAGGCTCTTTGCTTCTCCCCATAGACCTTTCTCAAGTATTCTGCCACTAAATGGAGCACCTTTCCTGGGCCCTCAGTGTCCTCACCTGTATTTATGTGGAATATAAGGACACCACGACACAGATGTGATCACATAGATTCTGTGCATTTAGCAGACATTTAGTGAACACTTACTGCAAGGCTATACCCTTATAAGGCACTGGGGAACAAAGTAGAATAATACCTGGTTCCTTTTTACAGGGTTCTTTGCAACTCTTTTCAAAGGTAATTTTCTAATAAAAGTCACAGCCAAGTCAGTCAATGAATGCATTGTGATAAGTATAATCACAGAGGGAAGGCTAGCGTTCTGTGGTAGAACAACATCAGGGCAAATTGGAGGTGTCGGGGTCAGGCTTACCCTCCTTGTAATTCTCGCTAGAGTTTGGAGGCACAAGTTGTATTTAGCACCTAAGGGACAGGGCATGGAGGGCAGGCATCCAGACAGAGGGCATTTCCAACAGAATTGATTAATGAGTATTTCAAGTCTCCTTCCTTGATGCACAGAGTAGATCACCTGTCTGTGTGTACAAGTGGAGTTCATGAAACAACAGCAAAAGAGGGAAAGTAACTTTTATTAAATGTTTACATATTTATTTTGAGAGAGACAAGGGGAGAGAGAGAATCCCAAGCAGGCTCCATGCTCAGCACAGGGCCTGATGCAGGGCTGGATCTCACAACTACGAGATCATACCTGAGCTGAAATCAAGAGTCAGACGCTTAACCTACTGAGCCACCCAAGCACCCCAAGGAAAAATAACTTTTAAAAACATCACCTAACTCCTACAGATTCTTGATTTACTTTAAATACTTTTAAAGGTGCTTTTCTCTTTATTTGGGTTTTCTGCATTTCCTCTCTCTCTCTCTGACCCATCTTAGGTTATGTATTAAATTCTATAAATGTTCTCAATGAAAATTTTTACAGATTATCTGTACAGAGCCTAAACTATTATAGGTGCTTGACATTAGTTTGCTATATAAGAGGTTTAGAGGTTTCAGGGCAATTATCTTTTAAACTTTCTAGGTAGCAAAATATATTCATCAGAAATATAAGAGTTTCACAGTGCAGTGAAATAGAGCATTAAAAGTTAGAATTCGTGTCTTGGCTTGACCATTTGGTTATATTACATGAAGTTTCTTCAACTTCTTGAACTGTAGTTTCTTTCATCTGGAAAGTGGTTTAATAATATATTTCTCATAAGCTTGCTATAAGAATCCAGTAAGGTAGGAAATGTAAAAGTGTTTTAAAAACTGTAAATAGCTATAAACATATTGACAGTATGATTTTTTAATGATGCAAGACATAAGAAAATGTGACTAGAGATTTTGACAAGTTGATTTTTAAACTAGGTCAGTACTTGAAATTTCATCCTATTTAGAAAATCAGAACTAATGGATTGTACTTAATGTTATATTTAGTTTAATAGCCGTTTGTAAATGTGCTGCTTTGCAGAATCATTTGCATTAATGGTGGTAAGATGTCTATATTTGGAAGGAAAAATTAGAAAATCAAATTTTCACCCTCAGGGGACTGTTTTCATTTTGTATTTTTTTAAAATGGAATAAACCAAAGGAGAAGAGTGTTCAAAAAGTAAAAGCATGTAGCCACAGAGCCTTTTGGCATCTTGTCTTTTTTACTGACTTTGTTTGCACTCTTTCATATTTTATACATTCTGGAAATCTCAGATCACATCATAAATGATCATTAGTAATAACATTATCAGTGATTACCTAAATTTTGGATTCTGTAGGTTATCAATCAATAGCATCTATCTATCTATCTATCTATCTATCTATCATCTGTTTTTAGACCTCTTAGACATTGAGTCAATGGTTTTTAAATTTAGCCTTTGGAAATATTCTTGTAAGTCACAGCTTGAAGATAACCTAAAGGGCAATCAGAGCTTCCATTAAAAATGAAACAAAAATATTTGTAGTAATTATTCCAGTAATTCTGTCTTTTACATCAAAAAAAGTCCCACAAATTAGCTTAAGGGATGAGCAAATGATATCTTCATGTAATGGAAAAGTTTTAAGATTATTTTTCTTATGTGGTCTTGAAATAAAAAGCAATACCTGGTTAAGCTATGAAACAGTGATTCTTCTCTTTTTCCTCCTTCTGCCATTTCCTAATTGGGCAACCATATAATTTACAATAAAGAAATGAGATTTAGGGATGGAGTGTTGTGGTGTGTTTAAGAGATGTTTGTCCAGGCTGTTCAAGAACACCCAACCCTGTCCTCAGCCCAACACTCTCTTGAGAAGATCATCAGGGGAAATGTGTACACAGAGAAACAAAGTCCAAGGAACGCTTGATTACTGGCTGAGGCTTTGGCTGCAAACCCCAAAGCACAACCCTGGTGAGCTAGGCAGAGCCTTCTGCCTCATCTTGGTATTATAAAGATGATAGAAGCAAAACAAGCTCCTTGTACTTGGAACTCAAGAGCAGGCCTGCCTTTATACTGGGAACCCCTGACTACAAAGGAAGGCCAAAACAGAGCTTATAATGAGAATAACTATTTTCCCAGTACCTGGGGGGAAAGCTGGTATAGGCTAATTGATTTAGAATTTGACTATTTCAAATCAGCTCTCCTTTGTATGTGGGATGAGAGGTACTGCTGAAAAGTGGGAAGGAAGATGGGAGATAGGGAAAGTCTTCAGTTCACTGTAGGCACTCCACTGGTTTCTAGCCATTAGGTTCCAGGATTCCCAGAGTTTGAGACTCTAGGTCTGCTCTAAGTAACATATGTAGCTCTTGGTAGATCAAACCTGTTTTTAAAATTATCCCATTCGTTTTCACAGTGGTCTGCTTCTTAGTGCCAACACCGTTGGAGCCTAATTTTAACCTGAGGACCATATACTTGATTAGGTTATATTATATTGATGTTGAGCAGTGGAAATTAATGATTTATATACTATTGGAAGTTAAAGGCAGGAATATATCACCTCAGATATAACACATTCGGGTAATCTCCCTAGTATGCACAATAGGAAGAGAGAAGGCAGTAGGGAGGCTACTTTCCATGTTGGAGAAACCAAAAAGACTGGGGAAGGAGTGAGCCCCACCTTTTTTTTTGATATCTTGCTAGGTATTTCACCTCTTCTCTCTTTCAATCTTTACATAAGCCTTTAAAGTATGACTTAGGTTGTGGAATATAGGTTTTTCACTGTGTTTGATTTCCTTTAAGGATTTTCTGTCAAGGGAGAACAATTTATAAGCCAGATTTACAATGAAATAACAGTTTATTAAGAAACTCATCATTGTATAATTATTTTATTAAAGTAAAATGTATGTGTGTGATTTATTTATGCAGACATATATAAATTATAAATCTACTTGATGATTTTTCACATTGTGAATACATATGTATAATTGTTATTCAGATTATGAAATAGAACATGACCAGCATAGTATATTTGTTTTCTGTGTAATGATTTCTTTTCTTATTTTTCTAATTTTCTTCTTTATACCTCATTTGTCACTTCTTTCTCACAAAACTCACTTTATTTGAGTTTCATTTCATTTAGGTGAGGAGCAGGTCACCTTAATATTCAGTCTTTATTTATTCTGAGAGAGTTATTTAGGTCATCAAACTTTAGCGTTTGATCTTTTGTAATATTTGCATTTAAGACCGTGAATTTTACTCAATGCACATATTTAATGATATTCTACAAATTTTTATATGTCATATTTTCATATTATGAGTAATATTGACTTTAGTAAGTCAATGATGTATGTTTTAATATCTAAGAAATCTACTTTGTTTTTAAACATGATTCTTGTGAAATTTTCCATCTTGTAACCAATATTGTAAAAATATTGTTAAGTTATTTCAAAGTCTGTGTCTGATCATTTTAATGTGTAGTTCTCCTTTGTTTCTAATTTCCATTTTGTTTTCTTGGGTCCGAGTCATTTGATCTTATCTACTAGTATTCCTAGTAATTCTGATTGAATGTCAGATATAATATATACTTGGTAGAGATAATTTGACACTCAGGATGATATTATCTTTCTTCAGAGTTCATTTATTTCGCTTTGGGCTGGGATTTAGGTGAGGAGCAGGTCATCTTACTATTCAGTCTGGAATTGAGCTGATTGGAAGTTGGATTTCAGTCTTTATGTGGATTAGTCTATTACTAGTTTGCCTTTGTGCCTTGGGTCTTGTCTTTTAGAGGTCTCAACTGGCATGCTTGTCCATTACTTTGAGACTGCTGAAGGCTCTGCTCAATTTCTGAAGCTCTGCAGCTAGTTAGGAATCATCAAATGCCTTTAGAAGAAATTCAGAGCTGAATTTAACCTCATCTTTACACAGTGTCGCTTTTTCAGGGACGTGGGTTCCTCAAATTTTTAATGGCATAGTAACTCTCTGATGCCTTTAAGCAGATTACAAAAATTTATCAGTTTTTCTTGCTGGAAGAGTTGGTGTGATGCCAGCTAGTTTACCATAGCTGAAAGTGAAGTCTCTTAGAAACATTTTTTAGGTTGGACATTTTTAGTTCACTAAATACATAGCTCCAGGCCTACAACACCCACACAGACTCTAAATCCTGGGATTCATGATAGAGAAATGTAGTTGAGCCTATGAAACAGATTCTGAGTCTCCTTACCTAACCAGCCACATGGATGAAGATGAGTCTCTCTCTCTCACTCTCTTCTCTCTCTCTCTCTCTAATTTTTTTTTATCCATTCATTTGTCTTGCTATAGGAGAAAACCATCAGCTTGGTTCTTGTCTTCAAGGCATTGTAACCCCTTCCATTAGAAAAAAGTCCCAATGAATCTGTCAAACTCTAATCCATCAAATTGACCATTTTTTCCCAAGACGTAGAGAAAGGGAGTGGACAGAGGCAGAATCATCTCACTCTGGTGAGAGAGCACTTTTTTCCTCTACCCTAATAGTTAATATTGTTTGTACATAGTAAATGAATACATTTAAACTCAAGTAGCATAAATAATTTACTGAGATGCCGTTTGGCCTTGGCTTTCCCTCCTACCTATGAGTTCCTTAAATCTTAAAGGTCCCCATATCTTAGGTACTTCTCAAAAGTCAACCTCAGTGAGATTAAAATATAGGGTGACCATATAATTTTTTTCTTAGCACAAGACACTTTTTAGTATGAAAGAAGGTAATATTAACAATCACAGTAGGACAGTGGGGGTAAACTGGGACTGTCATAAAGAAACGGATAGGTATAGTAATCCTAATAACTACTAACACAGATTCCTTTGTGGTGGAAGGACATGGTCCTATAGTGATCTAAAATGATTTTGAGCTTAGAAGATGAGTTTGTTTGGGAAGGAATCAGAGCTAGCAATTTTCAGAGAGAATGGAAGGGGGGGGGGGAATCAGGAAAGAACACCAATAAGAAAGCCAGGAATAAGCTCTTTGCCCAGGAAAGCAGGTAGATGTTAGCATATGGACATGAGTCATTAAGCAGGGTGAATTGAGAATAAATACAAATTGGAAGATTAAAATTCTTCTCATTGAGAGGAAAGGAAAATGTATGGAATGGGTAGCAGTAAGTGTAAGCTTTGAAAAAATAATGAGAAAGTATCCTCAAGTTTCTATGATTTGTAAAACATCACTTGTGGTAAGGACATTGAACAGCCCATAGGATCACTTCTAATAAATCAGATTTAAATGACAAACTGTAAGTACTCCTGGTTAAAAATGACACTTTATAACAGATGCACTTGTTTTCACATGTGCCAATAATGGCAGACAAAAAGAGGTAGGGTTTAAATACCTGCCTAATGACTGAGGAATAATATGGTAGCTTGGACCTATTTACCAGGTGATGCTGTAGATCTGAAGGTGATAGTAAGGAGGCTAGGAGGACATAATGTTAATCAAATGGTCATCCCAATCAATTGACGTTGGTTAGCAGTTACTTAGTAATGCGTCCTATATACAAAACCTAAAAACTGCCTTCATAGAGGACAGCAGGAGAATCTAGGTTGAGTAGAGTACAGAAGATTGACTTTTCAGTTACCTATATATGACGCATAGTGCTTGTGTGAGTGACTTTTCCGTCATCTCACAGAGCTATCATTCCAAGTAACCTAGTTTCTTGGTACGCTAATACTGTGATCACTGAGCTGTTAGGACACTACTTAGAAAGTAAGGAAATTTTGGAAATTATAAGAATAGGGGCTCCTGGGTGGCTCAGTTAGTTGAGTGTCCTACTCTTGATTTCAGCTCAGGTGACAATCCCAGGATCTTGGGATCAAGCCCTGTGTTGGGCTCCATGCTGAGGATGGAGCCTGCATGGGATTCATTCTCTCTGTCTCTCTCTCTGTCTCTCTGTCTCTGTGTCTCTCTCTCTCCCTCTCCTTACCTTCTACCCCTCCTCCCTTGAGCCCTCTCTCTCTTAAAAAAAATACAAGAATAAACATTTATGGCAGAAGGCAAGACATACACTTCTGAGTAATTATGGCAAGATCTCACTCTGGAAGAAAGAATACAAGCTAGTATAAAAGGAACCTGAAATGCACACATCTGGATTCACAGAGTTGGTGGGGTTGCATTTGTAGCTCCACATGGCAGCCATTTGAGATCTATTTCTTTGAAATTAAAGTTGGCTGAAGGAATTTGTATTCACCGTGTGTGTTCTTGTAGTTGACCCTGCATAGCATCCAGGCTGTGTATCCCTTGGAGAAACAACTAGTGATCTATAGGAAAGGAATGTCAAACTTTATCTTTGGAATTCAATCCAGATGAGCTTATTGGGTGATTTTCAACTTGATTTAAAAGCCCTAGATTCTGTTCTTGTCTTAATGATCTGTTATTGTGCTTTTACTTCCTGATTATTCTTCACCTTTTTGTTTAATGTTTACAGTTTTTTTCTTAGAATAGGGTCTGTCTGTCCTCTGCAGTGACCACTGCCAGGCCTTGAACATTATAGGCATCCATAAAGTTTGAAGAGAATTACATGGAGTTGAGAATGGATTTAAATGGGAGGTGAGAAAATTTGTCCAAATTAGCAGTTTTAAATGTCTTCATATCATAACATACCTTATTTATCTCCTAGTGGGAGATAAAGCATTCCTAGGCATAGAGGCATATTCAAGGCTCTGAGAGTGTCTGTATTATAGAAACATTTAACCTTATTTAACTTGGTATTCTGCAAATTTACTTGACGAATACATTTTTGTGAAGGGTCTGGACTCTTCAGTAGACAGAAATCACCTCAAATTAATTTAAACTCAACATGGAATTTTCTAGCTTATGTAATGAGTAAGAATTCTTGATGAATTCACAGAATGGAGACGTTGCAGTAACTCAGGGCCTGGGATTTGGGGCTCAGAAATCTCTCTTTTTATCCATTTTTCTTTCCTGCTTTTGTCTGTTTCTTTTGGGTGCCAACCTCATTCTCTCCTAGTGTAGACAGTCCTATGACAGACACTTTCAACACAGAGGGGAATAACCTTAGGTGAAGGGGAAAATGTTGATTTTTGTACATTCAAATATTAATTTCCCAGAAGGGTGGTTCCTGGCTGAGTCACACTTCCATCCTTTGGACCAATCACTGTTATCAGGGGAGTTCACTAAGATTGCCATACGTAGGTCTTTTGTCAATTTGGATGGCCTAGGCAGTGGTTATCCAGAACATTTTTTTTTAATTTTTAAAAAATGTGTATTTATTTTTGAGAGAGAGAGCGAGAGAGAGACAGAGCATAAAGGGGGGGGGGGGCAGAGAAAGAGGGAAACACAGAATCCGAACCAGGCTTCAGGCTCTGAGCTGTCAGCACAGAGCCCAAAGTGGGGCTAGAACTCACGAATGGTGAGATCATGACCTGAGCCAAAGTCAGATGCTCAATCGACTGAGCCACCCAGGCTCTCCAGTTTTTCAGAACTCTTAAGAGGGAGTTTGAAAAGCCTATTGGGAAAAGTAGAAATAATAACCACCATTTGTTCATTCAAATATCTCAGGCGGTGAGATATTTATTCAGCTTTTCTCCTCAACACTCTTCAAGCTTTAGAGATACAACAGTGGAAAAAAAAAGGATGGATATTTCTACCTTCATGTAACTTACATTCTAGTGGGGAGGCAGATAATAAAGATGATAAATAAAACATAATATGTTTGTAATAAGTACAGAGAAAGAAAAAAATAAAGCAGGGAAGAGTAGTAAGAAGAATTTGTGAGGGGAAGGAGGTTGAAATGTTAATTAACGTGGCCAAGGAAAGACTCATTGATGAAAAGGTGACTTTTAAATAAAGATCCAAAGGAAGTGAGGGAGAGAACCATGCAGACACTACATTCAGAAACAACAGCAGGTGTAAAGGCCCTGAGGTTAGAATGTGCTGGCATTTTGAGGGAGGGCATGGAGTCTTGAGTGGTGGGCATGGAGAAGACTGGGAGAGAGCAGGAGGAAATACGGTCAGCTTGTTGATAGGAACCAGATAATGCTGGGGTTGTGTCTTGTCCTGACAGCGTTGCCTTCCCTCTTAGTGAAATGGGCTTTGAGAAGAGGAATGACATGATCTGACTCCTGATTTGACTACTCTGGCTACTTTGGTGAATAGATTGGGTGCAACTTGCAGAAGCAGATAATCCAGCTAGGATGCCAATGCCATTATCCAGGAGAGAGATAATCATAGCAGATGATCGTGGACAAGAGTAGTGGCAGTGAAGGCAGTGAGAAATGGTCAGATTCTTTGCATGTGGCTCCAATAGGATTTCCTGATAGATTGGGTATGGGGTGTGAAAGGAAGGTATCTAAGTATCTAAGTATTTAAGATGACTACAAGATTTTGGCTTGAGCAATGGAAGAATGGTTACCATTAGCCAGATGAGGAAGATTGTAGGAAGAACCAGTTTGAGGAGACTGTTGGGAGGCGGGTAGGGTGGGTGCAGTTTTTGGATAGGTGAAGTTAAAATACCTATTTCAAGTGGGGATGTTACAGGTCTGGAGTTCAGGGAAGAGGTCCTGGCTGAAGATACAAGTGTGTGAGTCATCAACATATAGATGGTATTTAAAGGCATGAGATTTGATGAGCTGTGCCCAGGGAGTATGGGTAGATAGGAAAGAGGCACTTGGGGGCTGAGTTCTGGGGTACCCCAGGCACCATCCATGTTTGTTTTATTTATTAAAAAAATTTTTTTGGGGGGGTGTGCCTGGGTGCCTCAGTTGGTTAAGCATCCAACTTCAGCTCAGGTCATAATCTCATAGTCTGTGAGTTTGAGCCTCGCGTCCGGCTCTGTGCCGACAGCTCAGAACCTGGAGCCTGCTTTGGATTCTGTGCCTCCCTCTCTCTCTGCCCCTCCCCCGCTCATGCTCTGTCTCTCTCTGTCTCAAAAATAAATAAAAACATTAAAAAAAATTTAAAAACATTTTTTTAATGTCTACTTATTTTTGAGAGAGACAGAGACAGAGACAGAGTGTGAGCAGGGGAGGGGCAGAGAGAGAGGAAGACACAGAATCTGAAGCAGGCTGTAGGCTCTGAGTGGTCAGCACAGAGCCTGACATGGGCTTGAACTCATGAACTGCGAGATCATGAACTGAGCCAAAGGTGGACGCTTAACTGACTAAGCCATCCAGGCACCCCTGTTTATTTTAGATTAGCTGTTAGTTTCTCCGAGAACACTAGTGTTTCATAAACGAAGTTTGAGGTGTGCTGATCTAAAGGAACACGGCTTTGCAACTACTTCTCTTTAGAGCATATAGAATATGGTATATTTCCTTTGGCCTTAAAAATATACTAATTTCCTAATATGGGCATGACAATCTTAGTAAATGTAACATAGTACTAGTAAGACATTTTTTTATTTTATTTTATTTTTTTAATTATTTTTTTTAATGTTTATTTTTGAGAGAGAGACAGTGTGAGTGGGGGAGGGGCAGAGAGAAAGGGAGACAGAATCTGGAGCAGACTCCACACTCTGAGCAAGCTGTCAGCACAGAGCCTGACGTGGGGCTTGAACTCACAAACTGCGAGATCATAACCTGAGCCAAAGTTGGACGCTTAATCAATTGAGCCACCCAGGTGCCCAGTAAGACATTTTTTAGAGGTATATAATTAACTGTGGGATATTCTGCATGTGTTGTGAGTCAGGTAGTTGATTAGTGACAGATCCAGACATAGTAGGTTCTAGAGTAAGTCTGTAGAAGCTCTCTAACTTTCCTGGACATTTGATGGATTTTGGTCTGATTTTAGTACTACAGAGTTATTCTTTCCACTCATAATATTTATTACAGCTGAATTATATGCGAGGTAGGTGTCCAATGTAATGGCGGATAAACTGTTATAATCCTCAAGAAACTTGGGGAAAAGATTTAAACTTTAACAAAAGTTTGATTCAGAAATGAGTGTTTCAAGAATTCCCAAGAAAGTGGGCTGAGATGGTTTAGTGGCTCATGCTGAGCTCTGAAGAATGTTTAGAAAAGGTAGAAATGTGGAAAGGAAAGTTATTTTATAATGAGTGTGAGAGTCTAACTACATAAAATAGAATGGGATTATGATCAGATTACCTGCCTAACTAGATAGAACAACGAATCTGCTGATGAGAATGGGAAATAAAATCAGATTATTATAGATTTTTGTGTCCACTGTTGATAATGGGAACTCTCTGGGAAAAATCTGAGGAAGATTATTCGAGCAGCGATATTTTGTTATGCATTTGTGCCACTTAGCCATACCCTATACTCTACTCTGTGTTATAGAGAACAATTCATTACTGCAACTTTCTTAGGTGAGAATAACAGTTTTGGCAACTTGATGTTTTTAGACCCTTCCCATGGCTGCTCTTTTAATATTTATAGAATCTAAGAGATTTATAATAATAGCCAAAGTATGGAAAGACCCCAAATGTCCATCAATGGGTGAATGGATAAAGAAGATATGGTATATATATTTATGATGGGGTATTACTCGGCAATCAAAAAGAATGAAATCTTTCCATTTGCAACTATGTGGATGGAACTAGAGGGTATTATGCTAAGTGAAATTAGTCAGAGAAAGACAAATATCATATGACGTCACTCATATGAGGACTTTAAGATATAAAACAGATGAACATAAGGGAAGGGAAACAAAAGTAATACAAAAACAGGGAGGGGGACAAAACATAAGAGATTCTTAAATACAGAGAACAAACACAAGGTACTGGAGGGATTGGGGACGGGATGAGCTAAATGGGTAAGGGGCATTAAGGAGTCTACTCCTAAAATCATTGTTGCACTATATGCTAACTAACTTGGATGTAAATTTAAAAATAAATAAATAAAAATACCAAAAAAAAAATCTAAAAGATTTAAAAAATATATATATTAGCAGCGGTGCCTAGGTGGCTCAGTTGGTTAAGCAGCCCACTATTGATCTTGGCTCAGGTCATGATCGCATAGTTCATGAGTTTGAGCCCTGCATTGGGCTCTGCACTGACAGTGTGGAGCTGGCTAGGGATTCTGTCTCTTTGCTCCTCCCCTGCTCACATTCTCTCTCAAAGTAAATAAATAAACATTAAAAAAATATTAACATTTCTTGGAAGATTAATGGTATAAACTTTGGAAAACTCCCTTACTACTTAGAGGCAGTCATGTTCCTAATATCTAAAAATATATATATCTTGGGGCGCCTGGGTGGCTTAGTCGGTTAAGCGTCTGACTTCAGCTCAGGTCATGATCTCACAGTCTGTGAGTTTGAGCCCCGCGTTGGGCTCTGTGCTGACAGCTCAGAGCCTGGAGCCTGCTTCAGATTCTGTGTCTCCCTCTCTCTCTGCCCCTGCCTCTGGCTTTGCTTTGTTTGTTTCCATAAAATTATTAGCTTTGATGTCCTTGCTTTTGCCTCATAGCTTTCTTCTTATACGAAGTGCCAAACTAAAAAACAGTTTTATAAAAATACTAACGAGAGTGATGGAGTTGTAGGGATCACTTCTCATGTCACATATTTTACCCAATTAAGAATTTTGTAAATGGGGGTATCTGGCTGGCTCAGTCAGTAGACCATGTGACTCTTGATCTCAGGGTCATGAGTTCAAGTCCCACATTGGGTCTAGAGCTTACTTGGAAAAAAAAAAAAGAACTCTGTAAATGGAAATTGTTACTATAACTTTTTTATGAATGGGGAAAATTGGAGGCATGCCTTCCACTTTAATCCATGGCAAAAAGTACTGAGTTCTTTTTATACTAGTAACTTTTGACCTAAGAGGAGGGACGTTTATGTTGATGATAAGTATATATCAGAAGTCTGTTGTCTTTCATACGGTCCTGCAAAATTCACATCTCATTCTTCCACGATTGTTGAAATGTTTTCCTTGACCTGTGGGAGGTATTTCCCACTCACTGAAGAGTGCTCCATCAGGCCTACTCTAAGTGGGAGTTGGGGAGGGCAGGGAAAGGGACGAATAACACCTACAAGATAAGCCTCCCAAGAAAACTACTTTAAGCCTTTACCCCTCTCCTCAAATTCCCATATCCCTTTCTCCCTCTTCCTCATCATCTCACTTCTCAGTTCTCTTCTCCGTAGTTCAGGATTCCCTGAGCTCTTTTTGCAGTTGTCCCCTTTGTCTCCTGCAGAAATAATCTGTCTCATTAACATTCCAAAGTGTTAGCACACGTGCCATTTAAAAGAAATTCTGTTTTATGTTTTCCTTTACCTGTCTTCCTATTTCTTGCCTTTTCTTGGTAGCAACATTTCTCAAAATCTCTCTACTCCCTTGTCTCCACTTCTTCACTTCTCATTCTTCACTGGGCACCCACTCCCCACCATAGCTGCTCTTGTCAAGATCACCCAGCACCTTCTTCTTGACAAACTCATTGGTCCATTCCTGGTTCTCATCTTATTTGAACTTTCAGCAGCCTTTGCCTCAGCTGATAAGCTTTCTTCATTGAGCCCTTTGTTCACCTGATTGTTGATGAAGTCCTGGTTTTCCTCCAACCTCACTGGCTGCTCTTTGTCAGTGTCCTCTCCCTATGTCTCCTCCCATTTCTATGAAAGATAAAATGGCCCAGGGTTTAGATCTTATCCCTCTTCTTTATCTGTACTCCCATTCAAGGTTGTGTCATCCTGTCTCATGGTCTTAAACTCTTTTTACATGGTAGTATCTTCTAAATGTATGTCTTTCTACTCCCCTTTTCATTTGGATTTTTAGCAGGCAAATCCTACCTAAAGCATTCCAAACTCTTAATTGTGACCTTCAAGGCCCTTACCACCTGGCTCTCCCCCTTACCTGTGCAACTTCATTTGCTGCTGTTTTCTCTCCTTTGCTGCTTTAGCTCCTACCACATTCACCTTCTTACTAAACCTCTCTGCCAAGCTCTTTTCTATCTCAGAACCTTAGCATTTGCTGTTCTCTTTGCCTAGAATTTTCTTTAGGCAGATCCTGGAATGGCTTGTCGCCTCACTCCAATGTAAAATGTGCTTCTTCAGAGGCTTCCTCTGACCAAGTAGGACCTAAAATAGTACCCTCTTAGCTATTATATTTTTCCTTCTTAGCATTTATCACTACTGTAAATCATATTTTGTTTCTCTCCTGCTGAAATGTGACCCATGACCCAAGGAAGGCATGTAATTCGTTGATCCATCCCTATATCCCTAGAGTGTAGATCAATGCCGGCCTCATAGTAGACTCTGAACATACGTTTATTGAGTGAGTGCATAAATAAATGATTTTTTATATGTAAACATTGTTTTATATGTAAGCCATGTGATTATACCCTCAGTATTTTTGAATTCAAAATCCAGAGTAATGTTTATTATAATAGAATGGTTAAACATAATAGAAAAATGGCTAGCTAGAGCCTGTTGTGTGGAATTTCCTTGAGTGATATATGGAGGGGCTCTTCTTGTTCCCTTTTCTGGAAATAAGTTGTGTTTTCTTGGCTCTTCCCATGCAGCTGAAGAATAAGTTCATGAAAAAACTTCCACGTGATGCAGAAGCCTCCAACGTGCTTGTTGGGGAGGTTGACTTCTTGGATACTCCTTTCATTGCCTTTGTTCGGCTCCAGCAGGCGGTCATGCTGGGTGCCCTGACTGAGGTCCCTGTGCCCACAAGGTAAGCTACTCCCTGACCTGCTGAGGTCCACAATGTGCTTATAGGGAAATCATGGCTAGATAATCAGTGGAATGAGGATACATCCAGAGCAGGCATATCGGAGAGGTTTAATCTGAAATGATGACTTAGCTCATCTTTCATGCTATCAAATTACTTGGCACTTGTATAGTAGTAATAATAACAATTATAATAACCAACTGGGCCATGTACTAGTTTATTCTTATGGATTAGTCATTTAATTCTCATAATATGTTTAAATTGTAAACTATGGGTATGTGTATTTTACAGATAAAGAAACTGAGTCTGAGAGTTTAAGTAACTTGTCCAGGGTCATACAGATGGTCAGTGATTCAGAGGTCAGAGTTGCTCTCATTTGCTCTATGTTTTATCAGAAAATTGACAATAGGTACATACATATATACATACATGTAAGTATATATGTGTATATATACACATGAATATAGAAAAATCATTAAGCTGCACACTTAAATTTGCACACTTCATTGTTATGTGTTATATACATTCTTATCCTAAAAGGAAGCATATTACAGTTAATTATGATCATGTACTCACTACACCACGCAGCACCTCAGAAGTCATCCAGTTTATCTGCCTTGCTGCTGAGCTCGAGAGTTAGAAGGCTGATTTTTGGAGTGCAGTAGGTGAATAGAAGTTAATGCTTCACTTAAACTTGTGCTGAAGGAGAGTTTGAAGAGAAGCTTGTAATCTTTGACTTGACACCATAAAACTACCATATGAATAGGAACTTTGTGGGGGGTGCTTTTTGTGGGTACAGGGCAAGGACAGGTGACTTTTCTCTTTTTAGGTTTCCTCAGGTGTGCAGGAAGGGTTGTGAATCCTCAGTGATCTCAGATGGTCTTGGCATGATAAACTGACAGAGACAAGGGGCTCCAGTTTGCTTTGAGCCAAGTTAGGAGGAAAATCAGAACATTTCCTTATGGCCTCCCCATTCATAGATTACAGGCTAGTTTTTCTTTCATACGGGTATTTTCTCCCTATTTTTATATTTCTTAGACACTATAGACCGGAATAATACTGGTCATTAGTAGGCAGTCATTGGACAAATGGCAGAGGGAAGGAGAAGATTGTAGCTTATTCAGTTGATGGGATTATCATGATTTGTGTTTTCTGTAACTTAGTTGTTCACTTGAAAACATTCCAGCAGAGCCTTGCAGTTCTATCTGAGCAATCACCTGGCGAACAGCTAGCTGACTCAGATCAGGGCTGACGTCCAGCTCTTGTGCTCCTATGGTTTTGTTTATGTCTCTGTGGAATGATTTTTACTGGGGCTTGAAAGAAAAAAAACATGCCAAGAAGTGTTAAATTGCTCTTGCATTTTCATTTTTCTTACTTTTCTTCTTTGGAGGCTACAAGTAAAAAATATTGTAGAGGGTTTTTTATTTAACAATAATACAAGTTCATTGAGTAGCAAATCGTGACTATTTGTGTATCCCTCTTATCATCTGCTCCTGTCTGGCATATTCTTTTCTTCTGTACAGGAGAGTGGTACTAGTCTAGAGGTGAAATACAGCATCATTTGAATTAACAAAGGGAGCCCGGCAATTCAAGGGAGTGTAATTCAATAATGTCATAAAACTATTTCAGGGCAATAGTCTGAACAATATATCCAAGCATGTTAACATTTTTCCAGGAAATATTTTTATCCATTTGCTGTCCTCTGAACTGGTGCCTGCTATAATCAGTGCGTAGGGAGTCTCATTAGCCTTTTGTGTATGAGTAATGTGGGGCCATTTACAATGGCTGCATCCTGTGAAATCCAATCAAGGAAATCCCACAAGGAATGTGGTAGTCGGTTGTGAAGAACTGCCCCGTACTCAGCCTTGTGCTTTAACGTGCTGCCTGTTGTACTGCAGGGAGACCCGAAATGTCTGTTGTGGTGTACATTTTGTACTGGTCATTTTTCCTTTAGAACGTTATGCTCTTATGTTTATTATTGCTATTATTGCTATTTATGATAAGTGGTATTAGTGCCATGCATCTTTTAGGAAGTGTGGGTCTCGCAGCTCTGTGACTGTAGTGCCCACAAGATTCAATACCCTCCTATCGGCTTAGCTTTCTGCTTTAGCTTTCTGACTGCACCAGGGCTACAGCCAACTTAGTGGATGTTCTCTGCTTAGGAGTCCTTCTTGCCATCCATGTGAAAGCAAACGAACCATTCTTTTACTCTTTGCGACTTCGTAGGATGTGCTTATGATTTTCCTAGCATCTTGCATACACTTTGCTTGGTGTCATCTTATATCTGTCCGTACAGGCTGCTGCTCACTCCTATTTATGACCTATGTAGGGGATAATAACTATTGTTATTCCCACTTGACAGTTGAGAGATGGAGGCAAAGGGAAGATTCACGATCAGTGCTAGAAATAGAACTGCAGATTTCTGACTCTGAAGCCGGGCTTTTAGGGAGAATCTAAGGAGCTATTTAGAATGGATTAGAACAAAATACTTTAGGGTTTTCCCATGAAGAGAAATCAAAACCCCTGATCAGTTTGTTCTTTTCTGATCTTGATTTTCACATTTAAGACAAGTAGTTATTCCATAAGTTTTGGTCCTCTAAAAATTTAGAATGTTTACCCTTTTCATATCACTGTAAGTTAGTATATATTTTATGTGATAAATGATGATTTGCCTTAAAGAGCAGTTTGTGCTTAATTATCAAAACGATAGAAAATCTCATTAGAGGGATTGGGACAATGGTCTAGCTAGTTCAATTCTGTCTTGCCCAGCACTCTAGTTGCTAGCTGCTATTTATCGTATGTAATGTGGTTGGTTGTGGTGGGTTTATGGTCTTCATGCATCTATTATGGACGCTACAGTTCAGCCATAATTTCCAAAACTGCTAAATATGAATAATGGCTTATTTGATTCACTGCTGTTTTGAGAGCAGGGAGTAAAGGATTGGTACATGCTGAGTTTATTCTAGAAATAGCTGTGATATATCAGGAAGGATGGGGGGGAGGTGCACATCCTTTCTGCAAAGATTGAGTGGTTTAGGAAGGCTGGCTCTTCTTCTGATATTGTGCTCTGTTTCTGCCTATAATTATTTTGTGAATATGAGTACAGTCCATTGGTTCCGGACAGAGATCATCTGGTACTTATTTTTGTTATGGAGAATGCTAGAGGCATCCTCCCCAGGCATAATTAGGTATGTGAAAAAGCTCACAAGAGTAGAAGGGCCTCATGAAGATTCTTGAGACAGCTAGCACTAGTAGATTCTAACTATGACTTTATTTCTAGTTATGAGTGAATAAAAAGAACTCAGTAGCATAAATTAATTTCTTTTCCCCAGCTGTCAACATGGGCTGTGCCCTTCGAGCCACACAAATGCGGTGTTTACTCTAATTTGTTAATAAGGAAAAAAAGCTTCTGGTTAAAAATAACATCTGTCCATTGACAAAAAACAGCTTGGGTCATGAAAGGAGTTTTCAGTACATTATAAAAGCTGAGTTTGGCAAGATGTACTTCTGTCATAAAAGTTGCAACAGCTTTTGCTTCTTCAAGGGGTTCAAGGGGAAAGAACATGTTTCAGGCAGAGGGAACTTCAACTTGATGAGTTCTTCTGCAATCCTAGTTTTCTCATCTCCTTTTCAGTAATGCAGTCCAAAATCAGGGGCTTCTTCAGGGTTTCCGTCCCTACAGATGAAATTCTTGACCTGAGGTGATGTTTCCTGCTACTTGTAGATGGCCAGATTTCTTCTCTGTATCATTTTGAGAGGTTGAATTTACTGAATGGTTCCTGACTGGAGTAATGGGAAAGTTTAGCTGTTATGTAACATTTTATTTCTATTGGGCACTTAATGATTTTCCACTAAAAAACACATCAATATATATGTGTTAATAAATATTTGTATATTATATGTAATATATATGCATTTTTTAATAAAAAATACATTACCACAGAAAGAAATCATACCTTTATATCTAAGTTCGTGAAACAATATAATTCTCATATATTGGGTTTATTGCTCTGATGCATGTTATAGTCACTATTGGGCTGCTACTTCCATTCATTATTCGGTATTATTTAGCAGAGACTAGAGGAAATATTTACAGAAAATATATTCCCTCATCCCAGAGGGCTTGAGTTAGAGGCTCCATTACTTTCGGCTCTTGGGATGGTTACCCATCTCATCTGCCAAAGTTTATATTTGAGGACTACTAATAAATGAGAGTATTTGTCTCGCTTTCTAGCAAGATAGTGTTTTGTCTTTGTTGCCATATAGTCAGCCTGATAGTTCATGTGTCAGTTGGTAAGTGTGTATTTCCATAATGTGTGTTTGTAAGTTATAATCATGATGGAGATGGCTACGGCAAGGTAGGAAGAGGTGCAGAATGGGTCCAGAAAGATCTTAGGTATTATGTCTTACTGAAAAACTAATATTTAGACACATTAAAATAACAAAAAATGGCAAGTAAAGGAAACCATTATTTAAAAATGTGTGAATAAGTAAAGGATCCAGGTATTTGATATTTTCTCTTTCTGCACTGCATTCTCCCCCTTTGCCCCAAACTATGTTCTTATTGTCTTGCCTGACAGCTGGCTATTGCTAGACTGGCTAATAGGACTGGGCAATGTGACCAGTATTGTAGGTGTTCCTAAATGGGATTTCTGTTTTGCTTAGGTGGTTAAATATTTTTTGCATATGTTGCACTCAAATCAGTGATCATTCCCTTTAGTATAGTACATTTTACTGTCATTAAGAAGCATTTTATAATACTGTATGTAGGGGTGTATAATTTAGGTCCAACTTCAAAGGAAGAGAAGTTCTAGTATCAACTGAACTTCAATATTAGAATAACTAAATCCAATTTTAATAATCACTTCCTTCATACTTGAACAGACTTTCATGCCTGCTGATTGCTTTTGCTTTTTCATCTACCGTGATAATACTTGAAAGCGAGTGTGCCGCCTCATGCCAGAACTGGTTTCTAAGCAAATAAGTATTGAATGGTTTTATAGCTATTTTGATATGAAGTCTGAGTGTTCAAACTTTCAGATACCTTCTTACATTCTTGATTTCTGTTTTTTTGTTTTTTTGTTTTTTTCCTTTCCCCTTTGGACTGAATTTTATAATGAAAAAAAAATTTATTCAGGGGCTTTTTGGGACAGACCCTAACACTTTGAAGAGTACTTGCTGTTGGCCCATTTTTATTTAAAGTGAGGTATATAGATAAATAAGTATAAAATAAAATTGTATTAAGCAAATCCCATCCCATCCCTGGTCCCATAAATTTTTACCTAAGATTTCTTGTCCCCAGCTAAGTATCCACAACATCTTTCCCCAGGACGAGCCGTGAGAGTCATTGTGGGTTAGCTTTTCTCTGTTGAATTGTAACCCCATGTATAGGTTGGGCAGGTAATGTTAGGCACATTGTGTGTTGAAAATAACAGGAGGTGAGAAGGCCTATCTACTGTCTCTCATTTACTAGGCACGTCTTTGGCTCATCCACTGACCTCCTTGAGCCTCAGTATCCTCACCATTAAGCGGGAATAGGATACCTCTCCTTATTGCAAAAGGGTATGTGGCGTTTAAATGAGGTGATGAATATGAAATGTTTTGCAAACTTTAAAAAGCTGAGCACATGTGATGTGATTATTTTTATTGCCCTTATTGTCTCCATGTTAGGTAAGACACGATTATAAGCAAGGCGGAGATGTATCCAGTGTTGCCTTTTATATATTTTTTCTTATTCACTTACTTACTGGGTTTCTTCCTCCCTAGTTGAGACATGAACCTAAGTGGGGATAAGCTCATTACTGCAAATTCCAGGACCTACTTACTGTGGAGCAGTGCGTGTACATTATCAAGAAAACAAGTTTGGGAAGGAAAATGAGGACACTCACAAAAGAATTTTAACTGTCCATGAAAGATGCTTTATTTCGAATTTCTCTCATAGTTTTCTTTCTTTACTTTGGCTGTCAGCATGTGGCTTACTTCTAGAGGACTTGGTTTTTGCTGACTTCCAGTCACTTCTGAGCAGAAATATTTCTTAAAAGTATGGAGAGGATCATTTGTCACTGTTCATATTGAGTAAGGAAAAGTCAGAGAAATCTGAAGATGTACTAAGTCTTTCTAGTTATTGTGCTTAATGGGTTTTCTCCACAGATTCTCAAAGTCAGTAGAAGTGGAGATAGAAGAAAGTTTAGGAAAGAAAGATTGAATGACTCCTAAAGTGAAGTTTTCCTATTCAGTAAATAAACTTCTCAGGGTTTCCATGTTAAATTCTTCTTTGCCTCCAAAGAAACAACAATTTGTATTTCATGATAGTGTGAAAGAGTATCTTTCATATTACCACGAATATTACCTTTGTCTTAAAGATGAATTCTAGACCTCAGCTTTTTACAAATAGGATAAACGTGTCTCAGTGTTATGTACATTGACTTTGATGAAATGTGTTTTATAGCCTTTGCTTCTTTCCTCTTCCATTAGGTTCTTGTTCATTCTCTTAGGTCCTAAGGGGAAAGCCAAGTCCTATCATGAGATCGGCAGAGCCATTGCCACCCTGATGTCTGACGAGGTAGGGGATCTGGAACATGGTGATTTGTGAATGTCCCGCTTGTATAGTTTTCATACTATGAATTGGCTGTCACAATTTACTCAAGTCAGAGTATGTGGTCACCAGTCCTCTTTATGGCATAAGGTACACTCATTCATGGCAGATGCGCTGGTCTCGACACAGTTTTCAAAAAATAAATTTTATGTTGGAATAAAACATAATTTCCTTTCTTTTTCTAAGCATTTGCAATTCTTAAAAGAGATATATGTTAAATATCCTTTAAAAAGTTCAAATCACTGTATTAACTTAAACTTTACCTCTTAAAATGTTTAATATATTCATCCTGGGAGTTCAAGTGTCCTTATACCATATTGTTTCAGAAATAATGGGTTCTATAAAGTAATGCGTAATAAAATGGATCATGCATTTTTTCCTTAGGTATCAGAAAGTACCTGTTTTTATGGTCTTCTTATCTTGTGGGAAGGAATTACACACTTACTAAAATGCATTAGCAACTGTTACTGCAGAGTTTCTAGTGCTTTGGAATTATAACCTTACTCTCATAACAGCTTGAATGTTGTTCACACATTTTAGATATGATGAAACCTTAAACTAGTCTCATAGTAGGAGAACTACAATTAGGATATGGGATCACTGATTTTCCTTCTGTGTCTTTCTAGCTTACTATTTTCCCAAATGTTTCACTTTTGCTTTATTACTTAATTTGTTAGCTTCTCCATGTGTTAAGTGAAGAATAGGGCATTTAGTTATGGAAGCTTTATTTGGTGATTACTCAGATGGTTACTTAATGTGGGACTGAGAGCATTTTTGATGTATAGCTATGCTGGCTTTTCCCCCTTGAGGCAACTAAGCATCTCAGGGGGCTCTTTTATTTATTTTCATGTGTTTACATTTTCTTTAAAAAAGAATCCTTCCTCCTAAGATGCAGTAATTAGAACTGCCTTAGGCTCTAAATGACAGAAAAATCTGATTTATAGTGGCTTAAATTATTTGGGGCTTATTTGGAGGTAGGCAGTTGCTAGAGTCGGTTTAACTTAACTGTTTCATGATCAATCAAGAGCCAAGGTTCTGGCTTTGTGGGCTTGAGAGGGCTGCTGCAGTCAGCTCTAGCCATCTCTTCTGTATTCAAGTTTGAGGAGGGGGAGGTTGAATACAGAAGGGGCATGGAGCGGGAAGTGTTGGGAGACGGAGGGTGGGAATGTTAGCCGTATCAGTCTAACAGGTATTCTAAAGGTTTCTCAAACAGCTTTTTTTCTTTCATCTCATTGGTCAAAACTGTCAATTCTTATCTGCAGGGGAGGCTGGAAAAGTGACCCTCTCTAGCGGCTAGAGCACCACAGATGAGATGCTGGCATTTGTAATGCCCTAATCTCAACCTCACCCCCCCCCCCCAGACCATTACATGTAATTTGTTTCATAGCTTTTAAAAATTCTTGTTGAGGAGAAGAGATTTACTAGCAATCTTTAAGAACAGGTAAGGATGTTGAACAGGAGCCATCTTCTGTCCTGGAGACTAAAGAATTTGACTGATGAGGTATGAAAGGCTTATGCGTAAAGGACTTTCAGATGGTCACCTAGGTTAGAAGAATGGAATGATTGGCAAAGAGGATTATGTAAATTCTGGAGCTCCTTCTTGGCTATCTGTATAAAAGACATGAAGCATTTGCTGCCTTGGCTGGTTTAGTTATTGCCTTGCTAAAAAGTTAGACAGATGATCACCTGCTTAAAGCCCTTTGCTTTATGTGTTACCAGCATAACTTAGATTTTTCTTTTTTTAATAGCTAACATTATTTGTGTTCGAGAGCTGCAATGTTTGGGACTTAACCCGATCTTAATCCTCAGCTTGAACTTTTCCTTTTTGAATTACCAGCAATGGTTTGTCCCAGTCATTTTTATTTCAGAGAATGATTCTTTTGTATATTTCTCCAAACCATTTGCATCTGGCTTCCACAGCAACTGTATCAGCAATGGTACATGCCAGTGGGAGATGAAAGACAGTGTTGTTTTACAGTATTGATTAAAAAGACATATAAAAAAAACGCAGCTGTTTTCTCATGCCTCCACTTATATTCTCTGGGTTCAAAATCAGAATCCCAAAATACTTTGGGACAAGCTGATAGGAAATATGAGAATATGATTATATTAAACATATATGAAATAAATGTTAAAGTGGATTATAGATTGCCTTTCTGAGGCTCAACATGCTGTGAGGCATGTAGAGAGTTCTCTTGTTGGATCAGCACATCTCTTATTATTCTTTAGGTGTTCCATGACATTGCTTATAAAGCTAAAGACAGGCAGGACCTGATTGCTGGTATCGACGAGTTCCTCGATGAAGTCATTGTTCTTCCACCTGGGGAATGGGACCCAGCAATCAGGATAGAGCCTCCTAAAAGCCTTCCATCATCTGACAAAAGGTAAATTATCGGGCAATTGGGAGTTTTCATCCTTGAGAAGGAGGTTGTGCTCACAAAAGGAAATGGGGTCAGGTGACTGTCCTAATATTGTGTTTTTAGGTTCACATTTAACTTGATGTATTATCTCAAATGAATTACGTATGTACTTTGGTTTGACATTTCGTCGATGCTGTAAAATGAGTGTTATATGTTGTTATCTTCTTCAGTGATTGCAAATTAGAGATCTCAGATTATGATATTGGAATACATCATAGAGATTTTTAGGAGGATGTGTTGGGGACTTCCTGCACATGTAGAAGACTGGTTTACTCAAAACGAGTCCCTATAGATTTAAGAGGTTAAAAAATCAGGTGAGACCATTTGGAGAAGCCGTTTTCTGGAAATCTGTTGTTTTCCCGGTGAAACGGTTTCTGTCTTATACAGTATGCAACTTATTTAGCTTTTTATTCATCAGTCATTTGTCCTCCCTCTAAATACAACACTTTAAGAGTTGTCCGTTAGGGTGGTGGAAGGAAATGATCTTTCTCCCAAAGGGTTTTCAGTCCATCTCTTCGTTAGTCTCGTGCGCGGCACAGCTAAGAAGCAGATGAGTAAAAGAAACTGATATTCTCTTGGGCTCTGTTGTCTTGCTTAGAAAGAATATGTACTCAGGCGGAGAGAATGTTCAGATGAATGGGGACACACCTCACGACGGAGGCCACGGAGGAGGAGGAGGAGGACATGCGGATTGTGAAGAATTGCAGCGAACTGGACGGTAACTGATGGATTATTTGGCCATTCACGATGAGAATCTCCTTATTTTATTATTTTAAATATTTATTTTGAGAGAGAGAGAGAGAGAGGACATGCTTGCCTGTGCACACGAGCAGGGGAGGGGCAGAGAGGGAGGGAGAGAGAGAATCCCAAACAGGCTCTGCACTGTCATCACAGAGCTCTACGTGGGGCTGGGTCTCATGACCATGAGATCACGACCTGAGCGGAAATCAAGAGTCAGCTGCTCAACCGACTGAGCCACCCAGGCACCCAGATGAGGATCTCTTTAGATCTTAATTTCCCTTCATCTCCCTATCAGCATTTTACTCACTGATTTGTATACTTGTGCAGCCAACAGATACTTATATTGATTAATCACAGGCACTGGGGATGCAACAGTGAATTAAACAAAAACCCTTTGTCCTTTTGGGTTTTCCTTTGTAGTAGTGGGAGACAAGCAATGAGAAAATTAAGAAATGTGGTGATGGTTTAATGGGGGAAAACGAAAACAGAAATAGGGGGTTTTGTGATAGGGGAAAGACATTCCAATATAAAGAGTGAACTCAGAGAAGGCCTTACAGAAAAGTCCGGCAGGAAAGCCCATGAGAAAAGTCCTGCAGGAGCTAGAGATAGACCAGCAGAAGTGAGGTAGGGGGAGGGGACAGCAGAGGGCCTGGTGTGTGCTGGGTTGGCATCCAGGCCATGAAGTGAGGGAGGAGGTGTTGGAGAGAAAGCCAGCGGGGTCTTCAGGTGGGTGTGAACCCGTGGCAGGAAGGTGGTGTCATGTGTTGTCTTCCCCATTTGGCTTTTGTGCGTCCCTCCCTTCTCTGTACATTTATTCATAAGTGGGCAACATGGTACAGAAATGAGGAACTCACAGGTCATGGTCTCCTTAGCCTGCCGTTGGGGATTCAGGATTCCCAGACTGCTTTTGTAAATCTCTTTTTATGATAATTCCTCCTTTTCTTTCCACTATTAGGTTCTCCATTTTGTTTTGTATTAAATAAAATTTTAAGTAGGATACTGATTTTATGAAGATAGGACTTTTTTTTTTAATGTTTATTTGAGAGAGAGAGAAGAGAGAGTGTGCGAGCAGGGGGAAGGGCAGAGAGACAGTGGGGAGGAGGACAGAGGACCACAAGCAGGCTCTGCGCTGACAGCACAGGGCCCGATATGGGGCTCGAACTCACAAATTGTGAGATCATGACCTGAGCCAAAGTCGAACACTTAAGCCACCCAGGAACCCGAAGATAGGACCTTTTAAGAACATTAAAGGTTTTTTTGAAAGCACAAAAGTATGTCTTTTTAAGATGTAATTGAGTCTGAATAAAATGATTTCATTCTTCTAATGACCACTTGGGTTTCTCTCTGAAATTAAGGGGACATTTTTTCCCTCCCCTTTTTTTCTGAAAGAATAGAGAACATAAAACCTCCTCTCCCCCCTATTTTTTCTGAACAGTTCTTTACAAAGTACTTTTATTAGGAATATTCTTTTCCTTTTCTATAGATATGAGTTCTGGAATTCAGCTCTTTTACTTAATCAGACTGGAATTTAATTCTTGGATAGCTCACTTTTTCCCCAATGTACTGTCTGCAGCCTGCCCGGCACCACGCACAGCCCTACGCAGACCATGAAAACTGAAGTGGGGCACAGGATGCAGCGAGGGCCAGCAAGCCCACACACAGACAGTCAGTCCCGATTAAGTGTGATAGCCCCATGGTGGAAATCTGAACTCTCTGAGGGAGGGCCCCACAGGCTGAAGGAAGGGTATGCGTGGGGAAGGCTGAGACGTGAGGTTTGGTTGGGAGGGTAGTTTGACAGATGCATAACTAAGGCAGCTGACCTGCAAATGTGCGTAATGGGGCTACGCTTGCAGTGCCTTTCCACCGTATACCTGCATGGCTTTCCTCCTTCGTGCCTTCGGGACCTTATCCCAAAGTCACCGGTTCGGGAGGCCTGTTGTGGCCACTCTAATAGTTCAGCCATTGCTTCTCTAGCATTTCATAACCTTCTTCCCCACTTAATTTTTTCCCTTGATGTTTAGCACCATCCATTTTGCTTATATTGTCCGTCCCCCATATCGAAAGGAAAATCCCCGAGGGCAGGCGTCTTTGCCTGTATTGTTCACTGTTGTGTCTCCAGCACCTGGAGAAGTGCTGGGCATATCACAGGTGCGCAGTAAACACTTGTGGAATGATGAATGGAGCTGGAAAGGAAACAACGCAAGATTATTAAAGGACTTCTATGCTCTGCTCATGGGTGTGATGTTTTTCTACAATGAGTGAGAAATTTGAATCCATCTACGCCATTCACTCTCATCTAAAAACCAACTGTTCTTTAGGGAATGCAACACCTAATTTAGGGACCAAAACAGAGACAGATAGAAGAAAATTTATTCTTCTACAGTTTTCCCATTTTCCCTTAAGTGGTTAAATAGAGCTTGTTGATTCAAACACTTTGACTGCAAATTCTTTGTGGTTGAATGAGTTACCCTTGGTTAATTTGATGACATATTTATTTTACCTTGTCACATGTTTGCTTTCTCCCTACCCAGGTTCTGTGGTGGACTCATTAAGGACATAAAGAGGAAAGCACCATTTTTTGCCAGTGATTTTTATGATGCTTTAAATATTCAGGCTCTTTCAGCAATTCTCTTCATTTATCTGGCAACTGTAACTAATGCTATCACTTTTGGAGGACTGCTTGGGGATGCCACTGACAACATGCAGGTGGGTCTGGTTTGGGGGAGACACAAATAGTACAGCCCAGATTGCCTTCCTCACCCCTACAGCTCAGCTAGAAGCAGATGGCCTTTCAGTTACTCAGCGTGATTTTCTTTCTTTTGCTGGATGCTGCATTTTACTTTGCTTCTGGCCTGCTGCTATATTTCCAGCATTTTAGTAATTACAAAAATAGCTCGATGAAATCTGGCTTGAGTCACAAGTGGGGAAAAGAAGGGAAGGAAATGAGGATATACAATTCCATTTGGGCAAAAGCATATCAGCTGCTTTAATTTTGTGCAGGGCACGGGGTTTAGATCTTCTACTACCTTGAATGTATGGGCCATATTCTGTTAAGCTTGATGATAACACTTTTTCTGGGAATGCATGATTACCTTCATTTTACACAAGAGCAAACAGTCATCAAAAAATTGAGGGATTTGCTTGAGGTTGGATTTGCATGTCTATCAGTAGGATTCAGCTTTAAGGGAATACAAGTTAAGAGTTGTTTCTCCTGTTCTTGAACCTGCCTGATCATTAAGCTGTAAAGACCCTGGCTTGACTTATTTTGTACAAACCATAGTCTATTACTCTGCAGGTGCCGTTTGCCATCCTTTTGTATCAGTAACAGCTGACGTTTTAGTGGTACGAAAGATATTTTGGATGCCCTCTATCATTCAGAAAAATATGTACAAAGCTAAGAAAAAATAAGCATTGTGCTAGATGCTGAATACAGAGTAGTGAGTGAAGCCAGTATTCTTAGGAAAAGAACTAGATTCATTCCCTTTTCAAACTCTGTCCCTTCTACTTTAGTGCTTATTACTGATTAACCTATGTGACATTCATAAGTGCTGCCAGCCACCTTCTTAAAAAAAAACAAAACAAAAAACAAACCCAGCTGTTTCAAAAGATTGCTTTCTTCCACTTTTGTTTTCTTCTCTGGGCACATTCATGCTTTAGATTCTGCCTAAACACAAAAATGAAATGGAGATGATATATGACATCTATGTTGACCCAAGTAAAAAGGGAGAAATTGCTTCAAATAATTGTATGTAGTCTGTTAAGAGCACTTTTATCTTTTAGCCCTTATCTATTATTGCATAGCATATTAATCCAAAACTTAGAGGCTTGAAACAACCATTTCATTCTTCCCTTTCATGGTTTTGGTGGTTGAGGGGCTTATCTGGAGTGGTTCTCTCTTTGGGCCTCACATGTTTGTAGCGAGGTAACAGCTGAGGTTGGAGTCCCCTGAAGGCTTCTTAAATATTTATTTATTTTTGAAAGAGACAGTGGAGAGGGAAGGCAGAGAGAGAGGGACAGAGGATGCGAAGCAGGCTCTGTGCTGACAGTTGCTTCAGCACAGAGCCTGATGCGGGGCTCAAACTCACAAACTGCAAGATTATGACCTGAGCCGAAGTCAGATGCTCAACTGACTGGGCCACCCAGGTGCCCCTGAAGGCTTCTTTATTCACATGTCTCGTGCCTAGATTGGGATGTCTGGAACATTTGGGGACTGAGGACTCTGAACATGACTTTTCCACTTGGCTAGCTTGGCTTTCTTACAGACGGGGACCATGATGACCTTTAAGAGCTCATGCCCTAATCAGAAGGGGGCAGGCACCGCTCAGCTTTGCTTATTCCTATATGAATATGCTCTCCGTATTACTTCATTTTCTGATTTTCAGAAAGAGGCTGAAAACTCAAATTCTTATGTGAAATCTAGTGATTCTTAAATATTTGCAATGAATTAACTTTTAAAAACTAACATTGTGCTGGCCAGAAAGCACATATGTATATGTTCCCAGCGAGAGACCTGCCATGTGGGGAAGAGAAACCAAGAGTGGTAGGACACAGAGATGAAGTATGTGAATAGGGTGTTCTTCCCTCTTTTCCTCGTTCATAAGGTAGGAATGAACGAAATAAACTGCAACAGTGATGTCAATAACAGGATTTTTATAAATCTGATCTGTATCCAAATAGGGCAGTTATTTTTTGTCCAGATGAGAGCATAGTGATAACTAAATCAGATCATTCAACAAAACCAGTGGAAAAGAAAGCACTGAGGAAGCACCGTGAGGCCAGCACAAAGAACATAATACAGGCAGTCACGTTAGGAAAATAAAGCTGTGATTTGGGGACAGTGGCAAGAAAACCTCCTTCTGTTGTTCAGAATATACAGAGACTTTCTTGTGCAGATCATTTTTTAACACATAGTTTTCCATGGATTCTTTTCCTTGAAAGTGGAGAAATTACAACACGTCCTATGTGTTAGTTTATTGCCTTGTTAAACTGAATTGAACCCCTTTTCAACCTCATAAGACTTAGCTTTAAATTAAAAAAAATTTTTTTTTTTTACATTTATTCATTTCTGAAAGACAGAAAAAGAGTGTGAGCAGGGAAGGGGCAGAGAGAGAGAGGGAGACACAGAATCTGAATCAGGCTCCAGGCTATGAGCTGCCAGCAGAGAGCCCAACGAAGGGCTTGAACTCACAAACCATGAGATCATGACCTGAGCTGAAGTTGTATGCTTAACCGACTGAGCCATGTAGGCATCCCAAAACTTAGCTGTAAAATGCAACATCTGAGATGAGGAAGAAGTCTGTTGAAGTCTATTGTTGATCCCTCCTAGGTGCATTAATTTCCATATGTGCAAGTTTTGGGGAAAGTAAAGGATTCTGTTGTGTGACACGTGTACTTATCATGGGTATTTGTTCTGTGATCATTGTCATGGGAAAGGCCTTCACGGTGGAGTAAGCAGTGTTCAGGATCCTGCAGACTTTAGGAGAAACAGAAAGGCTTTCAGTACATCAGGATGTTAGGTTGTCCACAAAAATGACCATTTGCTGGACGTCACTCCTAGGAGTTGACTTAATTCAAAGTACAAAATTCAAACCTAGGAGGACATTTGCTAGACATATTCTGCTTATTACAGATTTTGTAATCTCTTATTGATAATGTCATTGAAGCTGTGAACTCGATGTTTTAAAAGTCTTTGGAAATACTAAAGGGTATATTTTTCTGTCCCTTCTGAAATCTCTTTCCTTGAAGAAATGTATTGGCAAAGAACTGCAATTTTGTACTCGTAGAAGTCAGAGTGGGTGGCAGAAACACTGAAAAAGAATAGAAAATGAATGATTGTTAATATATATTTGTTGAACTGAATAGTCTATTATCTATTTCTTTTGGGCGCACTAATGCTATATAGTGAATGGATGCATAGATCTAAGTACTGGATTTATAGCTATAAAACCACCTGTCTGACTAGTGCACACACACACACACACACACACACAACTCAATAGTTTTATAGTAATTATAGTATTTACAGTTTTATAGTAATTTTACATATCCTAGTATTTTAATAGGAAACATTTTACCTGTAGTCATTGTACTAGGTTTTCTTATGATGATAGATGACTTAGGTTGATATTTCTGTTGGTTTTATCTATTTTATGGACGAGGGAGTAAGGTGATTTAATATGTTGAAAAGTATCTCAGTACTGAAAGGACCTGTACTTGAACATACAGAAGTTTTGATGCTCTGAAGTAGAAATCTTGACTTGGCATCAGGACAACAAAATATTTTGTGGATTTGGTGCTAAGTCCCAGATCACTTCCCAGGCCCATGGCAGAGGTTGATTTATTCCTTTGCAAGTATTTATGGGGTGTTTACTGTGTGGCAGACACTATTTTAAGTGCTGGGGATACAGATAAGTAGCCAAAATAGATAATAATCCGCATTCTGATGGTATTTACAGTCTAGGGTGTTGATAAGGCATTCTTTTTCTATGTCCCCAGGAGATACCAGTAGTGGTATATAGGGGATTATTGAGGGTGGTAAAGCCCTCTGGGTCTATTTGACCTTCTAAACACTAGATCAGAACTAAGCAGGACATTGGCACAGCCTGAAGTAATCTTCAGTTATATCACATGCCTTCATAAATGTGGCAACGGGTTATTCTCAAAAGCACAAGTAGCTCAAGTGAGTCAACTGAGAATAGTGTCCTTGCTTTTAAGGCAGACAGCTCAGAGATGGTTCATATAGGGTCTTTATTGTCAGGCTACAAATAGACATGGGTGCTGGTACAAACGTGTTGTGAAAACACAGATGAGTCACTGAACTGTTGTTGTTTAAGCAACTCTTCTGCCAGCTTCTGTGCAGGAGGTCTTGCCTGCTTGAAGACAAAAATTTACAGTTAAGCATTTATTTCAGAGCTGAAAAAAATATATAAATTGTAATTAATATTAATCATAATAAAATATATGTATATTTAATCCCACATATACACCTGTGTGTATACATCTATCCCCCACATCATTAGAAGCACATCTTAGGAGCCATACATATGGATCATTTCCCATGGACCTGTGTTCAAAATAAAACAGTTGAAGCTATGATGGATCCAAGTACAATCAGTTTATAATGGCAACATCCATGACTGCATGAATCCTCCAAGTTGGGCCACATGTTTGGACCATCAGGCTGCTCTGAGAGCACTCTAAGGCTTTCAGAGGAGGTATTCATGGATTCCTTAAGTGTGGCAATTAAAATTTAGCTTGGATTTCTCAAGTGACTGAACCTGCTTTGCTAAGAGTTGACCTCAGATTTATCTTGGATCTAGCCCTGGGCTTGTGCCTCTTTTCTGTTCATATTGTTCAGCAACAAAGGACTAGAACATATGCTTTCTGAGGTCCAGGAATTGTGCAACACTCTTATTATCCTTCTCAGTATGTTCCACTGTAATAATGCTCTTGTCCCCTTGCCATGCTATGAAACAAACAAAAGGTTTTCAGCCTCACCATCCTAGAAGCATGTTCTTTCCGGAACCAACTCTGTGACCATGTGTGCCAGCTCATTGCATTGTAGTTATATTCTTGGTTGCCAGGCAGGTACACTGTTCTGTTCATTTAGATACTTCTGATTAAATTGTTAAACATTGATTTAACAAATACTTATGGATAGCTTAGTCTATGGGCAAGTTACCTGTACAGGGAACACTTTCTGATGTTCTGTGACAAGTCTCTATGTCACTTAAAAGTTGTTCTTAGCTTTATGGACACAGAAAAATCTTTGAACTCAAATTGACATTGTTAATTGTGAATGACTGAGCATAGTCTAGAGTGAAGAAAGTCATTTAAATTTTTTCCCCCAGAGTAAATATAATCTTATTTTCACAAACCTTTTAGCAAAAGGATACAGTAAGATTTTTAGAATTCTGTGAATTTTGTGATATTTATGGAGCCTAACAGAGCACATTTTAAGGAAATTTGTCTCATAATAAGGAACATTTATAGCTGGCATCTCCAAATTTGAAGCTTTATTTAAACATACTGCTGTGCTGAGAATATTTAATCAATCTGCTGAGGTTGGAAATATATCGTTTCTTATTCACATATGATATTCCTCCATAAGATAGACACTTCTTTATGAAGGTTCTCATGTGCAGTTTATAGCAGCAAGAGTAAAGAAAATTGATAATTGCTTCATTGTAGTAAGGACTGTATAGTAATTTCAACTTACCTAAATGTTGTGCTTTGGCACCAAAATGCATTTCTTTCTCTAAGTGGAAATGCAAGGTGATATGCTCATCTGCCTGACATAGTCTTCCAGAAATATACCACAGGTTTAAAAAATTAGGTAGAGATAGTCTGTTGGCATGAGGCAGTTGAGTTGTTGTGGTTGGCAAAACTAAATGTGCATTTGGTGACAAAGTAAGGGGCTTGCATTGTTTACTTGCCTCCAGTGTGCTGGCTGTTCCTTCTCCCAGGAAGCAACTTAACTAGATCATTTGCTTCACTTCATGTACAAGTTCTGAATCAAACCTATTTGATTAAGGTTAAGTCAAATGTAACCGAATTTTTCACTTACCCGAACATATTTGGTTGGGTTTTTTCAATGGAAAGACCTTTGTCAACTCTGTTTTCTTGGTGATTAGAAAATGATAGTGATTTGGGCAGGCTGGCAGTCCCAAATGTTGCTACCTTCTAAAACTATTTTGTGTTTGTCTTCAAATAATTTTGAAATGGCTTTATTTTTAATAAGATATAATTATGCACTGTAGAAAACTCAAACAATACAGAACAACTACATAAAAGGTAATTTTGCCCTTAAACTCATGACTCAGAAATAGCCATTATGAGCATTTTCATAAACATCTTTCCTACATCTTGCAGTGCATGTGGAAACAGATAGATTGATGTATAAGATTTTATATAAGCGAGATCATATACCTGCTGTTTCATAACATGGCTAGTATTAAGTGGAAGTTTTTCCACTTCAATGTGGACCTTGAGCATTATTTTTAATGACTACATCTTTTATACACATGATGATACATGTCCTACAATTTACTTAATAAATCTCCTATTAGTACACTTTCAGTTTTCCCGATTTTTCTCAATTATAAACAAACTGTGGTGCCTAACTACATTTTCATTCTTTGTAATTATGTCCTTGGAGTAAAATTCCTAGCAAATGTTTGCAGGATATTTTTTTTATATTTGTTTTAAATTACACTCCACAAAGGTCATCCCAGCTTTTACTTCTACCAATAATGGACAAGACTGTCCACATGCATGCACTCTTGCAAAAACAGGATTGTGTACCATATTTTCATTTTTGCCATTCAATGGGTGGAAAAATGATAGCTCATTCTTACTCAATTCAGATTTCTTTGACTTTTAGTGAGGGCGAATATCCTTCCACATTTTTATTGGCTGTCTACACTTTGTATTTGTGTCCTTGGCATATTTTCCTTTTAGGTATTTGTTTTTTTTCTCATTGACGCATAAGAACTCTCTTTGTGTAATAAGGATATCTACCCTTTTCTTGTCAGAAATATCCCAAATATATTTTTCCTAGATCTATCCTGTGTCTTTTCACCTTATTTATGATTTCTTTTGCTATATAGATTGTAATTTTATGTATTCAAAATCTTCAATCTTTTATGGTTTCTTATTTTCATTATATACTTAAAGAGGTTTCCCCACTCCAAGATTAGAAAAATATTTACCCACATATCTTAGTTCTTTTATGTTTTCATTTAAATTTTTTATCCATCTGGGATTAATTTTGTGTAAGGTTATACTGGCATTTGATGTTTGGGCACTTCAGATGATCTAGGTACCTATTCACAACTCTTCAAACAAAAAAATACCGTAAAGCCTCCCTGTCTTGCCCATCCATTCTATCAGACTTGCAGTTGTGGCTCTTTGGTCAAGGTTTTGGATCACACTTTTCTTTAAGCAGAGAGCTAATTCATCTTTCAGCTTTTTCTCTTTCTTCAGTCCTGCTGGGCAGTGTAAACAGAAATCCTGTTCATGACGACAGAGCGCTTTTAGGCAGAGTAGATGGCAATAAGGATTTGGCAGCTGTGATCTGTCAGGACAGAAATCACTGATTTATAGGCTGCAGTTACACAGGTGAAATAAAAAATGAGGGTTGGATATCCAGTCTTCTTCCCCAGTGTAGATGGATGGTCTGTGTAACCCTAACAAATGTCAGCAGGTGGTTCTTATTTTGAGAGGAAGGGAGTTTTTTTTTGAATTGGTGCACCTCAAATTTGAGCTGCATGAAAATCAACTGGGGAACTTTGAAAAAATACCAATTCCCCAGGCTTTATCTTCAGATATATTGATTTAATTGTTCGAGGTAGAGATAAGGAATCAGTATTTTTTCTTAAAAAAAAAAAAAAAAAAAAAGCTCAGATAATTGTCATGTGACCTAAATTTGATTTAGAGACTTTCATCATTTCTTCACTTATTTTTAATCATGTGGCTTGGCTTTTAACTGGGGACCTGACATCAAAACTCCTGCAGATAATTCGGGTCTTGACTGCCTATTTCCAATGGATGTGTTTAAGTGGCATTAGGCTGTACCATTTTCCTTGGCTAAATTTCAGATTTGGAGACACAGCTAGAGAAATTTAATTTTATTATTCAACATTCCACACAGTTTGTATAAATTATAACCAACACAGGCTGAAATTTCTCTTCTTATGGTTAGAAACATTTTAGTTTTCTTAAAAAGCTTGAAATATAACAACAATGTCAGCGAATACTTTATCATTTACTACCACCAAAATATTTTACTTTCCAAGTTTTACTTGGTTGAAAATTCTCAAAGCCATAGAAAATTTTTTGTTTTCTTGGGCAGTTGTGTCACTTTTCTCCTGTTATTGCCATCCAACCCCCCCCAACAGTTGTGATTATTATTCTAAATAATGAATTCCTTAATAAAAAGGACAGAAAACAAGCAGGTCATTCTTTAGTGTTATATGAAGATACTCAGTTGCAGTGAAGTCAAAATTGACAGTGTACATTTTTAATTTTTAATGTTTTGTTATCTTTTGAATGTGCTTATTTCACCTTAGCAACGACAGGCATGATGGCCCTGGTGACCCTTGTCACAGGTAGTTCGAAGATCTGAAACGCTGGTGTTACCAATGATGGTTGATTTTTTTTTTTAAAGACTCTTGTTCTTATGGTGTGACTTCTTTTATGCTTGATCTTTCTGTTATGGGACTTGTGCTGATTTTCTTGGCTGTTTTGCCAAACAGGGACCATCTTTGGTTTAACATCATACCCTGATGTAAGCAGAAAAGTGTTCATACATTGTTTTGGATGTGGGTTTTGACTTCACTGCTGTAAAGTAAAACAAACTATTCTGTTGTATTATAGTTGATTCCATGTGTTTAGTAACACAAGGAATGAAAAGAAGTAATGGCTGTAGCGTGGCCCCCTAAGGCTTCTGTTGATTTAGGATTTGCTCTGAGAAATATTGGAGATCTAAAGAGGTTTTTTTTGCCCCTTTTCCTCTGAGGACTAATCTTCATCTTTTCTTTTATGTCACTCCTTTCAGCTTTCTCTCCCCATCTTTTCCCTCTTTTGAAGAAAAGAGAAATAATAGAGCCAGGCTGGGAGAAGGAGATGAGAAGTAGTGAAGGAAAGAAAACAAACATTTTATTGTATCTCTATTATTAGCTCTTTATATATTGTCTTTCTTAGTCCAATTATTCTGTGAAATAGCAATTGATTTTACAGAAGAGAGAGTTAGCATGTAGAGGATTTGTTGACTGGTGGACCTGAGATTTAACTCCGATATACTTCACTCCAAGACATGCTGTTTGCACTGAGCCACCTGGAAAAGATGTTGGAAATCAGCTAGTTCAGCTTCCCGTCTTATATCTAAACAAATACATTGTGTATATGTTACTGTTTATAAAAAAGTTATCATATATCAGAGACTATGCTAAACATTTTTCATGTGTTGTCTAATATGCATCCTAACTGTATAAAGCATAGAGAGGTTAAGTAACTTGCTTAAAGTCATTGATTGAGTAAATGGCACAGTCTAGATGTCACTTTGAGATTTTTTTGATTCCAGAGTCCATTGTTATCCTCTACCATCTGGATGTTTCTCTTCTACATGAGGAAACTAAATTTTTTTTTATTATGAAATCTATTGTAAAATTGGTTTCCACACAACACCCAGTGCTCATCCCAACAGGTGCCCTCAATACCCATCACCCACCCACCCCTCCCTCCCACCCCCCGTAAACCCTCAGTTTGTTCTCAGTTTTTAGGAGTCTCTTATGTTTTGGCTCCCTCCCTCTCTAACCATTTTTTTTCTTCCCCTCCCCCATGGTCTTCTGTTAAGTTTCTCAGGATCCACAAAGGAGTGAAAACATATGGAATCTGTCCTTCCCGAGGAAACTAAATTTGACAGACTTTAAGTGACATTCTCAAGATCATCAGTTCTCTGATGACAGAACAAAGTCTAGACTCTAGATTTCCTGACTGCTGGTTCTTTGCTCATTCTGTTGTTCCACAGTGGGTGGTATGTGCTCGGAAATGGAGTGAAGTAAAAGCCTAACCAAAACGGAGCTGTAACATTGTGCCACCTGGTTCTTCCACACCTCAGAGCTCAGCCACACGTGTCCTCATGGACTGAATGAGAAATAATAGAGGCAGGGAGAAACTGGGGGCAGAAGTGTCTTTATGAGTTATATCTATTAAAAATATACACACCCACACATTCTTTTCTTTCTTTATATTACTGAATCCTGAATATAACAAATCAGAAAAGGATTTCTGATAGTTCACCTTATAAATAGCTTTAAATTCTTGTTAGTTAAACTGAAGTTATTCATTGCATGAGATTATTTTTTTACATTTCTGTATTGTCAAGACTAACAAATCAAAACGTGGTGAAAATAGTTCTTTTCTCAGAAACACTGCAAGGATCTCTAAGTTTAAGCAAGTTTCCAGTGTAGTGTGTATAATAAATCACCTGTCTCTGTTTCAAAATTGTCAGCAACAGAATGGAAACTGTAGCACTTACCAAAGGATCAAGTACTGAAATAAAAATAATCTGCCTTTTAACAGTCACATGGTTTCCATAAATCAAAGCCATCTTCTGGGAGAAATTCCTTGTTATCTTTACTGAATGAGCAACAGCGGCTGTTGACCTTTGATAAGTGGAACCTAGGGTATGATTTGGGTATTTCTTCTTCAATTCCTTTAGCGTTTCCTGCACACCTACAGAGCACATGGAGGGATAGGGCAGAGCTTGATGAGAGGAAGAAAAATAAGAAGGCCCCCGGAGACCCTGTGCTTTGCCCTCAGAGAGATTGATAGTGATGGCAAATCAAGTAGAGAATTCCCAATCTTGCATTTCTTCTTTCTTGCTTCCTGTTCTGTCTCACGCCCAGGTGGTGCTGTATTTTGATACTGCAGTAGTAATGAGAAATATGTCCTTCTCTGTGCTTGGTAAAGAATGACACAGTATAATTCTGCCTGTCACATTCACGCAGAGGGTGGCTTGTCTTGCCACATGGGGAGCATTCCGTTCCTACCCTTTCATGTTACACACAGTCATGAAAAAGAAAGATAAATGATAAAGACGTTTAAAAAAAAAAACCCAATGTCAATGCACAGGAGGTGAAAAACTGCACTTCCAAGAAAACCCCAGCTGAAGCCAGCATACTTTGTATCGTTGCTATGGGTGAAGTCGTGGTTGGGCAGGTACCCACACTCCAAAGACCTGTCGTGCCACATTGAACATGGTGGACTTGTTCATATCACTTAACTCTCCTGAATCTCAATACCTTCACATGTAAGAGATCAAAACTATTTGTTGGGCACAAGGGACTGTCTTGTCTGCGTAAATGCAGCCTGGTTCTGCCAGCCTTGTGTGTTATTCTTCAATCTGTCTGAAAAAGAAGGAGGTGGATACTCTGATTATGTGTGGAGTGGTTACAAAATATTGAGATGACGTTCTTCAGTCATGCAGTAGAGCTCACGGCCATGGAAATAGGGTTCCCTGTCCTCCTCCCCTCCCTGCCCCGCCCGGATTTCAACCTAGATTTCTTAGAAGTTGTTCCTAGTTGTGTCAGAATATAGATACTCTCTGTGTGAGAAGCTAGTCTTATTTGTCAACCCTTGTTTTTTTGCCCTGTCCCCACCCCAGCCCCATTAATGCATGGTGCTGTTTTAAAGGATTTTTAACTGTTTTCTGAATTGAATGGTACCCTTCAAAGAGGAGGATGTGCTATTGCCAGTGCCATTTTAAGCATAACATTGGTGGCTCTGATGCAGTGTAAAAAATATTTTGGGTAATCATTATAATAGGGGTCTCTTAGGAAGGCTTTTGAGTGGGTATAGCACTTGATGTATTTAAGTTCTAGAAGTTGATTTTTTTTTTTTACTTCTGTCATTCAAACTTTTATTACTTAAAAAAAACATTTTTTTACTTGAGTGTAGTTTACATACTATTTTACGTTACTTTCGGCTGTCGAAAGAACATAGTGATTCAACTTCTCTGTGTGTTACACTGTGCTCACCACGAGTTACCTACCATCTGTCACCACACAATGCTATTACAATGTCATTGACTATATTTCCTATGCTGTGCCTTTTATTCCTGTGATTTATTCATTCCATGCCCATAACTTGATTAAAAAAATTCTGTGTGATCATTTTGTTATATGATGGGTGAATGAAAGTTGCTGGAGAACTTTGGGGCAGTAGAAAGAGGTGCCTTAGGCTCACAGGCAGTTAAGTTAACTTTTTATTGGTGGGGCGCAGGGAATCACTGAGGGGTATCACAGATTATCCAGAAATCTACTCTGCTCCAAACAGAGGGTGGTTTAGATTAAGAGATGGCTTGCTTTATGTAAAAACATAAATCATGCTTCTATGAACAGGTAATTTGTTACTCAGTTGAAGGGAGAGATCTTCTTGGCACCATTTTGTTTTAGTATGATTTAGTATGTTTTAGTATGATCATAGACCCTATGATTAAAGGGTCTTTTGTCACCTTTTTATATTTAAAAAGGTCACCCCTTGATATAATACTATTTCAAGTTTAGATCCTCTTGCAAATAAACATGTGCTTTTCTAACTAAAATTTGAACTATGAAAAATAGAGGAAATGGGCTAGTTTGCCATCATCTGAGGCCTTGGTCCCAAATGTCATGATTAAGAAAGTTAGGGTAATCTTTTAAGTCAGTGATACTTGATGGTTCATGTTTCTTTGTTCTTGTTAGCCTAAAGGAAGACAATGGGTTGGGTTTCCAGAGTTATAAGTACAGGAAAGTGTGGCCACAAAGATTTAGTTATTCATGTTCCTACACATGTATTTCCTCTAAAATAAATTAAAGTTCTTCTATCAGTTTACATTATATACAATATAATATGTCTATTATATATATATATATATATATATATATATATATATATAAATATATTTTTTTTAATTTTGGAATTGGTATGTTAGAGATTGCAGGATGAAGGGAAATAACTTTTTGTGTCTTCTTTGCTCCCCTCTCAAATCTTTCCTTTAGAAAAAATAGCCTTTGTGTTTAAAATGTAACTACTTGTAAGTACCTGCTATGCGCAGGGTGAAATCAGGCTGAAGCAAACACTGAAGTTAACCACAGAGAGAAAAGCATCACCCAAAGTACTAAATCATTTCTACCCACTTGGTGGGATTACATAATGTGATTTTCCATACAGAAGCTTCAATTAATATTTTTAGAATGGATCAGAGTCACCTTTTGCCTTCTGTAGTCAACCACCAGTCATTATAGTTACTGTAGTTTTTTGGAACAAGTCAGCCCTTCCAGTAGGGAGGAATGACTAAATCGTATGTGAAATAGATGGTGATATTCATACTGGTAAGAATCTCAATTCTTTGTGTCCATTTTCTGTGTTTGGTATGGCCTTTGTAGTAGCATATTCATGTGCTTAATGTCCCCAGTGGCATCACACGTGGGAGGAAGAAAGGTGTGTTTCTCCTAACAGCTCTCTTCTCTTTCTATCAGGGCGTGTTGGAGAGCTTCCTGGGCACAGCTGTCTCTGGGGCCATCTTTTGCCTGTTTGCCGGTCAACCACTCACGATTTTGAGCAGCACAGGACCTGTCCTTGTCTTTGAGAGGCTTCTATTCAATTTCAGCAAGTATGTGTATACATGTCTAATTATAAATTAGGATTAATTCTAGAACACAGTCTAGATATAGCACAGAATAGTAATTAGGTAGGTCAGAATATGGGAATTTTGAGATTTGGAGGTTGAAAGGCCCTTGGAGATTGGGTAGTCCAACACTCATTTTACATTTGATTCAGCTGAGGGCCCATATGTTGTACTATCTACTTGCCTCATCATTATTCTCTATCCTTCTAGTCCTGCTTTGTGCCACAGGGGCTGACCCAAACACTAAGTCTCCTTTGCCCTCTGGCTTATTGTTGGGTTAGACTAGTGCACGAGTAGGACAGGAAGGGAGGGAGAGAGGTCAGGGTGTGGGTCCACCTCCCTGTACCTCACAGTCCCTGCTTTAACACTGCAGTCTGGCAGTGGCTTGTCCCCTGAGTAGAGCCTCTGTACAGTGGCTCCACTGGCCTGGCTCTACCCTCACTAGGCTCTGGTGACTCTCTTCCTTCCTTGGCCTTTTGAAGCCAGGAGGTAAAAATGGCTCCCTGATGTTTCCAGTTCCTGAGTACTTTGCCATTCTCTGTTACTCACACATCTGTAAATAGCCCATTTATTAAGTTTTCCTCAGACCCATTTGAGAATGCCATCTATTTCCTGTCATGATCCTGGCCGACAAGAAATGAAATGTCTTGGTCAAGGTCCCATGGCTCATTAATGAGAGACTAGTTGTTCCAGTGATCCACTGCTCCTGACCCTGATTCCAGTGTTCTTAACTAAAGATTCATTTCAAGAGCCAGCTTAGTAATAGCATTTGTTGAGTGTTGATCACATACCA